>NC_137460.1:152742100-153342100 GCF_964235325.1 Thermobia domestica | reverse complement strand
TGTGTAAGTGGATTTGCTAAACTTGACTCTACTATTGACATTATAAACATACTAAATTTTTAAATGCTATAAACAAATTAGGTTGGGTAACTGCCAGAAGACGCATGTCCCACTATTTTATCAAAATTTGCGCATAAATATTTATGTTCCCAATATTTGCAAGATACTGACTTATCTTTAAAATTTTGCAAGTAACATTGCCACACAGGACCTTTCTTCCTACCCATTTCTCGAAATTTCCATGCGTTAATTTACATGTAAGAGAAGTGCGAGTACCTCTTCAGAAATTCGAAAAAAAAAATGAAATCTCTGAGTTTTACGTCCCACTTTTATGCCGGTTAGGCTAAAGGAGACGGTGATGATGAGAGATGAGTGAAATGGTGGAATGAAGAAAGTGGGAGGAAACGGGAGAACCCCGAGAAAACCCACGAGCACGGTGTTTGTCCACCACAAAGTTCACTTGGCGGGGGCTGGGATCGAACCCGGGACCCCAAGCACCACTGAGCCACCGCGCCCCCTCAGAAATTCGAGTCAGAGAGAGGAGACAGACTGACGTCTATTACTAACGGTGGTTGAGGGTGTATTAATAGTATTTTATATCTATTTCTACATAATTTCTACATTACTTTATAAAATGGTTCCTTTTCTTCATTTGTAAATTAGTACTTTGCTTTTTTTTTTAAGTGCAAATGGAAATTGAACTTAAAAAATCATACTATTAGTTATACGTATACTATTAGTTATAAGTACAGTCAACGAATTGTAAATTTTTAAGCCTCCAAATTATTTAAAACCTAGAAGTAAATCATAATAAATGAAAATAAAGTAATTAGTCGTATGGTTCTTATAATTTAGAAGTTAAAAGTAAAGAAATGGAAATAAATTCCTTCCCGGGAATTAATATGCCGGGGAAAAACCCGGAAATATTCCCATTTTTTATTTTTCTTCCCACTGCCCATCACTACTGTGAAACGCGCTGATGCTTGGTCCTCCGAGGGTTTAGTAATTCATACTATTATTATTGCAGTTGAAAGTAAGGAAGGATTTTTCCATACTAAGAATGATATTCTGATACTCAGTGGCGTAGCAATATGGTAGGCAGGTTAGGCATTGCCTGCGGGCGCAGGGAGTTTCTGTATATTAGGGGGCGTTTCAGGTTTTTAGTAAAAAAGAAGCAAATTATATAAATAGCCCAAAGTTATCGCGATCTTCCTTTCTCAACATGGCAAGAATAAAAATTCCTGCCCATTTCATTCGTAGTTTATTACATTTGCATATCAAATTATTGGCATTACTGTAAACTCGTCGAGGTTATAGCACTGTATGATTAAGAAATTAATTTTCCTGTATTAATACGATATCAGTCCTATATTACATGTACTGAGCTTTTTCAAAATCCCCCTGTGCAACACGCTCTCAACAACAATGGCAAATTCTATGACCTGTAAGATCTGGATTAAAACGAGCTAAAAAGTGTTGCCATGATAATGAGCCACAGTACAATTGCCACATACCGCGACCACACAGAACCAAGCACAAGCACCAAGGATCGGGTAAACCGGCTAACTGTCCGGGGCCCAAACGAGCACCCTAAAATAAATTTTCGAACTATTTTCTGATATCACTGTAATAAAATGTTACATATATGCTAGGACTAGGTGGAAGGGCGGCAAAAAGACACTTTGACAGGGTGAAAATTTTGCTCAGAAATTGGACATCTCTGACATCATAAATGAAGTTTCAGAAGCAAAATTGAGAAAGAAACACTTCTGATTTTGTATACAATTTGTCGATTTAAAAAAAATGAAAATAGAAAAAATGCTTTTAAGCGGTTTCGCATTTGGTAATATGCTTGATATATTACTGTTTATTTACACTACTACTGAAGAAAAAAAAAACGAATTTTACATAGTATATTTTCAATGAACAGGACACTCTGTCCAGTTTACTTTTAAAAGACATACCACAACAATATAAAAAGAAAACGGTCAATAACGTCCCACTGAATGATAATTTTCGGTTTACAGCCCTTTCTGTGCGCGTACGCATAAGTTATAGATGGTCATGCTTGGGGCCTATTCGATGGGTGAGGGGGCATCACTAGGGATTTTGCCTACGGGCGCCAAAGACTATTGTTACACCACTGATTATGCCAAATGATAGAAGGGAAATTCTACATATACTGGAATCTTGACTCGCCCCTAACCGGAAATCAAAACCTGAAATTACTCTGTTTGAAAGATTTATGAACTTTCAGTTCTGCCATCAAGAATTACTTTGGGAGATGTCGATTGAGAAATTTCAAAGATGAAAGCAGCTTTTCTTGGTTTGGTTTTATAATGTAATTATTATTATTATTATTATTATTATTATTATTATTATTATTATTATTATTATTATTATTATTATTATTATTATTATTATTATTATATTAAGCATTCCATGTCCTATCCAGAAAATAAATATGCTTTCTCTTGTCACATGATATTGTGCAGTGTTTCTTCCGGACTCGTCGGAGACCGGGGTTGATAAACTGAGATTACATGTCACTCTTGTGTAAGGCACATCTTTTACCAAATAGTGTCCAAATACATCTCCCTCATTATTTGGTTTTGCCCTCCTGTACAAAATTAGTCTTAATGCTGCACTGACCAACCTGTTCCTTCGATAGTACATTTATAGTTAATTTCTTTTGTTTTTTGAGCAATACAAGCATACTCACTTTAAATAAGCACCCCTAATAGTGAAAGGCACAGAGTCACATTTTAATCAAGCATCCCGTTAAAATACGTAGAGAAAGGGGTTTCAGATCGGTCAGTAACCTTCTCGCAGTAACCCCTGCCAACTATGATTGTTTTTGCCTAACTATAGAATATTTTAAACCAGAAGACTTATTGTAATTGTGATCACCATATTGGACCAGTCATTTTGAATTTTGTAAATTTGTTGTCAGATTCTGCATCAGCTGTACTAAAACCCCCCTGGCAGTATGTTTTCTTCAACATTAAATGATTGTTTTCTGTCTCTGCTTAGAGACCACCCCTACCGTTCAAAGAGTGGTTTCTACCATTAAACCCGCACCATTGCCGAAATAATAATAATAATAATAGAAACGTGTCGAATTTTTTTCGATGTTCTACCCTAGTGATGCCTATACAAAGTTTCATTCAAATCTGTGAGTGACACTCCCGTAAGTCTCCTTGTCAGAGGAGAAATTGCCTCCCCCTGCAGCCTCAAATGATCCCCATGATTCTTTCAACTGTACTAAACGGGAAAGGGTAACTTGCCAGTGTGCTGTTACGAAGAAAATGGTTGAAGCAATCTGTTAAGTTGAGAAGATAACCAAGTTTTGTTATATAACGTATTTAAACAATCGGTAGTCACTCCTTCTCGTCATCAGTAACAATATCATCTGACATAACCAAAATATCAACTTCTCGTGTCTTTTCTGTTACGGAGGAATTTAACTATTAAAGTTAATAGAGTTGATTTGTGGCCGAATTCATCTCGTCTATACCTCTGAGTCAGCGGGTTCATTAACTGCATTCTTCTACTTAAATAAAAGAGACAGGAGAAAAAAAAAAAAAACAGAATTATTACTCATCACGCTGTGGGAGTGGAGACGGCGAGTGCTTGTTTATAATACTCAGAGTATTTTGTCGGAATTCCTGTCGGTGAAGAGTGACATTGTAGTTGTTTAACTGCAACTTGTTTATGATTCACTCTCTGCTGTGCCTTTGCCCTGCCCTGCTGAATTTTCCTTTTCGCCTGGTTGCCCACGTAGAAAGCAAGTCCTCTCGCAACGCCCTCTGGGGATACCAGCTGAACTACATGGTAGAAACAATGCACAAACTGAATAATAATGCTAAATACTCTGCTATACGAGATTTGTAAAAAAGATTTTAAAAGCTGCGTTACAAAAATGAAAACTTTTCTAATTTCATACACCAAGGATCAAAAAAAGGAATTTCTTGTTGCGGCATCACAAATGAAACACTGGTGTTTTCATTTTGTTATTACTACTATTAAAGTGGATTTTCGATACTACGGACAGAGAATTCAACAGAGCGAAATGCGTATTTGGGTGTATTTCTTCTAGCACGCAGTATGACATTATAGACAACACCAATGTGAATGCCCTTAAGTACTCTAAATTCTTAAAGTTTCCTAGAATACACCCACTGTGTATGTGTATTTGTCTACAGCTAACAAGGAAGTATGGACAACGAGTAGTGAACGTATATGCTCAGGAAATGATTAGAAATAACAATCCAGTGCACTTTATCAAGATTACGCATCAAATCACGTATGGTACTACAATACATTAGTTCGGAACTTTACAACTTTACAAAAGGGAATGAAAAACAAACGTTGTGGGGAACATATAGTACTTTTTAGACCAGTGGTGGTCAGGTTGTGATGTGATACAAAAGGAAGTAAAAAAAAAAAAAAAAAAAAAAAAAAAAGTAGCGAGGAATTTACTATTTAGATCAGTAATATAGTCAGCTTGTGGTGTGAATGACTTTTTCTTTAACACTTACTGCCTCTTCCACGGATCTCTGACTATGAGTGTAATGAGCTAATTCTTGTATACGTGAAATCGTACTTCTCAAATCTATTCCTCCACTGCACCACATGAATTTGTAGTTTTCTATGTACACCTTTTTCTTTTTTTATAACACAAGGAAAAGAAAGTATTCAATAGCTCCGCTTCGTCTAATAAAGCTAAATAAATGGGCTGCCCACAGGGGGGCTATGACGCAAACTGCGTCATTGAAATATTTGGGGGGTAAAAATCTATATAAATATGTTTGATGGGGGGGGGTAAAATTAATCGAAAAGATTTTTTTCATGGAAGAACACTTACGGATAGACAGTTGGGGGGGTGCGTCATGGACATAAGGGGGGGTGGGCACCACTGATATATACTGATATATATACAGGGTTTTCATAAAGTATGGACGGATTTAATTCGCTTATAATTTACATAAAAATGCTCATATTGAAATCATATAAAGTGCAAACGGTAGCGGAAGGATTAAACTTTTACCTGTAATGTGCACCAGCTCAGTTCATTTACCGCCACACCTCCAACTGGGCACCACTAGGAATCGACTTCTGTGGGCTGTTGATGATGCTTTCCCTTACCCTGCTCACTGTTGCAGGCGATGTTGGCGGCCTCCCACTTCGAGGACGGTCCAGGACGCTTCCTGTCTCCAAGAACTTAGCATGCCACTTTCGGATTGCACTCTCAGTCGGTGCCGGCTTTTTGAACTCTTTGGTGAACTTTCAACACACCAGAATTGGTGATTTTAGCTCTGCGTACCACAGAACACATTGCGCTTTCTCTTTCACCGACGCCATCTTTGATACGGTAACAGTGTTGCCAACTAAAAATTTAATCCTTCTGCTACCGTTTGCACTTTATTTGATTTCATTATGAGCATTTTTATGAAAATTATAAGCAAATTAAATCCGTCCATACTTTATGAAAACCCTGTATATATATATATATATATATATATATATATATATATATATATATATATATATAGTGGGGCATCCAGGATATAATCAAGGGAGGAGCTAAACCATAGTTTGCCGCTTTACCCAGTATAAAGCAGGATTGAAGCCCATTTTATCCAGTGTATATCTGAGCGTCAAGGGGGGGGGGGCTATAGCCCTCCTTAGATCCGCCCCTATGTATGTATATATATATATATAACTTTTCTCGCTCATGAATCGTTCGCAATTGGCTAAAACTTATGGGACGATCGACGTGCTGGCTGGCCTTGATTTAGAATATATATATAACCATTCGGATTAGTATCATTTCGTAAGTGATATTGTGAACAATAAATCTAATCATTTTGCGTTTTTCTCTTTTCGGAAGAATTAATAGGAATTAAATGTTGAGAACATAGCGCCAAATAACTCAGGAAGTACTACGAGACATAATAGTAATAGTCTGTGAGAGGCGTTTTTGGAACTGAGCAACTTTACTTTCACGCACCATAATTTGCTCAGCGGCAAACAACCCTTAAAAAAAAAAAAAAAAAAACTTTTACAATAATTTCCAAAATTTTATTATAGCACTTACCAGGAACGTATGGACAGGTGGGTTTTGGGGATTTAGACCCCCAAAATCCTGTCTTTTCTGTAAATGTAGTTTAATTTAAAGGAAAATTGTAGAAATTTTTACATAATTTATCCTCATATTGAATTTGAACTCCCTGAAATAAATTCCTGAGTACGTACCTTACACTTACTGATTGCACTAGGAATCTATTTGGCCTGATTTATTCAATTCTTGTATTCTAATTGTGAGTGTATCCGTCTACTTCAGCTTCGCGATCTCCAATTATACATATTTTTGTTTGAACCACAAGAAGAATAAAATGGATTAGTTACCCTGGTTTATCTCAAGACGTTTAGTAAATAGACTAAACCTGGAAAAGCTATTTTAAATATAAATGTAAAATGCTAATTTTATTTGGACAAGCTCTGCATGCGGAATGTGTGGTACTATAAACTAATTAAACATACTGACAAGCGTTTGAATTTATGTACCAGCTAAATCCTCCTTCCTGACGTGTTAAATTAAATACTTCCGATCATGGTTGTAATGCTTTTGAGTGTATAGTGTATTCCAATGGTTATATTTGTCCCAACGAATGACAGGAACTGAAAACAGATGTCGGTTAATCTAGCGGGGAAATGGAGGGTAACAGTATTAGCGAGCAGATGGTGAAAGTCATGCATGAAGCTAGTGTGGTATACAAAGTACTGTTACCCAACAATAACTATTAGTTCTACTGAAAAAATACAGTATGTTGATAATAATATAAAGACAAGATTGTCCATTTTACCTGCATTAAGTTAAAGAAAGAATTGCGTTTATAAATGTGTTGTAGGTTTCCTTTCCTCAACTGAACCAGAGATCAAATTGTGAATACCTGTATAATTATATTGGTTAAAAAAAAAAAATAAAAAAAAAACTGGGATTGAACGTTATCAATAGTGGAGTAAGAGACTTCACTCACCACACTCTTCTTAACTAGTGTTGTTTGAACCATTATTCGAAATTCGAAAAATCAAATATTTATAATTAATATTTTTAAAATGATGCTAATTGAAAATAGAACCACTATGAGTTTCTAAGATGAAAGCGCGTAGCCTAAACACTCCAAGCTAGGTACTTTATCGGAAACCACTATCCACCTATTAAAAGCGCGTGCGCAAACTGTCCAATTCTTTAGGTAAACTGTTTGGGGAAACCATAAATACAATATCTTTCAAATCCTTTTATAGATTTTGTAGGGGGCTGCGGTGGCTCAGTGGTAGAGCGTTCACCTCTGATACGTGGGGTCCAGGGTTCGATTCGCGCCAAGTGAACTTGGTGGACGAACACCGTGTGCGTGGGTTTCTCCCGTTTCCTCCCACTTTCTTCATTCCACCATTTCATACATTTCCCATCATCATCGTCTCCTTTAGTCTACACGGCATAACGTTGGACATAAAACTCAAAGATTTCATTTTATTATTTTTATTCGATGTGTAGAAATTTAAATGTCCGACAGTTATAATGTCATAAACAATGCCCTAGTATTGTATGTAATGAGAATTATTTTACAATCTGAATAAAATAATTTATCCAGTATTTTACAATTTCATCTTACAATGCATTGGAACTACCTCATATCTTTAATGGGATTATAACTATTCACAGAAGATTGCTTGATTTTGGGGGGGGGAGGGGGAGTGTAAATTCATTACTTTGAATTGGGTTCCGAAGCAGGTCAAGCCCTGATATATTTTATTGAAATAATAAACCATTCATTGTGAATAATTTATTGTGAAACTTCCGTAAATCAGATGGAGGAACAGTCTGCGTGGGAGGATATCAATGTTCACAGAAAATTTAATGAACGTGGTATGATTAATCGGGGAGAGGATTTCGTGAAGTATTTCATATTCCCTTTGGAATGGTAGAAAATCTATACAAGTAGTATGCGAATTACCGAGGGTTAAGGGAAACCCTGTGGTACTGGAAGACCCGCATAAATTTTCCATTTTTCATGCACAGCGTCATGTGTGTGTGGGAGTGTGGTTTATCTAAAACTAGTTTGCCATCTAAGAGTAATTCACTGAAAATAGTTCATACTCTCTCCTGCTCCGAAGGATTTGTAGGGGGCATGGTTAACAATTTTCATTTCTTAAAATGTTTTTCTTTCCGAAGTACCAATAAAGTTGGTGAATTCTGCTAAAAACTTCAAAGCATTCTCTTGTACTTCGTTCGGGGAAGGGTAGAAATATTTAGTAGATAATTATCTAAATATGAGAATACTTTTTATTCATTATCTGTTTGCAGGGAAAAGGTAAGATATTTACACTAAAGACGAGAAGAACATTGGTTGAACTAAAATGTAGCCACTCCGTGATTTGTGGAGATAAAAGGAGAGCACATCATAAGTCATGGGGAATGGTCACCATTGACCTCAAGTTAGGGGAATATCCACAATACCATGCAGGAAATATACACTAAGTTTTGTCATAATCGAAATTTTCTTACATGATTTTTATTGGAAAATTATCTTGCATGTACATATTGAACTTGACAAATGTGGTTTGCAACCTCGAATAAGGTTATTTTTTACAAGGGGAAGGAAGGCAGATTCAAAATTTCATCAAAATCGGGTAAGTTATACGAGAGTTATCTGAAACAGACATACGGACAAGCACACAAATGCAGTCGAGTCGAATAGTAGAAGCTCCGTTAACACTCACTTCATTAATGATCATTATTTCACGTCTGGGTGTTCAAAATTCGCATACTTCCGGATTTATGAATCCTAGATGTACAAATAGAGAATGGTTATCATTTCTAAGATCAAAGAGCATTGCTACGCACTCGAAATAATGTACTTAACCGGAAACGAATGAATATCGCATCAAAAGCGCGGCGCGCAAACTGCCCAATCTTTAGATGAACTTTTTTTGGGAAGCAATAGAAAGTGGAATTTTAACTACAAATGTACAATGAACTAGTAATCTACTTCCCGATTGCAGAAAATAATTGTCCTGCGTTAATTTTAAATTTTTTAAATTATAAGTACACTGCAATTACTTTAACAAGTTTCTTCTATTTCTTTTAATTTTTATTCTACAAAGCAGTTACTTTTTTTTTCCGCAAAAATTTGACTTGACTAAGTCCGAGCCCCAGCTTTAATGACCAGTAAGTATCTCGGGCACCAAAGGCCTGCAGGAAAAAAAAAAAAAAAAAAAAAAACTGCGCTCTAAGGAAGCTAAGCCTATTTCCGTGCCAAGTTTGATCAAGATCAGATGAAAAATGAAATCAAATCTTTCAGTGGTATGCCCCATGGCCATGCCGTGTAGGCTAAAGCAGATTGTGATAATCAGAATGAATGAAATAGTGGAATAAAGAAAGTGAGAGGAAACGGGAGAGTTCCTAATGCACACGATGTTTGTCCACTACAAAGCTCACTTGGCACTTACTAGCGTACCAGAGGCGAACGCTTTACCATTGGGTTACCACAGTCCCTCAAGATCCGTAAGTTCTGTAGACCGCGTACGACACAGCGTGTGGACATTGTGACTTTTTTTTTAATAACATTTAAATGAATAATGAAATTTTGGAAGTGTAAATATGATTTCTTTTATAAATGGAAATATAGTTTCAAACTCGGAACATAAAATGCACAATAAGTCATAATAATTAACATAATATAGGAATAATAAATTAAAACCGTATTTTGGAACTTCAGAGACTCAGATACAAGCCCAAATATACAGTGTTTCGTGACTTTACTGTCTCGTAAAGTCTTAAAGTAAATGCTCATAGCAAGACATTCGTTTTCTGTTGAACGTTATCCTCTTTTCATTGAAGCATCAAGTAAATAATTGGACCAGTGTTATGTGCTAATAATACTATGTTCTTGTGATTTCACTTATGTTTAGGATTCTGTTGTCACAGGCCTAAATGATATATTACGTCTGACGTAGATAGCAGGACTGAACAGCTTTTTTTTCACTAATAACAAAGTTATTTTTTGTTGTTCCTAGAAGTGAAAGTTAGTTAGAAGTGTGACTGATTATAACTAAATTTTGGCGTCAATTAAGACATGTGAAGTCAAGAACGATAATTTTATTATTAAACTTATTCGATATTTCCGATAATTTCAACATTATTTCCCATCTTCCAAATTGTACGCAGCGAAATAGGATAAGAGCTCTGAGTACTTCATGGCGAAAAGGGAAAGAAGACTGTTCATGTGCTATATAAGCGAGCAAATACATTAGTGCAGCACGTCTTCAGATCTCATTGTTCCATGTCCAATACGTCAGTGTATCATGAAACTAAATTATTGTAACTGTCGTTTTATTAATTTGTCCCATGGCACATAACACTATTACTATCCACTTTGTTAGAATTAAAAACTGAATAAACAGTAGCATTCCTAGAAGTCTTATCACGCATGATAGATCAATGTAAGGATCTAAAATTAAAAGATTGTGCATCTTCGAATACTGTTAAGAAATACGAATAAATTAATTGTGAAGTTGATATTAAAGTCCTACTACATACTTTAGTTATCACTGATGTTTCTATGATGGACATATACATTAAATCCTAACAATAGTGTTCATAAGCATTTCCGAGTGACCAGTGGTTAGAACGCACGCTGTTTGTGTACACGGTCGGCAGTACTAGTATAATATTTTATAGATCTTCGATCTTGTATAAGTACTGTTAGTGAGCGGTAGCAGTTTTGTATGGTGACGTTTCGTCAGATGAGTATGCGCTGCAGTATTGTAAATACAATTGTTTGCTTACAAAGCTCAAAGTATGGTGACTCAGCAGTTTTTACTTCTGTACTTTTCTTCCGGAAATTTAACTCTTCGTCTTATAACACTAGAAGTTGTGTTGTTTTTTCTGATTTAAGGGCCAGTTCATTGTACTAAATCTGAAAGGATTAAACGTAAGGAAAATGAAGGAGCATTTCTGGTTTGATTTTTTTTTTCCAAAGCGGTGTTTGTCGCTTCTTCTTATCTTTAGACACGATGATGAAAAGTAACATCGAATAATATTTGCGTAATTTTCATATTGTGTGTGCTGAACTTGTTTGAATATTAAACTTGCGTGATCTCACGAATAACGAACACTTTCTGACCAGAGCTTAATAGACTTGTTTATTAAAAATAAAATAAAATGTTACAGTTTCTACATCCTGTTTGTCTTCATCAGACACTCACAGATAAGTTTAGTAAATTTAGTTTATAAATATTAAAACCAAGCCTTCGGTACGTCTCCAAACTGCCTGCACACCCTTGGCGCCAAGTAGAAGGCAGCACCGCTAACAACAGTAACTAGCCTGATAGAACTATTAGAAATTAGTGTGACTAACAATAGACTGATGCATCTTGTATTTATAGTAAAAATTAAGAATATACTAGATCTAAGAATCCGTAGTTGCCAGGTCTTAATTCAGAACCGGGATAAAAAAGAGAGAGGGAGAAAAATGTCCTTGATTTCTACCCAACCATTTCATTGTCCGGGCATTTATCCTCTGCTGTTATGTAAGCTCCTTAACACAGAAGTCATGTGGGTTGCATCAGACACGGCGTTCTTAGAAATAACCAGAGAAGCAGTGTGCATAACTCTTGACCTTCTCCGTGCCGGAAATCGAAAAACAGCTTCGTTTATCTGTGTAGCAAATTTAGTGGCTCCTTTCTATACGAAAATATGATGACAGACACATTATTTTATTATTAAAGATAAATATTTTCGCCTAGATGTCTATGCAATTCTAACTGAAATGTTATGAAGTTTGCATATTAGCGTTACTCAGAGATTCATGTGTTTTGCGTCATAAATAGTACGTATGCATTACAAACTTTAATTTTCACAAGAGAAGGGACAATTATATACATTTGAATAAGAAATCAGTAAAACCATTAAAATTCCAATTGATTTCAAAAGAGAGAGAGAGAGACACTTCCTGATATATCGTAAATAAATGGTCTGAAGAACGATGATGGCGCAAATACTTAAAACCTTAGCAAATACCGAACTCCAAGTAAATAAGAGTATGTACTGAATATGTATATAGTTCATTTTCTCTTTCTTTCATCTTCTGAAGAGCTGTACTTTATTTTCCTCTGAAGTCTACAAGTTCAAGGATTTTTTAATGTTTAACATTGTCCTGCTTTTTTTTCCCTCCGTGTCTCGACCATCTAAAACTTTTTAAAGCATATATATTTTTTATTCAACATTTTTATACTCTTTTTACTTTTTACTGTGTGAAACATTTACGGTTGAGAGAACATCGTGTGGGTGGGCGGGTGCGATGGCAGAATATTGCAGAACATTCTTATTATTATTATTTGTTTTTTGTTGTAGGTCGTGTACTTTTAAACGACATCATTCACAAATAAAAATATTTGACGACGAGAAGTTGTAAGTGGTTTCTGATATCGCTGATCTGAAGATGATTGTAGAATACTGGGACATTAAACATTTATGTGGGTAACTTCGTAGGCTCATTCTAAGTAAAGGTAATTATTACAGATGAAGTGTTTAGCACTGATTGTCCGTAATCGAAAGGAATTTGTTATTTGTGGTTACTATAGAGCCTTTGTTCTCCAATTATGATGTATAGGCCAGACAGTTGCGATAATAATATAAAAATAGTAGCAATTGTTACAACACAATATCAATTTTTATGGGTATACCACAAAGGGAAGAATGGCCCCCAAAACCTGATGGAAAAATTGATTTAAAAAAAAAAAAACTTCACCTTCTTCCCTCGGCCGTGGTACCCCCATACATACATAAAATGCATAGAAAATACTAGCGAAAAGCTGCATTCTTGAGGAATGCATTATCCCAATCCATCAGGAATACATCATCTTCCTACTTTAATTAGGAGCTGAGCTATTGAGGTTTAAAGCCCCGACGCAGGAGTTGCGTCAATGGACGTTTAAAGAGTAATGTTTCGTGGCGAAATAGTTTGTTGGTGATCATTTGTTGGCGAATGGCGCGTGTGCTGTTTGTGTGTATACGGTTGCGGTGCTTGACTTGGATACAAACTTGAATAGTGATTCGGATTAGTCTTCTTAAAATTCGATTAATTGATTATTCGAATATCGAAACAATTGCTGCTCGTAAGAAAAGGGCGTATCTCAATAATGAAACGACAAAAAGGGATATGTCCAGATAAGCTCCTTTGTTGCGAGACAGGTTCTTCACTTGTCAGGTACGCCCATCGCTCAAGAAGCTGTATCACAACTAATAAACTTCACAGAGACACGTAACATGTACCTTCTTATAGAGCTCAACAAGTACGTTATACTGATAGCGATAGCCATCTCAGTTTTGACCATTTTTAGATACGCTCCTTTGTCACAAGAGGGACGAAATATTCGGAAAATAAATAATTCGAACAATTATTTTCATAACGAATAATTATTTGAACAGTTGTTCGAATATCTAATAATTACATATTGAGAACTAATATTCGAATATTCGAGTAATTTTAACAACTCTAATTCGAATCGCACTTCAGAAAGTTAGGTTCAGTCGCATATTGTTGAAATTCCAATCAACGTTTACTTCCAATCAACTAACCCATCAAAGTTCGGTGACAAGGTGATATAGAGCAATTTAGCTCGAGTTACTGTAGGATTGTCTTTGAAGACGCACAGAAATGTTGATATTGAAGTGTAAAAGATAAGAAATTTCTATGTAGAGAGCCGGCAGTTTTTAAATATCACCCAATTAAGAGCCATCTCGTGAGCTATAGTCTTTAGTGAACTGTAATCCCTGCGGATTTGTTGTTCTATTTGAGCAATATAACAAGAGTCGGGAAATATGACATTTGATGTGAGTGAAGATTTGGATTGGATTAAGATTTAGCGTCCCTTTTAGAAGCGAGGCTATAGCATATATATAGGGTTGCCATATGACCGTATTTTGTACGGACTGTTTTTATTTTTGGGTTCGTGTCCGTGTCCGTATCGTACAAAGCATGAAATAGGAAAATGTCCGTATTTGACAGTTTTTGAGGCAGCCCGAAAATTTCCGAGTTGGGAATTGCTAAAGTCTCGGCGAAAAGAATTGTGTTTTCATCATATCACTTATATTGTAGTTACTATTAATGAAGTAGGTTATGTTTTTTTAAAAAAAAAAGTTCCTAATTTTTCCCTTCCAGGATTCTTTTGATTAGATTTAATATAGGTAATTTAATTGCATGATTTATTATGTTTTTGTTTATGAAACAAATAGGCTATAAAACATGTTAGTTTCCAATAGTGTTTTAAGTATTACAGTAAACAATTATGTGATAACCTAAAAAGGTTATTTTTAGGTCAGAAATTTTAAAATATTTATTCTGTGTTTGGGCACCGTATCTTGGATGGATTGTCATTTTAAGGCTTGTCCGTATTTTGGACAAAAAATTATGGCAACCCTACCTATATAAGATGTTGACCTACAGCTTAATGTGGAACCGAACCACATGAGCTTCCGCCGGGAATCGAACTCTGGTCGCCTATGTCGCAGAAGCTCTATGATGTAACTGAAGAGTGTTGACAAACATTTATAACGTGTTTGTTGTATAAATACATAGACGAGTTACAAACAACAACGAAAAAATTGTAAGAAGCATAAATACTATTAAAATTATCTGAATTTTATGACCGGTATCAAGTAAGGAAATACATCGTAAGCGCCGACTATATGGATTCTCCGAAGCTTAAGTATTACCTGTTGGGTGTTTACGTTAGATTGCTTTTAAAATTACACATTTATGTGTGAAAAATATTTAATATAAGCTTTACCAGTGAATATAATCTTATTTGATTATACGATACAGTTATCACAAGATAAGTTGAAACTATGCCAATATTATCAAATACGTTTGAAATGAAAAAAATAAATCAGTGGTTAGCATGAGTTGTATCCAATATCAAGTTCAGATAGGGGTAAAAGTGAGGGGGAACGCGGGAAGACGTCGTTACCCCACTTCCAAAATATCTGGCGTCACCTACTTTCTAAAAAATTACAATGGGCAAAGATAGGCACGGGGGCGGTGTGACATCAAACGTCCCCCTAGCTTTTCAGATCTAGTTTTACCCCTAAGTTCAGATAATCTTAATATATATATATATATATATATTACAGTTCAAAAATAATTTCATGGTTCATTTTATTTCAATAGTTCGTGTTCCCTTGGATGTTGTCATACCTCTGAGGAAGAGCCTTCAATTTGAGAACACTGATCTGTTGAATCTGTTAAAAACTGTAGAATACGAAACATTGTGATTTAACCCCCTAAGTACCGAAGCACGAGAACTCCATTGAAAGAATTAAAAGTAGGCGCTTTTGAAATAATATTAGCTTTTTATTTTATTATTAAAACAAAGTAAATTGATAATTGGAGACTATCAAGAATATTTTGCAGAATAGATAGTATAATGAGTTTTATGAAATATCAGTTCTGGAAGAGGAAATGAAAAACACTTTCTATGTAATTTCGTAACTTTGAGGTTGTCAGCAATTGTGTGAGATAGGAAATTCACTTGAATTTTATTTTTTCTTCCTTTTTTTAAATGCTAACGTTCATTTTATGATCATAAGGGTTGAGATCCACAGTTTGAGAAACGCAGTATTAGATAGTTTTAATATGAAATTTAAATTACTATATGCAAACAGAAAAAACAACCTGTTTTATGGTATAATAGCATGTAGTTAAATATTAGTTTAGTTATATAATACTGGTTCATTGAAAACCATGTACTAAAGCTTATTTCTATTGTTCTGGCCCCAATTCCATGTCATTTTACCGTGTTGAGATTTCATGCCCAAAGTTAAGGAAAGGAAAACAACATTGAGAAGCCGTTATGTTGGCATCCAGATGTGTGCAGATCGATTTTATGATAACGCTTCTCTGAAATCGTGGAAGCCAAGACCTTTTTAGATAGTTTTTCTTATCTGTGTCTGCACACAGCGAGTGAATTACACCCAACAGCTGTGGAAGAGAATATCAAAGAAATTTAAGTGAAGAATCCCGACTATATCGGGCGATCTAAACTGCTGCTTGATTACTAAGTTTCTTCCTTTCTGGTGTGCTTACTCTCTTTCTGTGGGTACTTCGGAAAAAGAATTATATTGGGGTAGTTGCTTGTGTGTGTTTTAAGATCAAAAGCCTTCTCAAGTTTTTCTTGGTCCTGAGGTGCGGAAAGAGCGTGTATAAATGAAGAAGACGACAAAGGAACGTTATTACCGCCGTGGATTTAATTTTGGTTGGTGGACGGTTTTACTGAAACCTTTCGTCTATCTCCAGATATTATCGCAGTATATCTTTGTTTCTTGTGATAAAAACGCTGCGTAAGCTTTTCTGCAGTCCATCATCGTATTGCTGGTAGAAATATAAACAACAAATATTAATTCTGTTCTAAACCAATTTAGTGGCTAGACGGTGCACAAGGCCCCGGGTTCGATTCTCTATGGGAAAGCCCTGGAATTTGAGCACATTACGTTGGTTCGGATTCCACCTTAAGCTGTAGATGCCACTTCATCTTATACAGCCTCAGTGATAAAACTGGATGCTAAACTCGAAAACCCATTAATTTTTACTCTTAATTCTTTTAAAATCACGAGATTTTTTTTTTTTTTTTTAAATTTAGATTCATTTAGGAAGCTTCTGCTCGTAGCCTGTACTTACCTTTGATTTATGGTTTCTTTATCATGGTTTTTGGAATGAATTAGGTTTTCGAAGCATATGTCGCGAAGCACCAATAAATGCGGTATATATATATATATATATATATATATATATATATATATATATATATATATATATATATATATATATACCGCATTTAAGTGGGCCCTAAATCAATAGCCCAGGTTCAGGTGCCTACAGCAAAGCCTCGAAAAATATTACATCGAGGGCTCTATATTTCCCAAGTTTTATTGAAGTACAGTTATAGTGGAGTCAGCGTGATAATGGCACGTGCGAAGAGAAAAGGTAGTCCCTACTTTGGTGCGAGTGTTACCAACCACATTTACTCTGTTTTACACTATTTAGAGCCTTTCTATCCCAACTGTGCCCCTGCTGGTGTTACTGTCGATATGATATTTCCCGTACCTCCCTCGAAAGAGGAGGGATAAGTTGCTGCAACCGACATCTTTCAATTGTTAGATGCGGAAGCGTTGCCACAATTAATAATTTCACGGGCTTCGCTGGGGTCTGTCTTATTAGCCACACTAAGTAGCCTCTGATCTTCACTCGTCAAGATCAAGCGACTGAATGACAAATTGGCAACACAGCTGAGGTCATTCATTTTTTTTCACCAAGCAAAGGGAGGGTTCCCTCCGCCAGAGGGCGGCGGGGGTTGGGCCGAATATAGTTCGCATAGTTTCCGAGGGCACAAGTGGAATAGACAGGCTCTAAAAATACTGCCATTATACTGTAGATGCATCGAAAAAGCCTTGACGCGTGAGTAGTGGCAAAGCCGCTGAGAGTTATCCGAGATCTTCTCTTGCTGGCTCCTCTATACTATGTATGATGATTAAAATTAAAAAAAAAAAAAAAAAAAAAAAAAAACCTACATGTATCAAATTCGACATTTTGGAAAGTTTTACATTAAAATAAAATCACTTAGGAAGCTCGACTTGCAAAGTGAGAGAGGGAGAGATTATTTCCATATCTAAATGGTAGCAGGTACATAGTAAGTAATCATGAATCAGCTTTCGATAACCATGTAATTCAGGTATTCAAATTATCGTCTTGAGTCATTTTCTTCGAATATTACCTGTTCTTACTCACAAATATTCGTCTCAGCTCATCCTTAGCGCAATAAAAAATTGGACTATTGATATTTCTTTGTTTTATTTATTAATTTTTTCAAAGATAACTTACTGCCTTATCGCCAAAGTTACAATTATAGTTATAAGAAAATAATAAGAAATGAAAATGTGTAAAGAAACTAATAGTTTGGACATCATGGCATCGAAGTATTCACTAGTGTTGTTTTGGCGCCGTTATTATTGGTTCGAGTCGCGTCACGTACCACAAAAAGAAGAAAAAGAACTCCGCACGTTTTCGATTAGAATTCCCGCAGTAGCGCCCACTATAAGCTCTCGTACTAGCCATAGAGTCGCATTTGAGGAAGACAACATGAAAAGAAGCACTTAATTGGCATTGGAGATGGTTTTCATAACATGTTAGTGCTTCAATATTGTGTAAAATTACACTTGTACTATTTACTCACAAACTTAACACAGTGAAAAAAAGTTACTTTTTTAAAACAAGTCGCTATCAAAGAAAACAATTACTATCACCTGCTTTGTGAAATAGGATGAAGGTAACTTCTTTGGTTTTAGTAGTTCGATTCCTGGTTGCAATTAAATATTTTGATATGGTGCCACGGTGGCTCTCTGGTAGAACGCTCACCTCTTGGCGAGAAATGTTTGTAGTGGATAAACTCGTGTTCGTGGTTTTTTCAGGGATTTTGTTTCCTCTTACATCCTTATTCCACCAAGTATTTCATAACCGTTTAGATTTATTATTCACCCGTATCCTTTAGCACAAAGGGCATAATCGTGCGATGTTAATATTTCGTTACTTTTCATTTTTTAAAAATTTAAATGCGAGGCATGTCGGAAAAATATCAGACCATAATCCGGGAAAATCAATACACTCACCTGACGTTTTCTTTGTCTTAATTTCTTTCTAACTAATTCCCTTCTGCTTCCACGCATTGGTAGCCGTTCTACTGCTGGAAATAGGCCTGGACCCCCTCATCATGAAGTGTTACAAGAGCAGCCGTGTCACGTTGTCAAGATCTCTCGGGTGTGAAAACACAAGTTTTTTTTTTTTTTTTTTTTTCTGGCACCTTTTGGTTTTTGGGAAGAGGCAAAAGTCTCACGAGGCTACACGCAGAGAGTAGTGAGCTTGACGAAACATCGAAATCTTGTAGTGTGCTGAAAAGGACAACTACATGATCTGCATAAATAAAATCATTATCCTGATGCAGTCTTCGTGGCTTTGACATCCACAGATATGGTCATTTCGGACAAAGAGCGTCACAGAGACGGTGAAATGCTTATAAAGTCCTTTGTATCTGTACATGCTCGTGTTGCACACTGCCTCGAACATCGAAGAACACAGTCAACATTGATTTGGTTTTACTACGCACATGGCGATCTTCTCTGGGTCTTCACGAGCTTTAACAGGTCTTAGCGAGGTCGGATGTATCCACGAAGTCGATTGTGACTTCATTCTCGTGTCCTATCCGTACACCCGTGTCTTTACCATTTTAGAGGGGCCGAGACCACAAGAGAGCACCCAACATAACCGCTCCTCTACAACAGAAGATACAAATAAAAGTTACGCCATCTGCAGGCTAAAGACATCAGGGACCTCTCCTGAAATAAGCGTGACATGTCTTTTCTGAATTAAATGAGAAAGGAGTGACTTCGAAAATTGAAATTCAGGTGGCTCATCCGGGTTGGATATTTTTGTTTCATTACTTCGTTTTATGCACGTTGGCATGGTGAAAATTTAAAACTTACAGTTGTTTTTAAATATGTTTTGTAAAGACAATGAATTCTGATAATGAGTGAAGACAGTGAGTCCCGAAGAGTTAAGTCGATCAGCCTCTGATTTTAAGCCGGGAAATTATGGACAGTATATCTATCAAATGCTAGTGCAGTTTGTACTTTTTTTTTCTTCCTTTTTGACCGGAGCTTACTACATCTTTCATTCAAGTTGCTCCTTAAACATCTTGGCGCTGGGTAAATTCACACTGCTAATACCTGGTTTTCCCCAACAGTCATCTACTCATTTACTAACCAAACCCAGTTCTGCTTGATTCGTGATGTCATTGGGTTTGATTGACCAGCGCGGGTAGGAGAATCACTTCTTCGTACCACCAACAGAGATAATAGATGCTCTCTGTAGTAGTATGGTGTAACTGGTTAACTTATATTTTATCAATTTTATATTACGTAATCGTATATATTACATATTTTTTTTACATCAAAATATATTAGCTTTAGTACATTTTGTGAAACAGTCACATATATCATGTTTAAACATCTGATAAACGTAAAAAAAAATTATTATTCACAGTTTTGAAAAATATTTTATTCGAGTTCGCAAATAGTTTAGGTGGTTACATCTCTGCTAAATTTCTAAATATCATGAATTTGTTATAGTGTTCCAGATCAAAGCGGAAAAACATTTTACAAACTAGTCAGGATGACCATTGGAGGATTCGAATGTGAGACATCCAGTTGCTAGGGAGGGATACTAACCGTCCTGTACGCTGGCTCGGCTAAATCTCTGAGTAGAGACTATAGTTAATTTATGTGTACCTCTGTATTGTCCCTTGTATTCTTCTATTATGGACTAGAGTTATTACTTGATGAAGCTTGAAGAAGGCATTTTTTTTTTTTTTTTCAATCTTCACCCGTACAATTATTAAGTTTGTAAGAGAAAGTTTTCCCCTTTGGTTTTTGTACTTCCTCTTACTCATATGGCAAGCTATTCAGAGAGTTGTAACTTTGTAAATGTGAAATTGAAGTGAACATACTACATCATAAATTTAACTGCATTTTACAACACTGATCGAATTTTGGTGTGTTATTGATCATGTAGTAGATATATTGGTTGGTATTAAAAATAGTCATTTCATAATAAAACGCGAATGATTTAAGAAGTAGGCATACAAATATTTTACAGCGGAGCTTTTCATCCTACAAGCTGCAACTTTCTCACTTATACAATAAAGATAAATTTTTGAATTTTAGTGAATTACTAAAGACCACGGGGAACGTTAAAAAATGTAGAAAGTAAGCCAGTATTACATACAGAAATAATTATTTTCAGGGCCTTTCATATAGTGTAGAAATTTGGGTGCCCAACAGTTACTACGTCATAAAGAGCACATGCAAATTTCTGATCTATAAGGAAAGGTATAGGGACATTTATTAGTTTAAAACACCTTGTTTTAAACAAATTCTGTACTATATTTGACCCTGTAAGTTCTACACTAGAAAGATGTCGCGTACACTAATGCTTTCTTCTGTTTGTTTTATTTTTGAGGACAACTTGAGATGGAGAGATTCCCATTATTGTATTTAAAAGAGTCAGTTACAGGCATTTTATGTAGAACACTACTAGGGTAAAAACATCGGAAGAATACTGTTGGTTAATATGGACATTATACAGAGGTTGTTCAGTCTACATTTGGCCAATTTCGACTCACCTAAAAATTTAGAAGAATCCATGGCGCCAGGTCCGTAAGTGCTCGATGTGTTTCCCTTGGTTCCTAACAATAGCGCGGCAGCTTAATTTCCACTGTAATAGGTTTCTCTGAAGAACTGGGAGGAGAATCTTGTCCCATTCCCTTTGCACAGCTTTCCAAAGTCCTTCCCAAGTTGTCACACGCCGTTTTCTCAAAGCCCGCTTCAGCAATCCAAATCCACAATAGTCCATAGGACTTGCATCTGGAGATTTAACAGATATCACCTGTATACCACTTGCCTCCTCCATCTCCCTGTAGAATGCGAGGGACGATCTTGAGGTATGTGATGAGGCTTTATCCATGTGAATGCGCACTAGATTTGTCGTCATTTTCGTACATTGTTGGAATCTCATGCTCGTAGATTGGCCGCATGATCTGCTCCTGAAAATACTGCGAATTTATTTTGCAGTTCTTCGCCACTCTACGAATCTTCAGTTTACCTCGGTAACAGTAGCCAGTAACGATCATGAACCCTTTTGGGAAGGATTCTTTACAGACTCGGACCAGGCCCGTACCCAGCCCAAAAATTTAGGGGGGGGGGTACGACCCAATCATATTATACTTCATCACCATATTATAGTTCATTTGCAAGCCTACCGTGAAATTTTATGGGGGCCAGCCAAAATTTAGGGGGGACGCCCCCCCCCTTGTGGATACGGGCCTGACACGGACCCACCTTCTGAAGTTCTTGGCGCCTTTCTCTCGGTACATGATGGCTCTCGGTTTGCCGCAGTCGGAAAGGTAAATCCATGCTTCATCGAGCGTTACGACGCACCTTTGTTTTGCCAGATGCCGTTCGTACAGCTTCCGGGCGTTACACTTTCGTTCCTTTTGGTGGGCATCCGTGAGAAGACGGCCGCGAGCTTTCATGACTTTTTCCAGCTTGAGTTTATGGTGTAACGTCCGGATCACAGTCCCCAAAGACACGTCAAGACGATTAGCCATACACCTTTGTGTTGGCGGATTTTCTTGCTTCGCCATTTTGCGAACTTTCCTCTGCATGGTGGAGGTGGCCTTGGTGCATTCCCGCTTCCTAGGCAACTTTGTTGGTGATCCAAATTGTGGAGCTTGTTTCCCTTGTACGTTTTAGTAACATTTTTTTTTATTCCACTTAAACTGATGTTGCAACCATTCTTCTTGCACTGTTTTCTAATGATAGAAACACTAAAGTGGGCGGCATTTTGGTCACAGAGCGGAAACGCACACACTTGGAAACAAATTTAACACAACACTCACAACAATGGTCCTGTTTTGTGCGTTATTGTCGTCCGCGCGGAAAAAAACAACTCCGTTCCCAGGAAGCAACTGCACAACACTGCAGGACACCACGAGGCAGGTCAGTTGAGTCCATTCTGCCTGGGAGGGGGAAGGAACGAAATTGGCCAAACGTAGGCTGAACAACCTCTGTAGTCCAACCCTAGTTGGATGCTGCCATGATTTTTTCTTACAGTTTAATTTAAATTAATTGAGATCTAAAAGTATGTATTTCATTTAATCCATACTTTCAATCGGGCTTACGGTAGCTCAGAGATAGTACTCATCTTTAGAATGCAAGGATTCCTTGATTCCAACCCAGACTATATGAGTTTGTGCCGGACAGCACCAATCATGGGCTTCTCTCGTTATCATACTAACTTTCATTCCATCATTTATTTTTACATTGATCCAGCATCATGAGTAACTCGAATTTACAAGTAGGTTAAAAACACCAGAAATAGTGGCCTTGGAAATCAGTGAGCTGCTGCCCACGTATCACTCAGTTAAATAGTGCCATTTTGCCCATAAAAGTTTTTCATGGGTTTAAAACAACACATATTATTTCGTAACAAAAGGAGCGCAACCAGAGGGAAAATAGTATAATTGAGAGTAATGCTTTAACCGCTGAAAGTAGTTAAATATGAATTTTTTGCAATTCGTCTTTATTTTTTATGTATTATAAATATTATAATTCTTTTTTCCTTAAAATATACTAAAATATACTTTTGTTTTTCTAATAATCTTTGCATGAGGGAAAATAACATTTCTAATCGTATTGAATACTACCAATTTGTTTCTCAAATGAACACTACAAGAATTAAAAAAAAAAAAATAACACCTGTAGAAATACCGTATGTATTTCGGTGGTGAAAACAGTAGGCCACTGTTGTATCTAGCAAATAAAAATTGAACATGAAGTTAAAACTACTCATGTTGTAACGATGAGACAAGAGCAAATGAATTTTGATAAGTTGTACCCAGTGGACAATATACCGAATTGATAGCCATTTGGAAACAACAGAGAACATGATAGTAGTTGTATGGAAACAAAAAGTACAAGCTAAACAGCTCCCGCATTTTTAGTATTTACTGCTGTTATTGAGATCATAATGAATATATTTTGTCGTGCTGGGTGGCTTGACTCTACATGTTTTGATGAAGACAGTACTTGGCAAAGTGGATAATCTCAAGAGAGACGACTTCAATCACATTTGCTCTCAATTGAGGTTTCTTGATGTTTATTTATTGGATTTATTTATTTATTTAAAAAGTTAAAATATATAGCTATGAAGGCATTTTACTCTGAAAACATGGAAAATATTAATTCATAACTAGCGGTTTCAAAATATTGCTTTGCTGAAGAACGTATCTGTTACTATATGAAGCTTTTTTTTTTTTTTTTTTTTTTTTTAAGTTTAAGGTTACACGATTATGCTCCAAGGCTAAGGGATACTGATAATGAGTTGGATAATAATGGTAGAATGAAGAAAGTGGAAAGAAACAGGAGAACCCCGAGAAAACCCATGCACACGGTATTCGTCTATTACAATTCCAATTTGGCAGGCGCTGGGAGCAAACCAGGGACCCTGGAGACCGTAGATAAGATTAACTCGGTTACATAAAATCAGTACAATTATATTTTTTGATGGTGTGGTATTATTATTCTCTATTTTTTATATGTGCCCTGCATCCTTTTGGGATATCTGCTACATAATTAGATCAATGATATGTTCGTTAAAAAAGTGCAAAAAAGTAAGCTGAGAAATGAAAATAATACTTGGCGTCCCTAGAAGACCCCGGCTTGGTAAACAACGTTGACGATTTAGGCTTGGTGCGTTAAGGGTTAAAGGAATACGTTTGGTAAACCGTATGTTGTGAGGTTGTGGTTGAACACAGTTTCGAGTAGATCTAAATATCTGTCTGTGATGGATGTTGTTCAGATTGACGCTGTAGCTCTGGTGAGTAACACATTTATAATATAAAAACTCACCACAACATGAGAATAAACATTTTGTCGTTCCAGTAGCGTTAGGAAAATCATTTATGGGCCTTTCGTTTAAGCATCACATTAAGTTCAAACACCAGGAAAGTATGTTAGGTGATGTTAAGAATGTTTTATATTGTACAATGGCATGTTGGGTTAGCAAGAAAGGATATGCTTTCTCATCGTGTTCCGAGGATTGAAGTAGTGACGTCATCGCTGACGAAGATTGCCTTTGGGCGTCCTTAATGTTACCTCCAAGTAGGTAAATGGGCTTCGTTTTTCTGGTTGAATCATATTCAGTGTGTAGGCGATCATTACGTTTTATTGACATCACTATTAATGTTAGCTTTTTGTTCACTTGTAAATTTTAATTATTTTTTTAAAAGAACATTTAAAGCATTCATAAATGTACACAAGTTACTTGGATGAAGATCAGGTCATGAATTTCTATAATTTAGATAATAGTTCTCAATTTGAGTGACCACTGAAGCTAGGAACCTTATGAATATTGAAAGGTGATTTTCAAACAGGAAATTTCAGCAAATTACAGAAATCGTGTGTTGGAGATTAATTTTATTCACATTCATTCTGATGAAGAAAGAAAAAAAAAAAAAGTATTGTGCACCAGCGAAGGATAGGGCGATTTTGAGGCGTTTACTTATGTTACAATTTTTCATTTACTCGTTTTAAATATCGTCAGAAAAATGTGGTATTGTTGGTGGATTCGTCTACAATGAACTGTAAGTGAAATGATTGAATATCGATTGTAGAATATTAGTGTTACTGTGGCTAGTTTACTTTCCCTGCAGTACATTTATTTTCAACGTTTTTAACAGTAACACGTAAAGGGATTGGTCTAACCACAAATCTCGAAACAGTCCTTTGGGAAGGGTGATGCGTTTGAGTGAATTTTGTTTGAGAAGTTACCTAACTTTCTGCAAACACTATAAGAAAAAACACATGCCCTTGAACAGAAGTATCTTTTCTGTATATTTTTTTTTTTTTTTTTAAGATAAGGGTAGCTTTAGGATTTTAATTTTGGGTAGGCCCACTCTTTCGCTTATGGATACAAATACACATTAAATTGATTAATGACAGTAGAAAATTACTTTTACAGTAGTGGTTGATGCTATTTGGTAAATAATTATCTAGCATTAACATAAATTGTGGAAAATATATTTACTCTTTATTGTATCTTTTAGCGTTTATAGGTCCTATATTTTTAAAATTTTTTAGGTAGGCTCGTGCCTACCCGGTCTACTTGCTAAAACCGCCACTGTTTAAGATTATGTTTTGTGAAAAGCAAATTATAAAGTTTTAAAAGAAAATTACTTTAATTGTAAAATATAATTAAGGGAAGACAATAGATAGGTATACAAATATGAGGAACTAGCTGTATCCAAATATGTTTTTCAAACTATAAAGTCTGCTTTCTTTTTTCACTTCATTAAATTAACACTGTTTTCTGTAAATTAGCACACAAATTCAAAGGCTTCAATGCTCGGTGGTAGAGTACAAACCTCTGGTATGTAAAACTCGTGTTTCGATCCAACCCATGTTAATTAAAGTGGAAATTAGTGCTATTAAGATTCAAATAATTCATTATTCGAATAAACTATTCTTTCAGTATTCATTATCTAGCCTATATATTAAAATCCTAGGTTTATATGTTTGTAGTCAGTCCTTTCGACAGTGAGTTCTCGGAAACCATAGGCCCTAGAAGAATGCCGTTTTCACTGATCATTTGAAAATTTTGTGTAGATTATTCAGTTCTAATTGAATATTTAAAACATGAATGCTATTTCTTTATTACATCTTCATGAAGTATACTGGCATTACAAATTGTACGTTGCAACACCACACATTTGTGTACGGGGTTAGTATATCTCTCTAGCGTTTGTTTCATGGCCAAATGATAATGAAAAACCATTTCTCAGTCTAAGATGAATCTTTATTGTTTGGAGTGTTTTGCCCAATGAACACCATATATATCACTGACATTATAATTAATTGTGTGTGTAATGTATTTGCTTATTACATACTGCATGCAAGAAGAAAGAAAACACTAATTATACATGAATTAGAAACTCCAACCGGAAGTAGACTCAGATCTTACAAACGGTGCGAGATATTGAGAAAAAAAATCTCCCCTTTATGGTACCCGTTGCCGATTTATATCAAGACGTCCTTAACTTGTGTCCGTAAAGGGACATATACAGATGTTATGAGGAATGACAAGGAGATTGATGCTCATATGTGAATGATGCGCTGATATAGAGCGCAGGTTCAGCGAGTTCGAATAAAATTTTCATACGAATAAATTATTCAAATAATTATTCCGATAATTGACCTTCAAATATTCTAATAAAATTTACTTGAATATTGAAAACTATGGAATAACAGCAATAGTGAACATAATCATCCCGGTGTACTACCTTAATATTTTCCCCCCTTAATTCAATCAATTCTGTTTTCTATTTGATTTTAAAAATGATAAGAAGTGATAATGTTAAATTGAGTTTGACAGGCAGGCATTCTCGGGTTTAATTGAGCGAAGTTTCGGGCGTTAGCCATTGCCTTCCATGTGTGTTTTGTGTAGATTGTGTTTTGTTTTCCACGTTTTGTTATTGTAGGGCTGCGACTGTCGCATGCCCTATGTTATTTCCTGGTAGGTCTATTGGTTCAGGGAGGTCTTGGCATCCGGTAGATTCTTCTTCGTGGATCTCCGGTGGCGATGACAGTGACGTACTGACTTTTGTGTCGTTGCACTGGGTTCCAGAATCTTCGTGACTGTATTTCTTGTTCTTCTGATAGGAGCGGGAGCTCCAAATCTTCATGAATCTGGGCTATTCTCGTGTCACGGCTGTGACCCGTTATAACCCGAGCGGCTCGGTTTTGTATGATTTGCAGGGGCGTTGATATGTGTGAGCTGCATTCTCCAAACATGGTGAGCTGGTAAATTTTCCTTCCTGTGTTCCTGGTGAAGTCCACCAGCGCCGTCTTGGTATTGTTGATCTTCGTCTTCCAGTTCTGCGTCCAATCTTTTATTAAGGTGATGTGACGTCGCATGGCAACTTCTGCGTAGCGATGGTTGTGGTTGCTCGCAAAAGTTGCCGTGTCATCCGCATATGTAGCTACCATCGTGGTGACCGTTATTGGGAGATCCGCTGTGAAGAGTGCGTACAGTAATGGCGACAAGCACGCCCCCTGTGGCACTACTGCGTAGGTCTTGGGTCTATGGCGTGTTCCAGATGTGAGACCCGGAAACTTTTCCCGTCGAGGTAACTCTGGATGGTTCGTACTTGGTATGTTGGGAAGCCCGCCCGATGCAGCTTGCGAATGACTCCGTTGTGCCACACCCTGTCAAATGCCTTCTCGATGTCGAGGAACAGCCCCAGGGTGTGGCCTCCATCATTGAACTGTTGAGTGATTCTGTCTACTACTCGTACGAGTTGTAGCGTGGTGTTATAACCAGGCCTGAAGCCGAATTGGTGAGGTGACAACAGATCATGATCCTGGACATGGTTCAGTAATCTCCTCCAGATGACTCTCTCTACCATTCTACTGAGGTGGGAGAGGAGACTGGTCGGGCGTATTTCTTGAGCTCTGTTTTGTTGCCCTTAGACTTCGGGATCATCGTGAGGCGGGCTTCCTTCCATTCCGCTGGATAGTGTCCCTTCTGCACGATAGCATTTGTAATTCTGGTTAGTAGTACTGTTGCTCTTCTGGGCGCCTTCAGGGCTAGAGGGGGTATCTGTCTGGTCCTGCAGCTTTCCTGTCGTGTAGTTTTTGAATGATGCGTTGTAGCCCCCTTGGAGTCGCCAGGTCCTCTGGTGGGAGTGGAGTTTCTTCTTGTATGTTACGTAGGGTCCGTTGGATGGCTTCTTCTACTGTTGCATTTGGAGGAGTGTTGTTTTCTCGGAAGATCTCTTGCAAGTGGTCTGCAAAGAAATTGGCTTGATCCTCCGGGTTGTGTACAAGTTCCTGTGTGCTCCTGAGTGGCTGTATCCTTGGTGCAGCCGTTGGTCTGGCCATACTGCGGAGTAGCTTTCAGAACTCTTGGGATGGTGTCTCCATGGCGAGGAGTCTTTTGTTCCAGTCCTCGTATGCAGCTCGGTTGAGTCGGTTTTTGACTCTCTTGTTCAACGAGTTCCATAAGGTCTTGTACTGCCTGTTGCGGGTAGTGTGCCATCTGCGTCGGGCCCATCTCTTCAATTGGATCAGTGCAGTGGTATGAAAATCCTCTGGTTTTTGCTGGTCGATGAGTTGTTACTCGTGTAGAGCGGCGGTAGGCTGACTTGATGGCTGCTGCCAGGTGGAGTACTGTGGCGTCAATGTCTTCCGGTGTTTGCAGTGGAAGTCTTGGATCCACCATCTCGGCCAGCTGTCGGGTATACTCATTCCAATCCGTGTCGAATCGTCGAGGAAGGCGCTGGGCTGAAACTTGGTGTCTGGTCGCTACGGTGAAGAGAACCTGTATGTGGTTCGACTGTAGATCCGGTAGAACACTAGGTCCTTCGATGATCGCCGTGTTGGCCGAGAGGGTCATATCCAGAACATCTGGGAGCCATCCGTTTGTAGGGTAAAACGTCGGTTCTGTGGGTGCTGCGGCGAGGAAGTCGATGTTTCTGAGCGCTCTGTGTAGGGTTCTGCCATTCGCATTTGAAACTCTTGAGTTCCAGGCCGGGTGTTTACAGTTTGGATCTCCCGCTACAAGCACCCGGTGGTCTAGTCGGCGGAGAATTTGGATGTCTGGTCAATGTAGTCGGGCGTTGGGCGGCTTGTACGCTGACACTGTGTGGAGTGGCCCGTCTGGAGAATACAAAGTGATGGCGGTCGCCTCTAGCGATTGCATCGGCGGTAGTTGCAGTGCGTCGTGAGCGATCTGATTTTTGATCAGGATCGCCGTTCCTCCTGGCCTCCTGTCCACGCGGTCCGTCCTGTAGACTGTGTAATTCTTGATCCGAAAGGTGTAGTTCGGCTTCAAGAAGGTTTCACTGAGCAGGGCCACGTCGATGTTTTCCCGTTGTAGGAAGTATGTGAACTCTGCTCTTTGTCGGTTGACGCCCTCTGCGTTCCAGCACGTCATTTGTAGGTCTCTGTTGATTCTTGCATTATTGCGCGCCATCATCCAGGAGCTCTGCTGCAACCTCGAGGAGTGTCATAAACCTTGTCGTCTGGTCCTTTGCCTCTGATTTTCCGGAGACCTGTCCGTAGTTTGTCAAGGAACTTTTTGATGTTCATGCCTGCCAGGAGGTCAAGCACTACTTTGATTGAGGCTGTTTTTCTGGTGTTGACTCTGTCGTGGCTGCCGTGGCGGTGCTTTGTTGCGTGTCTTCTGTGGTGTTGGATGTTTGTGATGCACTTAAGTCTGGAGTTCGGTGTTTTGTCCGGGTTGCGTTCAGATGGGCCTGGCGGTGCTGTTGGGCTGGGTGCTGCTGGGCGTGGCACAGGCGGAACTGCAGTGAGCTGCATTTTTTCTCCATTGGTAGCGTTGCTGTCTTTGTTTGGCTTCCGAGGCTGCGGAGTGTCCGGTTGATTGTTGTTTTCAGGGACGTCCGGTACGGGAAACTTCTGTTTGCGTGTCTTCTGTGGTGTTGGATGTTTGTGATGCACTTAAGTCTGGAGTTCGGTGTTTTGTCCGGGTTGCGTTCAGATGGGCCTGGCGGTGCTGTTGGGCTGGGTGCTGCTGGGCGTGGCACAGGCGGAACTGCAGTGAGCTGCATTTTTTCTCCATTGGTAGCGTTGCTGTCTTTGTTTGGCTTCCGAGGCTGCGGAGTGTCCGGTTGATTGTTGTTTTCAGGGACGTCCGGTACGGGAAACTTCTGTTTGCGGGATGACCTTTTCTTCTTCTCGGCTTGGATGTACGGGCACCCCTGGTAGTTTGCCGGATGGGCGCCCGCACAATTCACGCACTTTTCTGGGGTTTCCCTGGATTTCTTCGGGCACACTTGCGTATAATGTGACTCCCCGCATTTGACACACCGTGCACTCGCACGACAGATGAGTTGGGAATGCCCCACCCGCTGGCATCGATGACACTGTAAAATATCATTTCCTTTGTATGCTTCGATGGCTACTCTGTAGCACAGTAGTTTCTTCAGCTGGTAAATGTCCGGGGTTTCCGCTTGTTTTGTCAGTGTGGCCATGAACAACGGAAAATTCGGTCTGTTCCGGGTGTCGTCAGCTCTGCCTCTGAACTGACTGACCGATTTTACTGGGAAGCCCATGGTTACCAGTTCTTTTATGGCATCAGGGGGGGGGTGTCAATGGGAAGCTTTCTCATCACTACTTTTAACAGGCGGGCTGTTTTTAGCAGTTCAGTTGAAAACTGGCGCTTCTCTTGTAGAAGGAAAGCTTCCACTTTCAAGTAGTCCTTCATGGACGCACAATGGACCTTTACAAAGTCACTTGATTTGTACACGTCCAGGGTAGCTGCGATGGAATTCACAAATGCAAATTTGTGCGTGACGTCATAAATGAATAGGGGGGTACTTTTCTGACTGGTAGGTCTGCTGGTTCTCTCGTCGTGGCGTTACTGCTGGTGGGGGGCTGTGGTGCTGTCACCCTGGGTTTCTTTCTCCTGGTCGTGGGTGTAGTCCATCTTTTCCGTGTTCTCCGCAGGAGATAGTGCTGAGTAGCGGTTACGGCATGCGGTCCTGAATTCCACAAGGGAATTGACTGGGCCGGACGCTGATCGTTTTATCGCTTACCGTGGGGGATGCACAAAGCCCTCATCTGACAAGCTGGCATCTTCTTCCGTGGTCCTGGGGGGCGACACTGTTGCTGCGCTCTCAGTTTGGGTCCGTGTTATTGCTTCTTCTTCTTTCTGTGGGAGGGGGGAAATGCTGTGGTGACTGGGGGTCAGATGCTGGATCCTGCTTCATTGTTACCGGGGGGCTCCTGCGGGTCCCTGGATGGCTTCTTTGGCTTGTTTGCAACCACTTGGTGTTTTCAAACTGGACCTAAAGCTCTAAACTTTAGACCCTGGAGTTGCTTTGTGACAGTGTTCAGGTTACTGGAGGGGGCTTTCCTGGGGCGGGCCACGATGTCTTGCCCTTGCGCGGAGCGATAGCTTGTGTGTTCGCTTGGTTCATTCTCTGCCTCTAAAAAGGGCCAGACCTCACTTTAATAACTCTGTCCTAATGGCTCTTGAAAGGGCCGCAATGTCTCGGAGACCTCAATATTCAACTGTCCTACTGGCTCTTGAAAGGGACGCAATATGTTGGTAACACTATATATTCACTATTCGGGGGCATTGTAAATTGTGTAATAAAACTTTGGAGTTCTACATGTAGAGAGAGAGAGAAAGAGATCAACATTAATAACCAATATTGTGATAGAGAAAAAGTTTTGCAAGAACTTCAGAATATTGAGAAATATTGTTTTTCTTTTTTTTAAGTAGTTCGAAGCATCGCTTTTGAGTGTCCAGGAAAGTTCAGAAACACGCTTGTAAACTTTTCTTTTTATCGCGACATCTGTTATGCTGTCAAATTTAGATTTTCTCCACACACTTTACTTTTCTTCCTATTGAATGAGAAACAAGAGTTTTGTTACAAAGACTGCCAGTAGACAAAAAGTATCCAAACCAGATGGCAGATGTCTTCAATGTATCATCGAACTGGTTTTACTGAACCAAGTAGGTCAGATCTCAGATGTAAACAGGAGAAAGAACATGTCTTGTTTCAAGTTACCGTGCATTTACCTGATGTTTCATTAGAACTGATATTTCAAGAATAATGTGATGAGGCATTTTTATAGTTAAAAATATAAGATAATTAGTGCATCATAGACCCATGCAATGACTTGTTGAAAGATAGCTCCTGCAGTTCGAAGTGTTTTGTGTATATTAAATTACTAAGAAAGTTAGGCTTTAATAATAATAATGATGATGATAGTTTTTACAGTTGTGTAGAAGTATGTATGACGATATAGTAACTCTCTTGTTAAACCTTTTCACTTTCGAGTGATTGTAAGAGTAAGTCATGCTATAGCTGAATAAACATAGTTAAATAAAATTAAGATATATTAACAGATTTATTTATTCCAGGATACTTGCATACCGTAAAGATGGAGTTTTCGAATTTTGTCAATTGGTTTCATACACGTATGTGCAGAAGCGTTATCTAGCACCCATTCAATCATATTCAAACTTTAAACTTGAAGTTATTAGGTAGTTTCTCAGAAAGAGTTTCGTTTTTATTCTATGTATATCCTTAAACAAGAAAGTTTACTGATAACCGAAATTCGATAACGGCTCTCCACTTGTTATTGTGCCAACAATAACAGTTTGACGGTATTCACTTTTATCAGAGAATAATGAAATCCTAAAATTGGGATGAGCTCCATTCGCAAAAAGTTTGTGGAAAGCTTCTTGAATTCCACGTATTTTAGAAGTTCCATTTCGTGGTCATGGAAAGGCAAGCGGGATAGATAATATACTAGTCGAATATGAGAGACAAGGGCAAGAAACAATTACTCCGACTCTAATGAAATATATGAAACAGAGAGTAGCCAAAAATTTCCCGGAGGCAATCATGATACCGATGGCTAAGAAATCGAACCCAGAGAGATGTGAGGACTATAGAACTATTAGTCTCGTATCGTATGCATCAAAAATTTTTCTTCGAATACTGAACAGAAGGGTATGTGGAAGAACAAATGAAGTTGAGGAGGAACATTTCGGGTGAAGGAGAGGTGAGGGCGTAAAAGATGAAATTGCATTATTAAGGGAATCGGAAAGATTTATAGAAAAAGGGGAAGAGGTGCATGTTGTATTTATTGATCTAAAAGGGCTTTTGACCCGGTGAATTGGGAATTGTTGTTGGGAGTTGTGAAAAAAAGTTTTAGTTGGAATGAAAAGATCGAAAACTCATAAGAAACTTGCATATGAACCAATAAGTAAGTGTTAGAATAAGTGAGGAAATGACAGAGGAGAATGCAATTGGAAGGGGAGTTCGACAGAAATATCGTCTCTCGCTAACATTATTTAATATCCCTCTGGAAGAGGTAGTGAAAAAGAGCCTGCATAATGAAGACGGTATTTCAGTAAGAGGTACGAGTAGAATAATTAGGTTATATGGTTTGGAGATTATATGATGCTGATTGATGTTAGAAAAGATGATAAATGTGAGGAATGACTGTGAAGAGTATGGGATGAAAGTAAATATTAAAAAGACTCGGTATTAAATGTGGAAGTAGGAGGGAACAAAACAAAACAGATTACTGTACTAGTTTTCGACACCTGGGTAGTATATTAGTGACAATATGAAATGCGAACGTGAAATAAAAGCAAGGATGGGATACTTGAGAGGAACAGAAGTCTATTTTGTAGGTTCTTGAATAAAGAGTTGAGAAAAAGATTCATAAAATGCTTCGTGTAGTGTACAGTTCTGTATGGGATAAAAACATGGATATTACGGAAAAACGATTAAAAAAAGACTGAAAGCTTTTACAATGTTGGTGTGGAGAAGATGGAAAGAATTAGCTGGGTTGAACTGGAAACGAATGAGAGGGTGGGGAGGAAAAGAACAATTTTAGATGTAATTGAAAAGAGGAAGAGGAATTGGTTGGGACATGCTGGGCTAAGAAGGAACTGTATCATGAGGGACATGCTGGAGGTATAACAACTGGAAACAGAGGGTGGGGGTGAAGGAAAGTACAGTTGATGGATGGTATCAAGACAGAATACCGTACGTGAAGATGAAGAGGTTAGCTGAAGACCATCGAGCGTGTGCTGAAGCTTCTCAGTTGCGGCAAGTGACCTCTCAGTAATGGCAGAATACCGATAATGATGATGATGATGATTTCTTGGCCAATGCGATTGTTTTAAGTATATATATATGGTCCCGGGGGTGGATCTGGCTGTGGTGGTGGTACTTGCCTTGGATTCAAACTTAAGTAATCTAGTAGTTCGGGTTCCATTTAAGTATTGTGTTCAGTGTCCGTGCCTTGCGGCCCTGGTCCTGAAAAGAGACTTGAAGCTTTTAATTAGTTACTTAACCAATGAATTAATCACATGTTTAAAATCATATCTTTCAGTTTATGACACTAGGAATATATGAATACTTATTTAAATAATCTTAAGACTTTCGCGAAGCTCATAGTCAGTACATTTTTTTAAAGTTAGTTTCTTTATTTTTTAATTACTCTGTATTGTTGTGAATTCCCTGAGACGATGAAGAATGTAGGAAACCTTTCGTTGCAAACCGGAAATTACAACCTTTCGTTGTAAATTGTGTGCACAGTTTATGGCGTAATAATTGTTGGGTATGCAAATTTATATATTGTAGGAACACAGGTCTTGAAAACAGTTATTAGTTTATATAATAACGTTTTGTAGATTCTATCTGGCTTTCCACATTTTTCATATTCTTTGTTGTCTTCAAATTATTCGCTAAAATTAACGTGAAAATGGATATGTATACCGAAGAGCCTTAAGTTCAGCGAAACTCCTGTGCATGTCTTCAATGTAATCATTATAAAATATTAAATAAGTTAACCTGCACAGCGAAAGTAAGGCATAGTACAACCCGATTCCGGTAAAGACTGGTTGTAGTCGTTGTGTTTATTTTAATTATAGTGTACACGTACAATAATTAGACATTTATAGAAACTTTAGACAGGCGCTCGAACTAAGCGAAGCTTACGTAGGAAACAAATGCTATGTATTATGTTTCCAAATATTCCTAATGTTCTGTGGTTAAGATTAGAAATTTTACAGATTGATATGTTATTAATGTCTCTTGAATGTGACATAATTCGATTCTCTTAATGCATTTAGACAAACATTTTAGGGCAATTTTCAGGATTCCTTTTTCTTATTTTGACTCCGTTATAGCTTCCCAATAAAGGTAGTTTACTGATATAATTCAGCTTTCATTATTCTTTCGTTAAATTTAGCTCTCATGAGTTTATTGGTATTTCGTGTCAATAGCATGTCAGTATTATTATTATTATCCCAATTTGTTCAGGAAAAAAAGGTTTTCTCCGAAAATCGTATAAACATAGTGCGAGTTTCATTTAGAGGTGTTAAGTATTGGAAGTCCTGTAGAACGACTCTGTCCGACAGACCATCCGTCGACAAGAATCAGAATAAAATCGGTGAGAGTCAATGAAGAAAGTTTTTTGGGGGAGGGGGGATAATGGATGTCCAAGAATCTTCCACTTTCGGTCTCAATATTGATTTTCATTGAGCATGAACGGGGATCAATATTGAGACCGAACCTGAGTAGGAGATTTTTTCAATATAATATTGAAACAAACAAGTTACGTTTTCACTCTTATCTCTCTGTATTAAAATAAAAAATGTGGATTTAACCACTTTTGGTTTCATCTCATTAAGAACAGTAAGGGGTATCGAGAAATGATTTTTGATATGACTTGACTATCCTAGAAACAGACGTTATCTCCGACATTAGCCCTCTGTTTAAATCAGAAATTGCTGATTTAACTGGTTCCAGTTTCAATATTAGCTCCCCTTAGAACAAAAGCTAGGAACAGTTAGCGAGAAATGTTTTCTGATATAGATTCAGCGTTCCATGAGTACGTAGGTTATATCTCCAGTCTTATTCCTCTTTTGAGACTGGAGATGGTAGATCTTTCGCTTTAATTTCAATTTTAGATCCTTATAAGTCAGTGGTGTCATTCAGTTCGTTCGTCCGAACTAGTTGTTAAAACTTCTCAAATTCTCGAAAACGGTCGTTAAAATTCTTTCCACCTAAAATAAGTACCATTTCTGAGAATCTATTATTTATTTTTTTCTTTTTCATTCTGAGAATCTGTTATTTATTTATTTATTTATTTATTCACATTTTAGAGAGAATTACGACATTCTGCAGTTGGGACATGACATTTTAATTTTTTGCACATATCATAAATGGAAATGTAATTCTGTCGATATGCAAACCAGTTTAGCAGTGTAACAATATGTTTAGTTTTCTGTCAGAAGAGCAAATTTTGTGTTGCTCTGACTTAACTCTAGTGTCTGTTATTAGTATAACTGAAATGAATCCATAGCAGCTCTTGAAGGAAATCACATCGGTCAAAATTTAAATTTTATCGCTAAAAGCTAAGTGAAGAAAAAATACTTAACATTCTGATTCTTGCATCACCATTGTAAATAATAAAATTAAATTTCTTGTTTAACTCCCCTTTAGGCTAAATGAGACGGATGACTAATGAAAATGAGTGATAATAGAAGAATTTGTGAAATGAGAATGTGGAAGGAAACTCAAAAATCCACGGATGTGATATTGTCCAATACAAACTTACATGACTTGGCATCGAACCAGGGATCCCTAGTAATAGAGCTGAGCGTTCTATCACTAAACCACTGTGTCCTTCAATAATAATAATAATAATAATAATAATAATAATAATAATAATAATAATAATAATAATAATATAAAAGTACATAATCATCATCATCATAGGTATTCTGCCTTTATTGGCAGGTCACTTGCCGCAACTGAGAAGCTTCCATGCTCCACGGTCCTCCGCTAACTTCTTCGTCTTCGCGTATGATCTTTCTGTTTTAATATCATCCATTAATTGTAGTCTCCTTCGCCCCCTCCCTCTCTTTCCCGCCACCATACCCTCTAGGACGTCCCTCATGATACAATCTCTTCTTAGGCAATGCCCTAACCAGTTTCTCTTCCTCTTCCTAATAATATCTAAAAGTGTTATTTTCTCACCCACCATTTCTAATACACTCTCATTCGTTTTCCGCTCGACCCAACTAATTATTTCCATCCTTCTCCACACCCACATTTCGAAGGCTTCCAGTCGATTTTCATCACCTTTACGTAATGTCCACGTTTCCGCCCCATACAGTACAACACTCCACACGAGAAAGTACATAATAATATAATCATATTGTAATAATACTATGCCAACTTACTATACTAGTAATACAGAACCGGTTGTTAAATGATTTGAATGGCATTACTGCGTATAGTTTGCAAGTCTTTTATAGTTTCACAAGGTAAAGCCAAGATACTTAGTTCATCCATAGTCTCGCTTTGTAGACCGAAATCTGGTAATAGTTAATTCAAATACTGGTTTATGAGTATTCAAACAAGTATTCGTCAAGGATTTTGATTAAGTTCTCAGAATTCTTAATTTATTGGTTCTGTACCTAAGTACTGTAATTTAAATGTAAATGATTATATAAATGATTTTGATTGTGTGTGAAACTTATGCTGTAGTTTCGATGACAGGTTTTCCACCGATCTGGAAATCCTGGAAAAGTCAGATAATTCGGCTTATTCGTAAAAAGTTCATGAAAAATCACGTAGTTTCATGAAAAGTTGAAAAGAAGTACAAAGAAAAACGAGAAATGTCAGGGAATTTTAAGTACGGATTTTTACTTCTCAGAACACATTTCTCTTTTTGCCTTATCTAACTGTTTGTTAGGAGTTCTTTATTTAGTTTATTTAGTTTATTTTGCAAAACTCCCCCCCTCCCAGTGTTCTATTTATAAAAATAAAGATGCCGGTACGGTGGACCTCAAGTTCATAATGGTTAAAAGTTGCATAACTTTCAGCATATTATTATTAACAATAATAATAGTGTGCAGTAGCATATCACTGCAGTCTTTTAACTAAAAACTCTTACGTACATATACAAAGATGCTTTTAAAATGTCTGATTCTTACATCTTAATTTTATAATGATTTGTTTCTTGCTTCTTTTCTCTTTTTGTAAACAGGCGAAAGTAAGCTGCTAGTGTTTGTTTTCAAAAGGTATCAAGAGTTCTACAGTACTGAATTTCAATAACAACACACATACATACAGTACATTGTTCATATAATGTTCCTCAGAATACTAATCATGTTACCAAAATGTTCTGCAAACTCTTATTAATGGATAAACTTTGCGAAAATATCTAGATGTTTTCACTTCATCTTCTTCCTAATAATGAATAAAAACAATTAATTGGATACATTAAAACAGGAACTGAGTAAAAGCTATAATGCGGAGAAAGTACAGATGTGGAGTCTCAACAGAAATTTTGTACTGGCTTTCAGTTTAGTCGAACTTCAGCGACAGACAAATTTGTTGGAATTATTTCGTTGTGGGAGGTTAGTCTTTTCAGAAAGAAAAGAAATCTAGTTGGTTCAGAGCCATATTTTATATTATCGAGCGAAAAAGGAATAAAGAAAAGCGCGGCGCGAGGACGTGCCAGGGAGCGAGAGACAGAAGGACCCATGTATTTATATACCCTGAATACAATTAACTGACTTCAAGAAGGAACAAAGATATGCAACTCTTTCTCTAGAGAGAAAAAAAAGGGGAAATGAAAACAATAAAAATTCTGATTTTCAATAAAACTATATATTTATTATTTGGTATTTTTGAAGTTTCTCGTCAACCCTTTTTTAAGATAGAAGAGGAAATATTGCGTTCTCATTAAAAGGTGCCGGTACGTCCTACCGTTCCTAACTAGTGATGAGCAAATGCAAGAGCAAGATCAAGACCCGGGTGGTCTTGGTTTTGCACATCCAGTCTTGGTCTTGGTCTTGCTTTTAAGAAATCTTATGCTTTTCATAGGTAAATTTCACTCTGGATATAAGGGATAATAAATTCTACAATGCGCCAACAGTAACGGAAATGCAATATATGTTTCTAAATGTAATATTGTTTACCTTCGTGTACGTATGATGATAGTGTACAACATAGGTGATGACCTTTATTTTTTAATAGATGCCCACGCTTCACTGTTTATAAGATAAATCACAAGGTTTCGTAATCTTTTTATATTTTTTTTAACAGATCCAACACTCCATTGGTTCCCAAACTGGGGAGGCTACCTCAAATACCATGAATTGCAAAATTATTTTTACACTCTAAAGGCGCCATTTTTTTTTCATACACGATTAGCTAATCTTTGTATTGAACAAACTTCCAATTAAATATTGAGATTTTGTTTTACTGAGTCGAATGTGGAGTAGACACATGGACATTACGTAAAAGCGATGAAGAAATTGCAGGCTTTCAAAATGTGGGCATGGAGAGGAAAAAAAGGAGAGAATTAGTTGTGTTGAACGGAAAACCAATGAGAAGGTGTTAAAAATATTAACAGTAGGGGGAAAAAGAAGAATTTTAGATATTGTCAAGAGGGAGAAGAGAAACTGATTGGGATATTGGCTGAGGAGGAACTGTATTATGAGGGACGTACTAGAGGATATGGGAGAAGGAAAGAGATGGAGGGAGCGAAAGAGACTGTAGTTGAAGGAAGGTATTAAAACAGAAAATTGCTGGGTCAAGACAAAGAGACTAGCTGATGACCACCGTACATCGAAGCTTCTCAGTTGCAACAAGTAACCTGCCAATAATGGCAGAATAGCTATGATGATGATGATGATATGTTTTGCAATATGACCAAATAAATAGAGAAAAAAAAAAATTATTATAACCAAACCTCTTAATCTATATATATAAAAGAGAACGTACAAATCCTTTGTCCGCTCATCACGCTAATACGGCTGAACCAATTTCTTTTATTTTTGGGGGGTTATTAGGATTTGGATCCTAGATGGTTTTTATCATATCACTTTAATTTTCAATTACCAGTGTCTTGAGATAATTGACCATTCAGGTGTCCATTACGTACAAATCCTTTGTTAGTTCATCATAGGTATAAAAATAAACGTATTTATATGCAACCCGCATGACCGTGTCACTCGGCGGGTTAACATACATGACAGGCGTTATAATGGTTTTTATCATATCACTTGAAAGCGAAAAAGTAAAAATTATCTAAGTAACAAAGTTTATTGCGTTCGGGGGTGACCGCAGCGAAGCGGGGCGGGTTAACATAAATGACAGGCGATATAATGTTAACATTTACTGCAATCTTCTATGGTTTTTATCATATCACTTGAAAGCGAAAAAGTAAAAATTATCTAAGTAACAAAGTTTATTGCGTTCCGGGGTGACCGCAGCGAAGCGGGGTGAACGCTGCTAGTATTTTAGAATAATTCGAGGGAAAACTCAAAGCTACTCTATTGTCTATGTCTTTTGTAAACTCAATTCATATAAATACTTTTGACCTATATTAGAAATACAAAATAACGGGATCAAACTCCAAGTTATTTGATTTAACTGTACAATATCAGTCTCACTTCTGAATATGGATACAAGCATCAATTACCCATTTCGTTAGGTTATTTTATATATATATATATATATATATATATATATATATATATATATATATATTTCGTTACTCAGTCACTTTTTATTATTACTAAAGCGCTCTCTGATATCAGTCATTTTCGATGATTTATATATTTCTCTCCCCTTCTCCTCCCCAAGTTGCACGGCTGAATTTGGATTTAAAAGACATCAGAAGTGTCACTATTAATCTCAGAGACCCCAAAACTATGGATTGGACACTGGTAAATATCGGTCATTTTAAATAAATTTATTTATCTCCTCCTCCCCCATGTTGCGAGACACGGCATCGGAAGTGTTACTGTTCATCTCAACGACCTCAGAAACCATGGATTCGACATTAATAATGATCATTTTCGATAATTTTTATATATCTCCTTCATCCACCTCCCCCAAGTTGGGATGCTGAATTTGCATTTAAACGGGATCGCAAGTATCACTGTTCACCTTAGCGACCCCAAAAACTATGGATTCGACACTAATATTTGGTCATTTTGATCATTTTTATGTATCTCCCCCTTCCCCAAGTCACGGGGCTGAATTTGGTCGTTTCTATAAGAAGTGTCGGTATTCAACTCAGCGACCTCGAAAACTATGGATTCGACGCTAGAATTCATGCTCGCTAAATAAGTGGGAGCCCTGGATGAGCTAGAAATATTGTAATATTTTGTAGAATCTGGGAAAGAAGTATTTTCAGTACAACATATACAGATATTTGTACCAGTATGCAAATTGTAGGGAAATAACATATTCCCCTCTGTAATGAATGAAAAGTATTATTAGGAGAAAGAAGTTATATGGATTATAGAATGCTAAGTATAATATTTCCTCCGTAGTGTATATATTAGAAAACATACTCGATTGTACCCAGCTATTTCAACATTCGAATCTACCACAAAATCGGTGTGGAATATAATGTTGCTTCAATATACTATTTTAACTGCAGGAAAAAAAAAAAAAAAAAAAAAAACTTCTACTCTGATTCTTTAGAAACAGTGACAAGTGACATTGAGGAAGTTTCTACCATTAACTTTATGAGTCGTACAAGATAAAAGAAGAATGAACCCATAAAACTAGCAAGAGGTTCGTAAGCTCTGTTGAAAACGTGCAACGAAACCGTAACAATTTCCTTTCTTCTCCCCCTGTTCACTTTTGACTACGTCTGTTGGGGACAGCGTAAATTGTTTCCTGTGCAGGATCGATTTCGATCTAATCGTGCGAGATTAGTTGAGTTCAAGCTGTACCATGAGACTGCAAGAACAATGCAGGGGTTGGGCTTCTAAGTTCTAGCTTCAAAATCCGACGCTTTAATTATGAGAGAGATCGGTAACCATGAATTGACGTATTTTGTGTCATGTAAAGAAAAATTCGTTTGAATTTTAGATTAATTCTAGAATTCGTTTTGCGTTGTAATTGTAGTTTTTGGAGCTGAATTCTAGCTAGCGCTTATAAATAATTAATAAAACATTTAAATTATGCAAAATAGTAATAAAATATTATATCCGTATATTACATTATTAATTAAAATAGTTCAGCTGGTGAAATCTGTGGTAATTTTCCGAAAGTTTATCATATGAATTTAAAGTTTAACAAATCATAAATGAAATGTCAACAAAATTCCAATTATTACACGTTTTCCTCTGTGAAATGTCACGTGGAATATATTCTTGTTCGGTAAGAAATCTTTCGATTAGATTCGACACAGCTTTCCGTTCTACCCTATCCAGAGCCAGACTTTTCATTTCCTTTGTAGGTTTTCTTCTCTACATCTTTATTATTATTATTATTATTATTATTATTATTATTATTATTATTATTATTATTTGGTTCGTGTATTTCAATCGTGGCCTTCCTCTGGATATTTTTCCTTGTGCCATTCTCTCTGAACATAATATATATACAATAATATACGTAGATTACACCTATAGATTTTCCATTGCACACTATCGGTCCACTTCGTTTTTCTCTTCTTTCTTTTTCTGTCAGAGCAGCCATAAAGATCTCAAGAGACTGTCAGTTTTTCTTTCTTAAAAGTAGTCAGTTATAATAGATATTGAATAACTCGTTAAAATATACATGATGTTTCAAAACAACACCGACAACGTTTGGGAGGTGATTCCTAACACCAAGATTAGACAAAAAGTATAGACCAACGTGGGTGCACAAATGCTTCCTTTCGGAGTTGTAGGCGACCGAAAACATGAACAAATTAAATTTAAAGGTCCATAGCTCCAAAATTATGGGACGTACCGTAGTCGGGTCAAGACTTCACTTAGGAACTAATATGTGCACTATCCGAAAATACATGTTTCAGAATCCTGTGGTACTCACGCAACAATTTTTACAGAGGGAGTTAGGCTACAGGCATATAATTTGAAGTACTCACCAACTACCTCTATAAAAATTGTTGCGGAAGTATCGCAGGATACTGAAACTTGAATAATTGGATAGGGCACATACTAGTTCCTAAGTGAAATTTTGGCTCGACTGCGGTAGGTTCCATAGTTTTGGAGCTGTTTACCTTGAAATTTCATTTGTTCATGGTTGCAGCAGCCTGTAACTCCGGAAGGAAGCATTTGTACATCCAGGTTGGTCCATACTTTTTGTCTTATCTTGGTGTCAGTAATCACGAAATACCCTGTATATGTACAGTATATAAGGCCAAAATAAATTGTACAACAGTGTGGAAAATGTCAGTTACATTGATAGAAAATGAACACCTAGAAACCATTATTCCACTAGAGGCACCTTTTGTAAAGGGCAGACGGGACAATTGTCCGCTCTCCCTGAGCTTAAGAAATACATTTATTAGTAAATTGTATACTAATATACTACGTAGTAAAAAAAAAAAAAAAAAAGTGTATATTAGTGGAAAATCTTACCCTTGTAAAACAGAATCAGAAATTACACTGTTGTGTTTCACGCGATGAAATTTAATACACAAACTATAGGTTTAATGTTGTATGATCATACGCACAAGATCGATTCCTGGTTCTAGGTTATATGGTGCGGGTTCCATCGTGTTAAGCTGTAGCTTTAGCTTTAACTTTATTATAGTTAGCTTACCTATAGGAAAAATGTACAAGGCGTATCACAAACATTTCAGTATGTTGTATATCCTCCTTCCAGGCCGGTATTGTCGCATGGAGAAGTGTGGGATGCCATTCTACAGAATGCGTTGAATGTTATCTTCACTTGGTCGAGGTTTCTGGCGGGGGTTTGAGAGCAGACAGGATAAAACCAATCAATCGAGTCATTGAGACAAATCTGGTGACGGGCATGTATACCAGGAAAATGATGTGCACCTTCGAGAGCGTATTAGATATCACGAGCGGTGTGTAGCTTGGCATTGCCTTACTGGAAGAGTACATCTTCGTAATGGTCCAGAAACGGGTACGTGACGTTTGGGCGCCGCCGTTTGGGCGCGGATGTTTGGGCCCCGCCGTTTGGACACTGGACGTTTGGGCGCGAAGCCATTTGGGCGCCAGACGTTTGGGCGCGAGTTAAATTAAAAAGTCATTATGTTAGGCGCTGAGTACTAAGTTCGAATCAAGATATCACAAGGTGTCTACTGTAGTGGAAGTCCTTGAATTATACTGGATTTTGTTTTAACAATTAAATTTTGTAAATTTAAGTTTCAACCAAAGTTAAGTGTGCTTTTTATTTGATAACTTTTCAAGCCAAAGGTAAGTAGACCAGACTAGATATGATTGACTGCATTACGTACATAGTGAGCCTATTCCATTAAAAAACTTAAAGCAGGACTTCTACTGTAGTTATGTTAAGTTTGTTAAGTTTTGATTTTTATATCGGAATGTTAATTAAAAAAATGATACCAGAAATACGGCATACTACAGTTCCTAAACTCAATGTCTTAGACACCCTGTATTAACATCTTTCCCTCAACTCGATTAGGATTTATGATTATTAGATTTCTGGGCTCTCGGCATTTAAGGCCATTTAGCCCGTCACGTTTGAGGGGGCACACTATCCGGGGAAAGTGAAGGAAGAAAGGATTGGGGAAGGAAGGAAGAGGTCTGAACCTATAAGTTAGGTATCACCCCGGCATTTGCCTGGTGTGAATGAGGAAAACCTCATTCAGGGTGGCTGGCCTGAAAATGCTTTTACACTTTTTCGACCGAGTGCCCCTACCGGGAGTCGAACCTGGGACCGCTCGCACTGAAGGCGAGAGCGTTAGCGACTACGCTACGCGGGGCCACTTCTCTCAACTCGAGTGCGCGGAAATCTTTTATTGGTAGTTCTTTATTGGACTTAAGGAAGAGAAGAGTTTGGCAAACGTAATACGAAAGAAAACAAATTTTAATATTCATAAGTATGTAATTATTAACTTTTTAAAAAAATACAAAAATTAGATCAACATTAGATCAGAAGTACAAGAATCGTGAACAAGCGAAAAATCAATCCATGACGAGATTAGGCAACAAATGCTACAAACGCATTAAACTACTTAATTTAGATGAATAAATAAGATAGAGATAGAAAATAGATAAATGAGGTGAGATAAAGATAGAAGTGTAGGAAATGTATATATCTTGATTCGCGCTTAGTTTTCAGTGCCTAGCCTGCTTTATATTTCGTAAATTGTGATTTTTACTATGTACCTCGCGCCCAAACGTCTGGCGCCTAAACGGCTTCGCGCCCAAACGTCCGGCGCCCAAACGGCAGCGCCGAAACGTCCGCGCCCAAATGGTGGCGCCCAAACGTCCTGTCCCGCCAGAAACAGCAGCGAAACGGCTGGGATGCTACTTGGGATAAATACTGCACTGTCCAGAAGTATTTATACATTTTTCGAAAGTAGTAGTTTGGATTTATATTAAGACGGAGTGTTTACTGATTTTTTTCTTTTTCCCGCAGTTCAGCTGTTATTCAGGCACAGTGTTCCTAAAAATACATAAAGTATATATCAATCCGGACAGGAAAAAGTTCTTGTTCGTTTGTTAAAAATGACCTTCTCATACCACTAGAAGTAATACTCATGCGTCAGCAGATGGAAGTAAATGCAAAAAATGTTCCGCATATCACCATGGAAATTTTTCTTTCTTTCTTTACCTCGCCTCTCTTTTTCTCTTTACGGTAGATTATCAACAAGGTGTCATAACCTGTTTTTTTTTCTTCTAATTTTTAATAAAGCATCACATACAGAGCAAAGAAATGCGAATCATTGGGGTAAATATATAAAACAAACATGAAACTTGAATACAATAAATTATAACAGTAATGTGGCAGATTGAAAAAATAAAATGAAATTTCTGTTTAACGTCCGACAATAATGCTTGTTGGCTAAAGGAGACTTCTGGCCGAATGGACAACACGTTTCGTAGTACCATTTATGACTAGTGAACGGACAAGAGCATGTAATATCTATCGTTGCTTCTCTAAAAAATGTATATAATAATTGGTTATGGTAATAATTCTGTACCAGAAATCATGTGCTGTTCTCTACTTGCAATCACTTAACCCATATTTCCTGTAAAAGCATTAAATTTCTTTAAAAATAGAATTGGTCTATGTGAAGTGTGTGGTTGTTTTAAAGTTTTTTTTTCTTTTTTTATGTAATGACTCATTGCAGCTGTAGAGACATGGACCTACAGCTTAACATGGGACCCATACCACTTGGATTCAGTATCGAACCCATGTCTGCGTTCGATGGTAATAACAACAGAACGCATGAGAATATAAGAAGGAAGTTGGCCAGAGTCTAGATTTAAAGGTACCGCTCTAGCATTCCAGGGCCTAGATTCCAACCCAGAATCAAGTGACTACAAACTAAGAACATTGACGTTTAGCCAATTCCTGCTCGGTAATGTGCAAACCATTTCGAAGGAAGTTTAATGTAGCGTAAGAAAAGAATGTGACTCTCCCTACATTACTGAATACTACATTCAAATCTATACATTTCACAATTATTGATATTTTGTTGGCAGCTGTAGTAATAAGATTTGACAATTTGTTCATGTTTGTTAACGGCAATTGGTGAAATTACCATGACTATAACTGCGGTCACATCGAAAACCGCAGAAATCCCCAAATGCGCACAAATTTGTTGTAGTTGTTGTTGTTTCAATATGATCTGATGAATACTAGACATTGAGTGAAATTAGTAGTCATTACCGTATAAACTACTTAGAACGTTCACAAGAGGTTGGTTGCTTACGGAAAATTTTCGCAAACTGTTTATGGTTAGTAGACACGAAGCATAAAGTAATATGTAATCATAGACATTGAAATGAATGCGTACTGCCTAGAGCTGAACGTAAGAAATTAGAACTAATCAACAGGAAAGGGGAAAAAGTAGTGTCGTTGACTATAATGAAGTCATTTAAATTAACGAAAGAAATTACAGTTCGTTGGAGCTTAATCAAGTCATTTGAGATATGAATAAATTGCGATTTTGAACGGAAGTTTATACCTCGAAGAACGAGAATTAAATAATAATACCTTATCTTTAATTGTCATGAGAATTGATTGAAGATATGTATAAAATTATATTTGTCTTTGTATATATATGCTACGCAGCACATAATTGAATTTCAGATCATTTTGCGTTCTTCTTCGTGTAAGAGGTGCGTTGTTTTCCTTCTGGTCATCTGTACGTTTCTTTGCATGTAGTTACAGAAGCCTGCGAGTGTGAGTGTAATAATTAAGGTCTACCAAATTACTTCTTCCAGCTACTTATTGATTTTTGGACACACACTTCGGGAGAAATAAGAGGAGTGCAAAGGAAGAGCAGTCGTACATTGATAGATGTACACATGATTATAGAGAAAAGAAGATTTAAAGGAATTTCTTTTTAAACTTTCATGTATAACACTGAATTGTTGAAAATAAAATAAGTTGATAACTGGAAGCCCGTTGTGAAACTAATTTACAAGACGTATTATTAACACCATGTTCACTGATACGAGAAGTCGTTTCAGGGTGTATTAAGACTTACTTTCAAGCAGATAGCATCAGGGATATGAGTACAACAGCGAAGTGGTTCTTGCCATTGGTTTGAATTCATGCGCAACAATTGTAGTAGCTCACGTGCTTCGTAGCATAACACACTCGGAAGTTCAACATCGCAGAAACAAAAAATTCTCATTGATACATCCTCCTCTAAAAATCCAATTTTATATAATATTATTCTTGTCTTTTTATGGTTGGGTCATTTAACTTTTTAAAGAAAAGGAATAGCGATTATGTTTGCTATGTCAGATATTTTACAACTAAGACTCAGCCGTTCTGCAAGTACTTAATATGTAAGCGATGTGTCATGCCATCTTAGACATCTCTTTAAATGTTATATGAGTGATTTGACATTGTACTTTAGCTCTATCGGAGCTTTTTGTAGGAGAACTTAGATATTAGCAATTTGATCCCTAGTTAAGACTGTACAATTTCCAGTTGTAGCTGAAATTGTTGACGTTTGTAATTAGTTGCCAGGTATATAATAATTATATACTATGGGTACGCAGTATCGACACCTTTCTTGAAGTTTCTTTGAACTAATTATATCCCTAGATTTTTTTTTTTTTTTGTACCAGCAGAATACCGCTCTTCGCACGGGAAGAATAAGGTTGCCGTCGATGCAAGTTTGATTTCACTGCAGTTACATAAACTGTCACACAGTCGCTTTTGTTTAGTGTCTTTTTCCATTTTCAAAGCCTACACAAACTTATTTCTCTCATAAAGTGTTTATAGTATAGTAGCTGTAAGCACCCGTCCTTCTTGGATATTAATTAAGAATCTAGATTTAAAAAAAGAGTAATCATCTGTCATTACCCAATATTAATTCAGAACCTGGAATAAAAGAAAGACGAATTACTGTTATGTATCCCCGCAGAACAAAGTAGCGATGTGGGTTGCGTATAGGGAAGGAGTTCTTAGAAATAACCGGAGAAGAAATGTGCATAAATTTTGACCTCGCCGACCCCTTCTCCCGAGCCAAAAAAAAAAAAAAAAAAAAAAAAGCTTCAGACACGAGTAGATCTGGTAAATATATATTTGTGTATGAAATTTGGTAACTCTACGAGTCTCTCTTCTATGTGAAATTCTGTCCATAGATACATACATATTATTTTATGTGTAGGTATAGATATATATGACATAGTTTTTCAATTTAGGTTGATTCGAAGAATGGAACATGTAGTATATTAATTTACAATGTAATACGATTATTATTACCATGTATATTAGGTAATACGATTAAAGTTCTTCGGTTTAAAAAAAAATCTGACGCTCGCTTCCCAGCCAGTCAAAATTGAAATAATAAAATATTCATGGTCAGTTCCGGCACCTCTTTTTTTTTTTCAGAAAAAAATACTAAATGTAATCAATAAAAAACGTATAGGGTAGACAGTCATAATCTTATACACAATAGATTTTTAACATTTCAGCTTTTAGTAATACTGTTATTTTTATTCTCAAGCAGAAACTAATAAAAAAAAATATTCTTTTCTGTTTGCAGGTAGGTGCTATTTGTCCTTGGCAGCAGATTTGACGGAAGTTTCAGGTCAGATGTTTTTATTGGTAAATTTATTATAACATTGTTTTAGTAAGATAAATAAATACATGTTTATAACAGTGAATTAAGGATTTATGGTAATTTTTTAACCTTTGTAAGATATATTTTGAATATACTGTAGTAATTTAAAAATAGTAGAATTGGGTAATACTTAAATATACTCTTTTAGTATCCCTTCGAAATGTACTTACTGGAATGTTTTGTTAAGCTATTAGATTGTAATATGTCACATTATTTCATAGGATGGTTAAACTGTGTACTGATTAATAAAAATGAAAGAATATTATAGTATCGGTAGTGTTGAGTATCCACCGCTGTCAATTCAAAAATACTGGTTCTTATTTCTTCTCTGTGAAAGTAAGTAAAAGAACCGGGAGGAATACTTAAGTAAGCAAACTTTATTAACACTGAGAGAGATTATTTGAAAATGCAAAAACACAATAAAATTACATTGAAATAAAGTAAATTTTGTAATCACAAAATATTATATACAAGAGACCTTACTTAGCTCAGGTTCTTTTCCAACTAAGATTTTACAAAGAGAAAAAGGTTTTACATGAATATAAGGTGTCCTCTCACCCACATGACTGAATTTTCCTCTCGTCTTTGGCTGCTTCCGCCCTCCTTTTTGCCAGCCTGTATCCTCCTTATATCCTCCGTCTTTATCACACTTTAATTATATTTCTAATAATTACGAAGTCTCTCTTGTCCCTTAGGCAAGGTTGTTTCTCAAAAAAAAAAAAAAAAAAAAAAAAAATTAATAGTTCTTCTTTTTGGCACATATTAAATTATTTTATCCATTTTTTTCTTGCAAAATCTGTTTCCCAACACAGTACACTTAAAAAAAAAAAAAAAAAAATGGAAGTGATTAATTGAAAATTTTAAAGTCCGTCAGCAGTGTGAATTGAAATTTAAAGTTCGTCAGCAGTGTTGGAAGTAACACTCGAAAATGTTACAGTGAACATCAAACTGAAGTATTAAGGTAACATGTATATTGTTATTTATGAAGTAGCTGGAGTCTGATCTTCACACGGGGAGAATAGGATTTCATGAGTACTGCATTTGTGAACTCCTCACATGTGTGAATGCAGTGGCATTCTGTGTTCGATTTTGTCAAACTTCTGCCGGACCGATTGACTGAAGATACTGGAGCGGCGCGAGCTTTACTCATCCTTCACTCACTTTTTCTTTCTATACCAAGTATCAGGTACGCAGAAACACCAAGTTTTATTTATTTAAAGCTAAGGAGATCTATATAGTTATCGTACGCGCCTATTTACGCGAGAGTCCTGACTTTCTCGATTCTCGGTGAGATCTCATGTTCGGATTCTATGTTAAGCTATTTGACCACGTTTCATATAGCCTTGGTGCCGAAGGAAACGCAAAAACTTATAAATCCACAAATCTAAACCTAAGCAATTCCAAAATTTGGGATCTTAGTGGTTCATCCCTTTTTCTTTCGTCAGAATTAATATATTACAAAAGGGGAGGGAAATTCAAATACAAGTTTAAGTATTTTAAATGAAAAGCCTTCATGCCAAATTATATGTCTGTAGCATTAAGGGATTCCTAGATACGGACGGACATTTTATTATAATTCCCACCATTTTTTCCTACCTCTCTCAATCTAGATCAAGTAAATTTTAAAACAGAACTCTAAAACACAATCACATGTGTAAACATCTTAAATGAAAAGTCAAAATACCAAACTTCATGTCTCTGATGTTAAGGAATGCCGATATATAGACATCTTATACTTATTATAATCCCAATTCTCTCACCCTTCCATGCCTAATTTACAGACATCTTTCCTCAGTGGTACCTTACGTCAAAAATCTTTACTCTTTTTCCACTAATTACTTATTCGAAATGTAACGCGAAAAAAGTAACGCAAACGACTGCTCGAATATTAAAGTGACGTTGCAAATACAGTGTCATCAGTATGTGTATGTTCTTTATGTGCTTCTTTCGTTCAAGATACCGTATTTGTACTTCTTTTCTTTCTGTAAGTATATGAATGTCTAAATACCTATTTTTTTAATTTTTTTTTTTAATTCACACGGATCTCATTTATTTCATAATTCTTCCTACTTTCAATACAATACAAGTATCCGAATATTAATGAGAGTCACTGTACACATTATCTGGTTGTAAAGCAATTTATTGAAAATTAAGGCATTATTAGTTGAAACCTACGCATAGTCGTAAAGAATCAGCTTAATTTAAGTTTCTTTTTTGGTTTAACTTAAGAACCGTATGTTTCCACACTATTTTACAAGCTTACATAACAGGTCAAGGACTACCTCTGTGCCAAATTTGGTCCAGATCGGATGAGTTCGATTGAACTCGTATGGTAAATAATGTTTTTGACCTTAACAGTGGGTCATTGATTTCTTTTTTCAGGGAAAAATCAACAAAGGGCGAAAAGGATGTTGGGAGTTGTTTTCTTTTTTCAGTCTTTTAGGTGCATATGATTTTATGCCACTCGTCATTAGATGCGTCAAAATGTCTTTTTGTTTTGCCCATAGTTCTCGCTCGAAATAAAACTTAAGATATTTGATAGTAATCGAAGAAAATTGATTTGATTGTATCTTAGAAGCATTTAGGTATGATCAGATATAATTGAGTTTTATTTAAAAATGTTTAAATTTAGTAGTAATCGAAGAAAATTGATTTGATTGTATCTTAGAAGCATTTAGGTATGATCAGATGTAATTGAGTTTTATTTAAAAATGTTTAAATTTAGTTACATCCTATACTCTCTTATATTAGTTTTGGAATGCACTGAGCACACGCACACACACACACACACACACACAATAGGACTTTCTGTAGCACCATTAAACTTCAGCAATTTAGTGTCGTCCCAGAGTTCGTGTTTCTTTAAAAATTCATTAGGCGTGTTCCCTGTCCATGAATCACTGTGGAGTTTCTCTTGGTAGTTTGTTCTATTCAAGCATCTGTCTTTTGCGTAACTGCTATGCGTGTGTGTTTATTTACTTGTATTGTACTTTCTGTTATTAATTCGTTACAGATATACTGTACATAGTTGAAATCAGAATAATTTTAAAAAATAGCTAAGTGGAATTGTGAAAATAAGCATGGTAGTTTAAATGAAATAGTGGTGATATTTTTAAGCATTTGTTTTGAAGAAGCAACTATTTGTTTTGCGTTAAGAAAACAAAAGACGCGATTACGTTTATGATTTTGTAACTACATAATACCCACGAACTATTGTGAATCATCTTGTATCTTCATTAATTCTGAATTCAGTTCGGTAGCAGCATGTGGTTTTTAAAGTATAGCGTATTATAAGAAAATCGTTATTTCTGCATTTATGCAATTTTTGGTTGCTAAAGAAAAAAAAAAAAAACAATTGTTAAAAGGGTTCACTTTGTTTCATAGTAATAGAATAGTAAAACTTTAAAGTTTGAGAATTATCTTTGTATTGCACACTTTTCTTAACTGTAAGTTTAACGGAATTTTTAAAAAATACTTCCAAACTATGCTGTGTATAAGTATCGGAAGTCCTATAGAATGGCTGTGTTCACCGTTCGTCCGTCTGTCTCTGTCGCCTGGTATCAAACGAAAACGGTCAGAATTAGCTTAAAACGGTTTTTGGAAATCGGTTCAGTGTCACAGTGTTCTTGTTTAACTCTCTGATCAAGCCACAAGTGGTATGAATTAGCTATTTGAAGTTTCAAAGATCAATACAGACCAAAAATGGCATTACATATGGTAGATAGGGAGAAGTAACTTTGCAAGTCGGTTCAGCGTCCCAAGAACAGATTGCGTCGAGACGCCTATCTCTATACTAAAACCGGAAGTGATAGGAATCCATTATTCCTCCCGGTTTCAAAATTCTCTGTAGAGCATAGAGCCATATATATATATATCTACTATGTGATCAAAAGTATCCGGACACCTGGCTAAAAATGACTTACAAGTTCATGGCGTCCTTCATCGGTACTGCTGAAATTCAATATGGTGTTGACCCACCCTTAGCATTTATGACAGCTTCCACTCTCGCAGGCATACTTTCAATCAAGTGCTGGAAGGTTTCTTGGGGAATGGCAGCCCATTCTTCACGGAGTGCTGAACTTAGGACAAGTATCGATATAGGTCGGTGAGGCCTGGCACAAAGTCGGCGTTCCAAAACATCCCAAAGGTGTTCTATAGGATTCAAGTCCGGACTCTGTGCAGGCCAGTCCATTACAGGAATGTTATGGTCATGTAACCACTCCGCCACAGGCCGTGCAGTATGAGCAGGTGCTCGATCGTGTTGAAAGATGCAATCGCCATCCCCGAATTGCTCTTCAACAGTGGGAAGCAAGAAGATGCTTAAAATATTAATGTAGGCCTGTGCTATGAGAGTGCCACGCAAAACAACAAGAAGTGCAAGCTCCCTCCAAGAAAAACACAACCACACCATAACACCACCACCTCCGAATTTTACTGTTGGCACTACACACGCTGACATCATTTCACCGGGCATTCGCCATACCTACACCTATCGCCACATTGTGTACCGTGATTCGTCACCCCACACAACGTTTTTCCACTGTTCAATCCTCCAATGTTTACGCTCCTTACACCAAGCGAGGCGTCGTTTGGCATTTACCTGCGTGAGGTGTGGCTTATGAGCAGCCGCTCGACCATGAAATCCAAGTTTTCTCACCTCACGCCTGTCATAGTACTTTGAGTGGATCCTGATGCAGTTTGGAATTCCTGTGTGATGGGCTGCATAGATGTCTATCTATTACACTTTACGACCCTCTTCAATTGTCGGCGGTCTCTGTCAGTCAACAGACGAGGTCGGCTTGTACGCTTTTGTGCTGTACGTGTGCCTTCATGTTTTCACTTTACTATCACATCAGACACAGTGGACCTAGGGATGTTTAGGAGTGTGAAAATCTCGCATACAGACTTGTGACACAAGTGACACCCAATCACCTGACCAGATTCGAAGTCCGTGAGTTCCACGGAGCGCCCCATTCTACTTTCTCACGATGTCTAATGACTACTGAGGTTGCTGATAATGAGTACCTGGCAGTAGGTGGCAGCACAATGCCCCTAATATGAAAAACGTATGTTTTGGGGGTGTCCGGATACTTTTGATCACATAGTGTATATAATATGGATTCATCGCTTCAAGAATAGATTTAACTTAATCTCCTATTCTTCTACTCAAACCGGAAGTATTAAAAACTATTACAACTTCTGGCTTTGAATTGATTCCTATACATTAATAATTGCAATAGATAGTGAAAATATGTGTTTGATGTGAACTCGTCTTCCGAAGAATAGGTTCCATCTCTGATTCCCTTCTTCTATTGAAACTGTGGTAGATGACTACTTCCGGGTTCATACTGAATTTGTGTAGACTAGAAATCTACTGAAGTTTCACATTGTGAAACGAAAATAACTTTAAAAGAAGTTGAAGGTTGAAAAAAAATCAGTGAATTGATGGAATACTAAATTATACGTTGTTACTAAAGCTGGGAGTTGAAACAGTTCAGCATTATGCCTCTTTAAGAGTCTTCATCCCGGCGAAATTAAAATACTGCTAATTTTACAGTAATTATGTGATATCTTTTTTACAAAAAAAAAAGTCATATAAAATAAATAAATAAAATAAAAATGTAAATAAATAAAATAAAATAATGATGATGATACTGATATTGTGTTTCTGTATGATGTTCCCTTTCCTCGAGACTATGGCTGCGTGAATGTGTCACCGATTGCTGAACGCGAACCCATCGGGCCCAGACGGGCAAGCTGTCAACACTCACTGACCCATCCACTACACCAATCATCTCCGGAAAGTAGAACTCAAATCGTCCCAAAATGTGAAGATTTCTAAGCCTCCCTCATTCTCACTCGCAGTCCAGCATCCCGATCCGCAGGTCATAGCCTGCATCCCATCAAGAGATAAGGTTACAAACCACAACCCGACAGAACAAGACACTGACCCAAGAGTGAAACTGACGGTGAATGCTTCGAAAATCTAAATGTTTGTGTTTACTAACCCAGATAAAAAAAAAAAAATTCTCGAATCAAATCTAAATCGCGCAACGGGATGGAATTTCGAAAAAAAAAACTGAATGCCAAAGTGAATTTAGTTGATCTTATTAACGAAGTGAAATTTCCTGGCAGGTCTGTGATTCCAACCCCGGTCACACTAAGTGAAATCGATTCTGTGAGTTTTCAAGACGCTATATTTACTTTCGTTACGTACTGCTTTAAACACTTTACTTTCTGAGTACCAACAATACTATTGAAGTTACTTTACTACATAGTTTTAAAATAATTAGCTTTGCACTGGACAATGAAAGATTTTGTTTCGACTCGCACACTTTATTACACTAACTTTCTGTATGATAAGAAATAACAGGAGAATACATTTAAAAAAAAAATCGCAAAGGTTGGAAATTGAGGAAAATTCTTGACATAGCTGAATGGGTAAGTTATCATTGCATTACATATTCTCTTCACATATCATGAACAATTCTACATACGTTTGGTTTAGTCAAAAAAAAAAAAAAAAAAAAACATTTTGAAAATAATGACATTTACTACCATCACCACATGAGCCTTGTACTACACAGGTATCACTTATTACGGCTGTGTGCTACATGCTTTACTTTCTTTTCTTAGTATTCTCTCTTCAGATACCGTTGTGGAGGTGGGGTCAGCGCGGAGGATTTATACCGACAAGGTGACCTCCCTTGTATGAGCTCAGACCTCATCCACTTTGATTCCCACAACAAAAAACATTTTCCTTTGAGACAATACATACACTAGATACATCTACATGAAAAGAAAGTACACTTAACCTAGTCCCTAGCCTAACTATCTAACTAACTTAAACTAAAACATATAAAATCACTTTATTCAACAGATTAATAATATAGCACACACCCTGCTTCTTACCGAGGACGTATGGGACGTCGACCATTCAGCTCTACTTTTGTATATTGTTAAAACAAAAAAAAAAGTCTTAAACTATGTGCTTAAAAATTCGAATTTCTGGTTTCTGGTGAAAGGAATTCAAAATACATAATGAACGTGTTGTTGTTGACGAGCATCTCCCATTACCAATAGCTACGCAAGCACCCTTATTATCAATGTGAGCCGAAACTTTGTATACATTTTGTCTCATCGTATTCAAACTACAGTGAAGGTGAGCACAAACCAGAGAATGGATTAATTATGTAATATAGCAGTACGGAAAAATAATAAATTAAAAAAAAAAGAATATACGAGATTACATATTCAAAATATAATTTTGGGGGTGAAATGTATGTTCTCGAGAGTACACACATTTCTTGGGCTGTTGGTAACAAACATCCACACTGAAACTCCAAAAGAACAATTTTTACCCCCCCTCCATTGAACGAGTGTTTTATGTCACATCGCAAATTTTGTACATTGTATAACTTAGGGAAAACTACGCAGCGTTTAGCACATATTGGTGGACATCACCACGCCAATAACATAACACTTTTCTCCAATCCGAAAGAGGTTAGAAATTTAGCATGTTCAACTCGTCCGAAAAGGGAATTTTTGTTGAATAAAATAGTCACTTACTTGTTCACCTCAGAGACACATATCTACCTTAGGCATCATGGATTAAATTTCTTCATCCCCTCACCTCCTGGTGAGTTTGGGACGTCAAAACAATTTTAAAGCTGGACTGCAGCCATGCTGTCTTCACGGTTCCGGCGACAACGTGCAAACCTGACCCCCGCAACTTGCTTCCTCGTACCCTTTCACAATGAGCAAGTCAAACTAATTTGTCTAGCGCCGCAGTCCTCAAGAGTTCATACTCCAAAAATTTGTCCACTATCAGCTAATCACACTGAATTAAATTGTTGATTTTCTGTAGATCAGACGCACTACACACCTGATCATGGCGGCTTCATCAACCAAAAAAAAAAAAAAAACAAAGACAACAGGAAGAAGATTCCCAATTGGAAGATCATTGTGACGTAATCATACGATGATAGGTGTATCTCTCAAGATCAAAGGAGCCGAAAAATCTCAACCACAACTGTGATTGCGGAAGATCCAATCACAGATAATTTAGATTAAACAAAGGGATGCTTCAAGAAGCTACTATGGCTGACTTTACAAATATAAAATTTTAAAGAAGAGTTTTGAAATAAAAATTTTGAATTCTTTCGAAGATCCCCAAAGCCAAAAATATGAATGAAAATTGATTGGAAAGGACTAAATACGACCAGATATTACCTTATTTCCCAAAATAATATTATATTGTAGCTAAATATACGAATAATTATTCAATGTAAATATATTACCATATATTTCCCTCTAAATATACTAAAATCATTAGTTCAAGGAAGTTAACGCAAATTTTGTGACCTACTTCAAATCGAGTCATTGATTTAATTATATATTAAAAATAAAATTTTAATAAATATTAAATTCATATATACACTGGTTGCCCAAAACTTCCGGGCCATGTTACCTTATACGATGTATAAGGTAACATCCTCCGGGAGCTTCGGAAAAAAAATTCTAACTTAGAAGTCCTAAGTTAAGCTCCTTTTTTTTCTAACCTAACATTTTATTCATAAAATACACTAATGCAATGCAATCAATATAGGAAATGTTTTGAAAATTTTTCAAAGACCTTAATCCTAACAAAGAATTTTATAACTACACTATGTGAAAGAAAAGAAAATTGGACAAAAATAGACACAAAACAAACAAGAATTACCTTAATCTAAATTTAACCTACGATTCTCTTTCTTTTTTTTCTTTTTCGACTATGTTTATTTCTGTTCAACCTCCCAACAGCTCTCTCCTCTTTTCTTCAGAGCATCGAAATAATTTTAGGTTGTCGAAACTCTGAGTGCCAATATTCTCTCCTTTTAGACTTTGTAGTCTAGCTGAGTTTCTAGTTAAAGCGGAAACAATGTATGGTCCCACATAGGTATCCATAAACTTGGCAAATATTTTCTTTGGTATGGATGACACGTGATGTGTTTTAACCATTACCAATGAGCCTTCAGTAATGGTATCCTGATGTTTCTGCTGTTTACGTTCTTTCTTGGGCACCGTCGCTGGACTAGATATGACGAGTTTCTTGTCTTCACTGACAGGAAGTGACTCTTTTGGCCAGATAAAATTCTCCTTGAAGCTCTTGGACGCAGAATAGCATAGGAAACGCTCTGCCGGTGTGCATCCAAGTGCATCACACCAGGAATGGTTACACAAATCTTGGGCGGCTTTTAGAAAGGTACTCCATTTGGATTGATTCTCGCTACAATAGAGGCGGAGAATGCGGTGGAGGTCACGATGTCTGCGTTCGATAATGCCATGGGAGGAAGGATGGTATGGCGTGGTAAGTATGTGTTTGATTCGGTGTTTTTGACAAAACTCTCGCCAGACGCGCGACAAGAATTGCGGACCTTGGTCACTCACCAAATACTTAGGATAAGGTAGTTGATAGTAATATCTTTTCTCGAGGACAGCCACAATCTCCCTCGTGTGAGCCGTCCTAAGGGGGAAGAAACACACGAAGCGACTGTAGACGTCCAAGATAGACAAGATATACTTATAACCCTGACTCCTAGGAAGGGGCCCGACCAGGTCGAGGCATTGTTTCTCGAAGGAAGCAGAGGCCTCAACATGGCAGGGTTCCTTTCTGATCACCCTGTACGAGTACTTAGTTCGTGCACAAGGAAGGCATTCTTGAATATACTTAGTAAAAGTCGCACGCATACTTTTCCAGTGAAACATGGCCTTAGCGAACGACAAACATCGCTTCACACCAAAATGGCCTTTGTTGTGAATCGCCGAAACAATATTTTCCACCAAGCTGGCAGGAATGACCAGCAGCCAAACAGAATTTTGAAAATTTCTAATATAAACTAAATGATTCTCCACACGTATCCTGTCATTGTCTCGAGAATCCTTCCAAATGGCGTGTAGCTTTCTACAATACGGATCTTTCCGCTGTTCTCGCCTCAGTTCCGTGACATCCAAGAGGTCAGCGTCCTCCGCGGTCAAAAAATTTATAAAATGATCCTCTTCTGCCTCAGGAATTTCTGGAGGATAACGGCTCAATAGGTCAGCGATTTCGTTGTCAGAGCCTTTGATGTGAACAAATTGCAGATCGAATCGTTGCAGTTTGAGCAGAAGACGAGTAGTTCGAGCATCGAGATTTCTCAAACTAAAAGCATATGTGACTGCAGCATTGTCACAGTGGACCGTAGTCCGTCGCCCCAAAATGAAGTAGGAAAACTTCTCGCAGAGAAAAAGAACAGCTGCCAACTCTAACTGGAAGACTGATAAGGAGGCCTCATGCGGCTTTATTCGCCGACTCGCGTACGCAATAACTTCCGGGTCATCCTGTCCCGGGGGAAATTGAGCCACGTAGCCAGCCAATGACTCCGCAGAGGCATCACTGAACAGATGAAAATCCAAATTGAAATCAGGTTGAGCAAGAGCAGGAGGACTACTTAGAAGTTCTTTTAGATGATCGAACTTTTCTAATAACTCCGAAGAGTATTCTATCTTCCGGTCCTTCTTAAGAAGATCGTAAAACGGAGCAGTTAAACCTGCGAAGTTTGGAAAATGTCGCTTTCGCCATCCCACGAGACCAAGAAATCTCCGTAGAGCCTTCTTAGTTCGTGGAAGGGGAAAGTGACGGATGGCCTCATTACTTTTAGGATTTATTTTTACAGAAGATCCTGAAACAAGATGACCAAGAAAAGGAATTTCGAATTTGAAGAAGTTGCATTTCCGAAAATTGAGAGAAAGATTAGCCGAACGAAGAGTGTTGAAGACCTTTTCTAAATGCTGAAAATGTTCGTCTATGGAAGATGAAAAACAAAGTACGTCGTCGAGGTAAACTATAAGAAAATTTTTGAAGGTTTCTAATCCAAAGAAGGTGTGCATGACAGACTGGAAAACCGCTGGTGATGATTTCAAACCCATTGTTAACCGAGTCATTTGATACTGACGTCCTTTGTAAACAAAACTAACATATTTGTAAGAGTCTGGATGGATCGGGACACTATGATATGATTGCGTACAGTCCAACGAGGTGAAAATGGTTGCACCACTGACTCGCGCGATTAGATCGGAGATCGGCTCGACCTGAATCTTTGGTGTAATCACACGCTCGTTGATACCACGCAGATCAATCACGGGTCTTAGCTCTCCAGACGCCTTACGCACAATATGTACAGGGCATCTGTAAGGTGAAGGACCTTCAACGATAATCCCAAGTTTTACCCACTTATCTAAGACTTCCTCAAACTCTTTTTGAAGATGAATGGGTACAGGATACAACTTTCCTACCACCGGGACGTCGTCGGAAAGCTGTATTCTATACGGCTCGACCTTTATGATACGGGGATTCTCTGTGAAGAGACACCTGAATCGAACTAATAAAGAAAATAACCTCTCCTGAGAATCCGAATCGAGATCGGTTCTCTGAGAAACAAAGTTCCGAAGTTCCTCCTTCGTGACCGATGGCTGAAACAAAGAGTCGTCCTCTTTATCTGAAGTTAATTCGGCGACAGTAACCTGGCAACAATGCTGCTGTTCCATGTCAATAGAGATGGTCTGTCCCGAGTCTGACTGAAGCAAAATTTCTTTAGACTTACAATTTAAAGAAAGGTTATACCGAACGAAAAACGGAAATCCTAAAATACAGTGTGCTTTTAATTTCTGGACAACATAGACTGGGACTTCAAACACACAACCTTGGATAGTGAAGTTTAAGATGTGGAAACCTTTAACTTGGAATGATTCGTCTCCTGCAAAACCTTTTAAAGAGATATTAGTTTTCGGTCGAAGTTTGGCAGAAGGATAGATCTCTTTTATTCGCCCCCAAGCATCTCCCGAGAGCAAATTCGTATCCGCTCCAGAATCTAGGATACAAACCAAAGATAACTCTCCTACCGAACAAGTTAGAGTGGGTGAGGGATAGGATAAAAGAACACCTTTTTCCGCACTGGAGTCACACTCCCTCTCGTCTATCACGAAACGAACCGAGAACAGAGGCGTGCTCGATTTGTTTCCCCGAATTCCGGAAGTTACCAAAACATCTAATTTTGAATTTTGAGGTTCGAAATTAACTCCTGGACAGGTTGATGCCAAACAAAAATTTTGATGTTCCGTTATCGAACTTTCTTCCTTTTGGGGAGTTGAGGAATTCATATCGCAGTCCACAGTCTCCCCTAATGAGGGCTGCGACATGCATTTCCCGAACTATTCCCATTCGCTTCAGATGACTGCGCCATCGGCGGCATGAACGTCGTATACGGTGAAGGCCAACCAGTGGACATAGCCATGTTCACCGCTGGGGAAGGAGTGGATGTGGGAGTTGCCACTCCTCCTCCAGGAGGCAAATTCGGCATGTATCCCGGATAGGCTTGCGCTCCCGGTATGTGGTTCGAACTCGGCGCGCACTGTTGGGATGCACCTCGATGACATCCAAAGTTCATTGCTCCCGATTGGTAGTTAGGGTTGGAAACATATGGAGCATTCTGGTTTCCGTTCCCCCAGTTTTGCCTTCGGTTGTTGAACCAGGGTCTTCTGGCCTGAAAATTTCTTCTTCGACCTCGGTTCCCCAAGAATTGATTGCCATTTCCATTTTTCTTGGCATCACCATTCTTCTTTACTTCGTCCTCCTCCGTCTGCGACGAAGTGTCTTTAGTCTGTTGCGCCTTTCCGTTCTTTTCGGTCTTTTTTCCTATCTTCGCCTGCCGAATGTGCAGACGCTTGAATTTCTTATCTGTCACAGGTTCCACAGGTTCCGGATGACCTTCTATTTCGGCTATCTTAACAATCAGATGCTGAATATTCTTGGGCTCCACAGCTCGCAACAATTTTGCATCTCCAGCTGGCAGACAATCTAGGACTATTTCAATGAGTTCTGTCTCATCTGGATGTTGTGCCACAGCATAGTATTCGGCTATGACCTTCCAGGCAAAGTCAGTTAGCCGGTTATACTTGGACCGGTCAAATTTCATTCCTTGGATAAATTTCTTCTGCAGGCGTTCCATCCTGGCCGAGAAATAGTGCTCCTTAAATAGACGCACAAAGTCCGCATAACTGCTGATGTCTTTGCAGACCGTTTGGTACCAAGTCTTGGCCCCAGCCGACAAACAACACGGTACCAAAACCATGCGTTCGTATTCCGACGCAGAGATTATCTTAAACGCCTGTTCTAAACTTTCAAGAAAAGACCTGGCCAAACCATATTCTCCAGTGAAGTTTGGTAAGTGATTTAGTTCCGACAGCCTTAAATTTAACGCTCTATTTCCAGAACATCCCTCATATCTGCCGGGATTCAGGGGAGAGTTGCAGCCAATCACAGGGCTCTTTGCATTATTATAATTTTGTCCAAAATTCGAATAAGAGGTATAATTTGGGCCAAAAGGTAAGTTGCCTGGCATCGATACCACTGTGTGACTACATACTCCCTCCGGAATTCCAACAAACGAAGGAGTCCTGTCTGCGGCACTACTGGACACTACATGACTTAAGCTACATACATTGGAAGTCGAGACCGAAGCCTGAGACCACGTCAATAATGGGTTTAAAGTCCTAGAGGCAACCTGACCACTCATGATATCCCCACAGGTGGGACTGGAATTGTTCGTGACCAACGAATGTGAATTTAAGTCAAACGGCCAGACATTCTTAGTGTGAACGTTGGTCGGCTGACAGACAGAGACTGTCACCGTTGGGACAGTACGAGTCTCCCCAACCGAAGAGACTGGTACATCCACTCGGGTGTCAGAGTCTGTTCCGTCAGAGTCAACCCCCTCACAACCAACAAAGTCACGTGACCGCTTGCGACCGACACGACCTGGTTTACTTTGCTCCTGATCCTTCACCAAAGTTTGGATCTTAGCCTCGAGTACGTCATAAGATTTCCGGGTGCTCGACTCGAGATGCGATAGTTCTTTGGCGAGCTGATCACATCTGCGATTTTGCTTTTCTATTGACAACCGGAGATTCTCCTCAACGGTGTCCACCCGCGTTGTTATCGTATCCTGAAATTCCCCCACCGAAGTGTATAAATCGCGAACTTCGTTCCGGAGGTCCGATACGTCCTTGTTTACATTTTCGACTCTTTCATTTACAATTTGCTCCATTTCCGACTTTAACAAATCAAATTTTTTATTCATCGCGTACAAATTATTATCTACTTTCTCAAACCTTTGGTTCATAATACTGTCAACCTTTTCAAATTTTTGGTCCAAAGTTAAAGTTTGACTAAAACGTTCTAACATTTTCGCAAGGTCTGTCACGGATGCAGGTGAACCTGCAGTTCCGACACTCTCTCCACCGTTGTGTAAGAGTTTCTCTCCCGTGTCGTGCGTCGCGGTGTTCCGTTCACTTCCACTTTCCTGTGACTTGGAAAGCGATTGCACAGTCAGCTGTTTGGCCACACACGTTTTACAAAACCAGGGCTCACTACACTTATTCAATTCTTCTACCTGCTCGTCGGTTATACCATAGCACTGTGCATGCACCCATCCAGAACAACCGTCACAATAAACACTAAAGCCCTGTATTTCTTCACTACAACATACATATTCATCCGGACTACGGGATTCAGTACTTGACCTGCTACCAGCAGACATCTCCATTTCATATAAATTGTTTTCCCCAAGTTACACATATACAAACTCAAGAGTGACTACACATCGTTCAAGGAGTCGTTTGTCACAACAGTCCCCATTACATTACACTGCTCTTTCAATATGATTCACTTAGCACTCGCGAAAGGTTGGAATAACAGATCCTGGCTGTGGAACGCCAATTTTACAAAAAAAAAAGTCATATAAAATAAATAAATAAAATAAAAATGTAAATAAATAAAATAAAATAATGATGATGATACTGATATTGTGTTTCTGTATGATGTTCCCTTTCCTCGAGACTATGGCTGCGTGAATGTGTCACCGATTGCTGAACGCGAACCCATCGGGCCCAGACGGGCAAGCTGTCAACACTCACTGACCCATCCACTACACCAATCATCTCCGGAAAGTAGAACTCAAATCGTCCCAAAATGTGAAGATTTCTAAGCCTCCCTCATTCTCACTCGCAGTCCAGCATCCCGATCCGCAGGTCATAGCCTGCATCCCATCAAGAGATAAGGTTACAAACCACAACCCGACAGAACAAGACACTGACCCAAGAGTGAAACTGACGGTGAATGCTTCGAAAATCTAAATGTTTGTGTTTACTAACCCAGATAAAAAAAAAAATTCTCGAATCAAATCTAAATCGCGCAACGGGATGGAATTTCGAAAAAAAAAACTGAATGCCAAAGTGAATTTAGTTGATCTTATTAACGAAGTGAAATTTCCTGGCAGGTCTGTGATTCCAACCCCGGTCACACTAAGTGAAATCGATTCTGTGAGTTTTCAAGACGCTATATTTACTTTCGTTACGTACTGCTTTAAACACTTTACTTTCTGAGTACCAACAATACTATTGAAGTTACTTTACTACATAGTTTTAAAATAATTAGCTTTGCACTGGACAATGAAAGATTTTGTTTCGACTCGCACACTTTATTACACTAACTTTCTGTATGATAAGAAATAACAGGAGAATACATTTAAAAAAAAAAAATCGCAAAGGTTGGAAATTGAGGAAAATTCTTGACATAGCTGAATGGGTAAGTTATCATTGCATTACATATTCTCTTCACATATCATGAACAATTCTACATACGTTTGGTTTAGTCAAAAAAAAAAAAAAACATTTTGAAAATAATGACATTTACTACCATCACCACATGAGCCTTGTACTACACAGGTATCACTTATTACGGCTGTGTGCTACATGCTTTACTTTCTTTTCTTAGTATTCTCTCTTCAGATACCGTTGTGGAGGTGGGGTCAGCGCGGAGGATTTATACCGACAAGGTGACCTCCCTTGTATGAGCTCAGACCTCATCCACTTTGATTCCCACAACAAAAAACATTTTCCTTTGAGACAATACATACACTAGATACATCTACATGAAAAGAAAGTACACTTAACCTAGTCCCTAGCCTAACTATCTAACTAACTTAAACTAAAACATATAAAATCACTTTATTCAACAGATTAATAATATAGCACACACCCTGCTTCTTACCGAGGACGTATGGGACGTCGACCATTCAGCTCTACTTTTGTATATTGTTAAAACAAAAAAAAAAGTCTTAAACTATGTGCTTAAAAATTCGAATTTCTGGTTTCTGGTGAAAGGAATTCAAAATACATAATGAACGTGTTGTTGTTGACGAGCATCTCCCATTACCAATAGCTACGCAAGCACCCTTATTATCAATGTGAGCCGAAACTTTGTATACATTTTGTCTCATCGTATTCAAACTACAGTGAAGGTGAGCACAAACCAGAGAATGGATTAATTATGTAATATAGCAGTACGGAAAAATAATAAATTAAAAAAAAAAAGAATATACGAGATTACATATTCAAAATATAATTTTGGGGGTGAAATGTATGTTCTCGAGAGTACACACATTTCTTGGGCTGTTGGTAACAAACATCCACACTGAAACTCCAAAAGAACAATTTTTACCCCCCCCCTCCATTGAACGAGTGTTTTATGTCACATCGCAAATTTTGTACATTGTATAACTTAGGGAAAACTACGCAGCGTTTAGCACATATTGGTGGACATCACCACGCCAATAACATAACACTTTTCTCCAATCCGAAAGAGGTTAGAAATTTAGCATGTTCAACTCGTCCGAAAAGGGAATTTTTGTTGAATAAAATAGTCACTTACTTGTTCACCTCAGAGACACATATCTACCTTAGGCATCATGGATTAAATTTCTTCATCCCCTCACCTCCTGGTGAGTTTGGGACGTCAAAACAATTTTAAAGCTGGACTGCAGCCATGCTGTCTTCACGGTTCCGGCGACAACGTGCAAACCTGACCCCCGCAACTTGCTTCCTCGTACCCTTTCACAATGAGCAAGTCAAACTAATTTGTCTAGCGCCGCAGTCCTCAAGAGTTCATACTCCAAAAATTTGTCCACTATCAGCTAATCACACTGAATTAAATTGTTGATTTTCTGTAGATCAGACGCACTACACACCTGATCATGGCGGCTTCATCAACCAAAAAAAAAAAAAAAAACAAAGACAACAGGAAGAAGATTCCCAATTGGAAGATCATTGTGACGTAATCATACGATGATAGGTGTATCTCTCAAGATCAAAGGAGCCGAAAAATCTCAACCACAACTGTGATTGCGGAAGATCCAATCACAGATAATTTAGATTAAACAAAGGGATGCTTCAAGAAGCTACTATGGCTGACTTTACAAATATAAAATTTTAAAGAAGAGTTTTGAAATAAAAATTTTGAATTCTTTCGAAGATCCCCAAAGCCAAAAATATGAATGAAAATTGATTGGAAAGGACTAAATACGACCAGATATTACCTTATTTCCCAAAATAATATTATATTGTAGCTAAATATACGAATAATTATTCAATGTAAATATATTACCATATATTTCCCTCTAAATATACTAAAATCATTAGTTCAAGGAAGTTAACGCAAATTTTGTGACCTACTTCAAATCGAGTCATTGATTTAATTATATATTAAAAATAAAATTTTAATAAATATTAAATTCATATATACACTGGTTGCCCAAAACTTCCGGGCCATGTTACCTTATACGATGTATAAGGTAACATCTTCAAATAGATAAAAGATAATCGAAATGTGGAACAAGAGCGCCCTAGACAATATTATTTTACATGAGAAACCGTTATCACGACTCACTTATCTGCTTTCGATTTCCAGCCATTTTGAAAATCGGCATTTATTTTCGCGTTTCTAAACAGCTGAAAACGGAAAGCCACTAGGTGACTTGTGATAACGGTACTCACGCAAAATAATATTGTCTAGGGCGCTCTTGTTCCATATTTCAATTATCTTTTGTCTATTTGAAGATATCACATAATTACTCTAAAATTAACGGTATTTTAATTTCGCCGGGATGAAGACTCTTAATAGCAAAACTAATATTAACTCCATTCTACAGCGATTGTAACTCTTGCAGACCAGACAGCTTGTTGTTGTTGGTCGATATGTGGTTAGCACGCCAACTTCCATAACAGTCATTTCTGAATAAATGTAGATGAAGTTAGCTACTTCACAATTCAGACATGCTGGAAGTAAATACCCTCTCCTTAAAAGAAAGAAAAAAAAAAGCTTTCCACCAGAATCTTGATCTGCTTGATCTGGTGCTAAAGGAAGTACTACCAACCTTAATTACGAAAATACCAAATCAGTCACATTATCCTATTTCATTTCAAGACGTAGAAAAAAAAAGTATTGTTCGAATACACAAGGCTGTTGTCCAGTATGCAAAAATAAGCACTCGTCATTAACATTCACCATGGAAGTATATTTCATTCTTACACAAAATGCCGAATTTCATTTATAGAGTAAATTACATAGTAGTACGTGCATCACTGTTAGAGAGCAGTCAACAGAAGACACGATCTGCTACTTAAATGTATTTTGTTTTACATATGCAGTACATATATAAACAATCGGGTCTTATTATTATCCTATATAAATACCTATGAAATATTATTGGCAACGAGTGGCATACTTCTTAGCGCCTGAAAAAAAATCTCGAAAACTACGCATGCGAATTTACTCTGAAGCATCTTATTCAGTTTATCGCAATGTCGTATATCACTTGATATATGCGTAATCTTTTTAACAATATTACGGTATAGTTAACGAAAAATTAAAGGTTGTAGGGCTCAGTCATAATTTTGGATTATATTTCTTACTAAAAATAGCTACTGTGTACTGTCGTCGAACTAATTTCGTATTGATATACTGAACCAGATAATACTTCAGCATCAGTTTCATCATAATAGGTAGCGTGGTTAACTTAAAGCATCTAATTTTTGTGTTTACAAAAAGAAAAAATCCGTAAATTACAAATCAGGATTTGCAGTCGTTCGTATGATTTTGTTCAGCATAGTGACATCTATCGAGTGATTAAATAGCATTGTTTTTTTTTAATGGATATATATATTGCATAGTTTTACTATGCATAAAAATTGCATAGTTTTTTTTTTTTGTTAGCAATAATAGGCATATAAGATAATTATTCCACCTCAGTACATCGAAAATTTAACTTTAAATGTATACTCGTGTCCAAAATTATTGTCGCATGTCTATAAATATGTTGTTGTAGGAATATAATTTGATAACGAATTCGCCCGGTATTTCTTACAATGTAGTATTGTATAATCGGCAAAGGCATGTATGTGGCAAATTGCATGTCAAAAGAGCAGTTAATAAGAACAAGAAAAAATAAAACTTTCTTGCTCATTTAGGAACATTTTGTTTTACTCATTCTGATTTTCGTTTTTATAATTCTTTTCCTATGAAATTTACCACAAATATATATTTCCAGATTATACACATAGTATCAGTATTAAAAATACCCTGCAAAATCATTATCAAAGTATATTCTTACAAGAAGACAGTTATAGATATCGACATGAGTGTACATCTTAAAGAATACAGACTGATACAGAATTACTATACTGCTGTAAGCCTTCAGTAAATTGGTTAGCAAAAAAAGAAAGAACTCCGGATTACTAGATGCCGGACTAACAGAAGAAAATATAATATTTGGTAGAGAAAGTGAATTGATCTCCAAAATGACATACAGCTATTTGTTATAGTTATCTTCCAAAAATTTCCGTGTTGTGGTGGGGTACTAAAAAGTTGTAAAGTTGTAGTTTTACCTGTGATCTCAGTAAAGTGATTGCAAAATTAGTCTTAATTTCTCAAATATCTATATTATTATTATTATTATTATTATTATTATTATTATTATTATTATTATTATCAGGGCCCGGATCTTGTTGACCTAAAAAATTTTAAAAAGTGACCTATAAAATGACACTACAATTCCTGTAAAATGACCCTAAAAATCACAAAAATTGACCTTAAAACTTACGTTTTCTCAAACTTTTATTTCATTAAACATTGACATTTTTAAATATCCATTGGATTTTTAATTAACATTTCTCACTCATATTCAAAAAGTTTTGTTTCAGTTAGTTGCAGTCCATTGATCACTTATGTCCATTGACCAGTCCATTGTACGGCATTGTAAGTATTGAAAGCGTCAGTTCACTCCCGAGTTGAAACTAGGAAGCACTCTTAAACAATAAAACTTAGCAAGTTTAGACTACATGAAAATAATAGATAAAAACACGTTTAAAGCCCTTGTACTCCTTCTAATGCATTTTTAGTTATTCACGTGATCACATTCTTTGTGGTCAATAACCCAAAACTATCTGTTTGGCCACCTACCAACCCCGGCCTTTCGTTAACCAGCTACAGTTTAGTTTTCATTAGCTTGTTAAGAATGCAGTTTTTCCACTCCAATAGTCAGGAAGTAAGAAAAGAGATTATTCAATTTCGTCTTTTCCACATCCGTAAACCGTGTTCATTTAAAGATTTCCTTATGTAGAAAAAAGGAATAAAAAGACCATAAGTGACCTAAAAGTTATCTTAAAATATTAAAAAATGACCTGAAATTTCAAAACAGCAAAAAGAGACCAAAAGTTGATCCTAAAAAACTATATTTTTAGAACCTAGAGTTGATGGATAACGTTTTTACTTGAACTTGCCTTCTCCTATGCGTAACAGAAGAAAGTTGACTTGTCAACAAGATCCGGGCCCTGATTATTATTATTATTATTATTATTATTATTATTATTATTATTATTATTATTATTATTATTATTATTATTATTATTATTATTAAGAAAAAGGTGGTAGATATTTTCGTTTGACTTCGTCAAAAACTTACCTTACAGTTATGCTTATGTATTTATGTATGCATGTACGTATATATTCTTCCAGTACATTAATTTTAAACTTTAGATCGTGTTTTGTTGGAAAAGTTGTTGAAACTAAAGCGATGTTTCTCATCCGTTGAGTGAAAGGAAGATCTGGTATGTAGAGGGGATGTCACATATAAACAAGAGCAAAAGATAGTTGCCATAGGAACGTTTCAGTGGAAAAGGGGGTCAACTTCATTGATTTTACTCGAATGGAGATGACACCGAATTGTCAGTTGTAACAAAAGACCCATGAGGTTGTCTGGATTACCACACTGGTGCCGACGCGACGGATTATTATGAGGCATATCACGGGAATATACATCACAGAGTTTAGAAAAAGAAAGAAAATGATAATCGTGAATATTAACGGGTCTTTTTATTTGTAACTTCATTTCACGCGAACTATTTTTGGAGATAAGTTAATTAGATAAGAATTTTGGAGTGATGTAGAATATGCATTTAGATTTCCAAATTATTATATGGAGAGATTAAAGTCTCTCGTCTCTTCAGAGATTAAAGCATTTTTCGCAATTTTCTTTAATAATTTGATTGATAGTAGGGCCTGTCACTTCATGACTTTATGATTAGGAAGTTCCAATAGTATATCTTTATCTATATGCATATGAAGATATTTTACATTATTGGTTCCTAAACTTCGGAGCGCGTCCTCTAGAAACTTCGGTATATCGCAGAGCAATGAAAAAGCGTGATGTATAGGCTAAACAAGATGATAAAAAGAGTTATTCACAGTGTCATCAACTGAAATCCAACCCACGATTGTATGAAGCAAGACAATTATGTTATTAGACCAAGAAGGGTCAACCAAAATCTGGCGGACAGTTCGTATGTTCTGCCACACATACACATACAAGTCGCTACAATTATTTTATTTTTTGAAAAGTAGTTAACATATGTAGGGTATCACTATTCCGAGACTGAGATAGTAAGTGTTACAATCGGTGTTGGTTGCTTGTTAGTGATTTGTAGTTTTATCCTCCCGTTCAGCACCGAGCCTATATGACTTACAGCTTAATATGGGATCTGAATCACATGAGCTCCTACGGGATCGAATCCAGGTCTCCGCGGTGAAAGAGTGTACGCGAATCATATATCTAATAGGGAGTTCAATTGTTTGTTTAGCGTGCCTTTTTATCACCGAAAGTATACGAGACGTGCTGTTTAAGATGGAGTCCGTTCAACCATAATACGTTCGATGCTTTTCCACCGAGAATCGAACCCGGAACTGCTTGCACCAAAGGGTGCACGATAGCCACTATATTATCTGGGAGAGTAATCAAAGTTACATTTCGAGTTTTGAGAGCACAAGTGTCATATGTCCAATTTGTTTCAATGTAGACTTTGTCAGCTGTTTCGATAGCTTGATACGTGCTTATGATGGTTTCATATGTTATATTTAGCATGCATCAAAACGCCAAGAACATGTTTATCTTAATCCCCAATGTTCAAATATTTCAGTCAAGATTCTGATTTTTGCCAATATTTTGAAACTTCGAAACAGTTTCCTGGAAAATTTAGACAACTGGGCATATGATATTTGTGCTCTCAAGACTAGATTTGTTCTCGCACGTTATCGAAATAAAATCTTTTGAAAAAAGTAAAATTTTCAGTCCATTTTTCCAGTTGCTAGAAATATGTCATGCCATGGTCAGTCATAGTGTTCGACACTAACTGTAAGACATATCTAATGTGCATTGACACGTCCGTCTCACTTGCATTGCTACTGTTGTAGAGGCCTCCCAAATTTGAATTTTTACTGATGTTTGTGTTATTGTAGTGTTCTTAGTTTGTAACACCAAATGAAAAATGTAATATTATAAATTTTCGTTTAATGTTAGATTTGAAATATGTACATAATAAGCTGACGTAGTGGCATTAAAAAAAATAACTTTATGATGAATTGGCAACACTGTTAGTCTGGTGGTATGCGGCGTATGTCAGATAAATGCCCCTCTGTCGATATTTGGATGTTAGAAACTTTCATTGAATTTTATATAGGGCCTATTAGTTTAAATTTACAAGTGCTTCGCAAAAGGTACAAGATCTACCCTATATAAATGAAACAAATTAGTTCTTAAAAGGCAGTATGTACTATGAAACAATATAATGTGAAATATTGTTTATTGTCATTTAATTTGACTGACTGCAATTATTACTTTATAGTAAGAACATTTAATCTTCTACTCTATAAATCTACTCAATCAATAGTAATTTATTATGGCCTCAATGAAGTAAAGCAGTTATATGTTTAATTAGATAAATTATACTTTTAGTGTTCAATCACTAGCGTGCGCAGGACATTGGGAATGTGGGTGTCAGATCTAAAGTACCACCATATGGAATGTCGTCCTCCCCCCTTTCCCCTAAGAAAAGATAGCGTCATTGCACCCGACGCTGCGTCAGCGACGCACGGCACACATGCAGAGGGGAAATAATTTACACGTAATCTCTTCTCAGTTTGTAATAATTCTACATAAAAAAAAAGTTTGTCTAATGGGAGTGCCAAGGCACCCACGTTGCGCATGCCTATGTGTTCAATCCGTGTTTTACAAGTAGCGTATGCGTAAAGTAGAGTATATGTATGTCATCGGCGGGAAAATACAAACAACAGTCTGCCAACTAACAGGATATTTTGTTAACCATACACTACATAAGAAGTAACATTTTATTCCAACAAAATAATAACTGTTAATTATTATTGACCACGAACGAGATATAGCGTAAAAAAGGTTTGTTTTTCCGAGTTTCTCGAAAACTACACAGGAGAATTTTCCATCAAGTATGTTATCTTGTGTGGAGAATATTTTAGTTAAACAGAAATTAAATTCAAGATTTAACGGGAATTTTAGACTAAATCTTGTTATATAACTATGTACTGTTTCCTTGCTAGTATCATAATGAAAGAGCTTAATAAGAGTATACTGCAATATCAATTTCACTTCAATACTTGATCTGATTTTTGTACACTATCAATTTTTAGGTTTCCAAATTAATAGGTTTTTCTCTTATTTTCGAAAATTACGCATGAGCTTTCACACGCATATAATTTTCTTTAGCTTACGAAGGAAGAGCGCGATGTCACTCAGAGATAATTGCACCAAATTTGGTGTAGGGGTCGGTAATACGAATCGAAACGAACGTGTGGAATCATTCGTTTCGCAGGCGTTCGGAATCAGAAATAATGGACTTTATAGTTCTGGAGAAGTATGGCCTCTCAATGAAATATTGATGGGACGGAGCCTTTCCTCGCTGTTGCGGCCAATGCAAAAGAAGTTAAATAAAATAGAATGAAAACAGAAAAGATAGGATGAACAGAAAATGCTCCCATGTCCGCCCTAAGTCCCACCAGGCGAATGCTGGGATACTAAATCTAACAAACTGACCTTGCCATTACCCACCTTGTCTCTTGTCCATTGGATATGCATCACTAGTTAGCCTTACGAAATGATATTAAGCAAATAAAGAAAATACATACACAGTAATAAATCGATGTCACGAAACGCTCATGTTCACTTTCTGTTTACACTATTAAAGTTCAGTATTTGTGAAACATGCGTGAGTTATATTTGGAGTCTTGAACGAAGTTGTTGCGAGGCTGTTTCTGTCCAATACATCTTGCTGCTTTCTAGTGGCGAGTAGACCAAATTCAAATATTTCCTTTATCCTTTGCATTAACATAGTTGTGTTAATGAAGTCTTGTATGTATTAAAACCGTTATTTTTGTCATGGACGTCCACAGTCGTTTCCATTTTAAACATCACTAATCCCGAAATATTTATTTAAATTTTCGTCACAAACACACAGTACTTTAATTTTGGTGGGCGCAACGTCGTATATATCAAAAGACCGTACTCAGTATTCAGTTAATATTGGTGGGTTCAAACATTTAACAATTGCGTCTTGATAACATCTTATAGTGTGAAAAAAATACAGCAACTTCATTTCGACCCCTTACCTGGAAAACTTCTGGCGACGCCCATGATTAATTTCTGTATATATTTTCTTTATTTCTTAATATAATTTCATCTTCTAGTTTTCTTAATAACTAGTGATGCATACTCAATAGGTAATGGCAAGGGCAGTTGAAAGATTTAGTATCCCGGTATTCGCTTCTTGGAACTGAGGGCGGATATTGGTGCATTTTCTGTCCAGCTAATTTTTTTCTGTTTTCATTCTACTTTATTTAACTTTTTCTGCATTGGCCGCAACAACGTGCAAAGGCTCCGTCCCATCAATATCTGATTTAAATGACAGGCCATACTTCTCCAGAACTATGGGGCCCATTATTTCTGATTGCGAACGCTTGCGAAACGATTGCTTCCACACGTTCATTTCTATTTGTATTACCAATTCCTACACTCAAATTTGGTGCAATTATCTCTGAGTGACATAACGCCCTTCCCTCGTTAGTATGATCTTTCGGTTGGTACATGTTTTATCTTTGGGCATTGTTTTCGTTAAACTAATAATATTGTAGAATTTATTTTAACTGACGATTCAAAGACAACCGACTGCCTTTATTATCAGAACAGCATTAATTACAAGTACATATTGTGTATTTCCGTATAAATTATGTGGAATTTCTTTCTTTTTTATAATTTCGTTTGTATCCTATGTAAAAGTAAAAACTTTTCAAAGAAAAATGGAAGGATTTTTTTACGGTGCTGTAAGGGACGAAAGTAACGTCAGGACGTACAGTTTAACGTGGGATCCGAACCACATGAACCCGCACTGGGAATCGAACTTGGGTCTCCCACGCCAAAGGCACGTACGCTAACCGCTTAGCCACGAAGAAGCTCTCAAATAAATTTGTGTTTAGCTTGGTGCGTTAGTTGCAAAAGCGAAGAATAGGAAATTATTTGGCTCCAAAAGCTTTTTTTAAAAAAATATTTTTCTTAATTGTATTTTTATGGATGGCTGTCGTCTTTCGCGTAGAAATTTGAAAAACGAGCGGTCGAGATAATGATATTTAACTTCATTCGATTAAAATATTTTGACGGAAATTTATTTTTTAAAATAAATAAATTTAAAAAATAATATACAAATATGTGTGACCGTAATATACAGTGTATGAAGTCACTATCTGCTAGTTCTATTTGTGTTAATTTAGAGGTTTTAAAAAAATCTAACTTTGGGGAGGGGGAAAGATTCCAAATATATTATGATTCTGTAGTATTTATAGTTAGTTACGTGCACAGTTGAAAGCGGAAGTTTTTTTTTTTCTTTTGTATTAGGTAATGAGAGAATTGCGTTACGGGATGTGTTGGAAGCATTGTTACCCGTGTGCATTCTGATGTTTCGTAACAGCGAAAATGAAAATGGTTAGGATTCTGTTGAGAAGGGCATGTCCTTCAACAGTAATCTGCAATACTTTGTAATCTTCCGTCTTATGTTGTTTGTTAGATTTTTTTCTGTGCGTCAGTTGCATTTTTAAAGAAATAAATTATTAAATCGTACAAAGGAGTGTGTATAATATGATGGTTAAGAAGGAAATACGTGTATTTGGAATATGGAACCTGCGATTGAACTGGATGTATTTTTCTTATCATTGTTATGTGTTTTTCTCCACTCTTTATCTGAGTAGGCTGTAATATACAGACCATCTAATTCGAGTGTTTCCCAGTGTTCTTTCCTTTATTCAGGGATTTACATGTAGTTTCTAACAAAAGTGGATGTGTCCAATATTACACTCTTGTGTATCTTCTTCAGGCGCGTACCCAGAATTTTTGTTTTAGGGGATATCCGTGGTTTGTTCAAACCCCCTCCCCAAACATTAATAATCATTATGTCTAGACCACTGTAGTATTGTACTGGTGATATTTATACACCCGATAAAACGATAACTAATTTTTAGTTACTGTCACCTATTTGTTTTAAAGGAAAGTTGTTTCATAAGCAACAAAGGGTACATACAGAGATAGAGTAAGATCAAATCTATACATCAATTAAATCTTTCCTACATCAGTCATAGTTTTCTTAAGGTAAACATATGTTTATCTATTACAAAGGTTGGGGTGGGTGGATGCTCCCGTGATCATCTATATGATTATTTTCTTTATTTTCAATTGTTTCAAGTTCTTTTCTCGACGTCTTGTGAACCGACATTGCTCTTGATTTTTTTCTATATATATATATTTTTTTTTTTTGGACATCTTTGGTTTTCTATTATTCTGTTACGTTTTAAACTAGTTCTTTCGATATTTCTCTGCAGGATTATTGTGTTTGGTGTTGCAATGTTTATTAGGTGTATTTCTTCTTTCTTATTACTATGGTGTGCGACCTGTCATGATGTACTTCATCGGTTAGTATTGTTTTGTTCCAATATACTTTGTTTCTAATATGGTTTCTGATCAGTATTTGTAAAACCACACTTCTTTTGTTATCATTTTCTTTATTATTATTATTATTATTATTATTATGTATTCTGCCCTTTCACAGGTCCTGGGACTAATGATTTATTTATTTAATTAATTTTAGGTTTGTGTTTGAAAATGTTTCACTTTTCTCGATCTTCAGTTTCCTCTTCTAACTCACAATATTTTCTTCTATTTTTTAAATCATCGATCAGCTGTATTCTTCTTTACCAGAAAACTATTTCTTCGTAAGATATGTTTAATCCAGTTATCCCTACGAGGGATGTTTGTTAAAAGCGTCCTCTTCTCTCCTGTCCATTTTAAAACATGTTATTTTGTTACTCTCTCTGTCTGTTTTACCTTCTCCATCTTCCTCCAAAACCACATTTCAGAGCTCTCTAAATATCTCTAACTGCTGTAATGTCCAAGTCGCTGAACCATACTGTCCAACACTCTACATATAGCAATTTACCAACTTCTTACTTAGCCCAGTATTAAGCCTTTTACTTAAGAATGATCTTTTCTTATTGAATGCTTCTTTGGCTATGGCAGTTCTTGATCAGATCACATCAGGTCAAGAATATATCCTTTATTTACCTTGAAATCAACAGGAAACTTTAAAACACAATTCCATCTTTTTAATATATATTTTTAAACAGTAGGATCACTTTTTTCCTTGCAACAAACAGTGTGTAGTTAAGATTGCGATTAAAGCCATTTCCGCTAAAACCCACCAATCAAAACCAAGGTTTGAAAAAACTTGGGCTTTTTTGAAAAAAAAAAAAAAAACCACCTGCGCCCATATGGTTTTTTCGGGTATTTTCGAATTTAATTGGAGTTTTTCGAAACATTTCAATGTCTTTGGGGTAAAAATGTTAAAATTTGATTTATATTTCAAGATTATCATTGTCACAGCTTGCAACAATTTTCTGTTCACTGCTATTTTGAAAAACTGGTCGCCATTTTGGAATTTTACATTGGATCACCGAGAAAATCTACACAGTAAATTTAGAATATATTGTACTTCTATCCTCAAAATTTCAACTTAAAAGACCGAAAAATTGCAACCTGTAGCGTGGATACCCGCTAGTTTTTTTTTTCTTAAAGGCCGCCATTTTGAAATTTTATGTTGGTATGCCTCCAAAATCTATACATGAAATTTAGTGTGCCTCGTGCTTGTACCTTGAAACTTTAAACTTAAAGAGACCGAAAGCTGTACCCCTAACAGCACAATTACATAGTACGCACATGCCTATCATGTTCCCTCAGGTACATGAACATGGGAATGTGTCCAGTATGTGCCTTATGTACTTCAGAGAGAGAAATCACATGGATGGCAAGTGATAGTCACAGTCTATGTCCCCCCTAGGCGCATGCCTGACATGTACACTCATGTCCAAAATTATTGTCGCATGTCTATAAATATGTTGTTCTGGGAATATAATTTGATAACGAATTCGCCCGGTATTTCTTATAATGTTAATGTGTGTATAATCGGCAAAGACATGTATGTGGCAAATTTCATGTCAGAAGAGAAGTAAATAAGAACAATAAAACGAAAATAAAACTTTCTTGTCCATTTAGCAAGATTTTGTTTTACCCATTCTAATTTTCGTATTTATAATTCTTTTCCAATGAAATTTACCACAAATATACATTTCCCGATTATACAGACAGTATCAGTATTAAAAGTGCCCTGCAACATCATTATCAAATTATATTCTTACAACAAGACAGTTATAGATATGCGACAATCATTTTGGACATGAGTGTACCTGGAGAACGTGCCTAGTATGTTCTAAGTGTTCCCCATGCCGTAAGCGTCAATGAAACACAAAATTACTCCCCCAAAATATGTTAAATCGCCTATATGTGTTTACATTAAGGTGAGCACAAGTAAAAAAAAAAAAAAAAAAAAATGTGTACCCCAGTGTGGGCGCGAACCACCAACCTTTGGATTACTAGCCATGTGCTCTTGCGACTTGGCCACGGAGGCGATGAAGAGAACGTCGCTTGTAGCGATGTAAATTGTTGAGATCTTTTGAATTAGGCTAATCAGAGTGCTCCTTTAACCGCGTATATTCGACGATAACTGTTCGTTATCATGTAAAATCTGCTCGCCATGTAATTTTATAACAAATGACGAGTGTCTATTTACTTTATTTCATGGTTCTTCCGTATTCATTTTCAAATGATCAGCGACAGTTGCCATCTAATAAAGTTGATGCATTTGTTGCTTCTGGTATACAATCGCTTAGAAAAAGAAGCAACAAATGCATCAAATGTGGGGGATGGATTTAGAACACCCAAATGGCGCATGCCTAGCACATCTGTAAGGGTATCTGAAACAGTATGTACCTAAAGGACGTACCTAGAACATGACAGATATATGCCCAAAGTGACGACATTAAAACAAATGACTGTTAGAGTGCTAAACTGAGTCAGGTATATAAATGCTATATTTGTGGTACATAATTGCAAATATCAATTAGGTGTAACAAGTATCTAAAACTGTAGGTAGCTGAAGTACATACTTAGCATATGAATATCATATGTGCCAAGTGTCGTGGACCTAAAAAGTATCTGAGACACCTAAATGGCACATGCCTAGCATATCTTGTGCTGTTAGAAACTATGTTGTGTGTCGGGTACAGACAGACAAACGAACAAATGTAAATCGAGTCATCCCAGGAGCCTCAGTGACGTTCGCTAAATATGAATACCAAATACATTAATTTAAAATGAACATAAAATTCACGTTTTATAAAAATAAATGTTTCAAAATATCTTATATGAAATAAATATTTTCGAGCGTAAAATAAATGGTTTTATATTTGAAGTTCACTTTCGAAATTTTTTGCATTCAATTACGGGAAATTCCCGAACACTTGTTACAAGACTTTTCTCTCCCGAAAATTAATTTAAAACACTTTACAAAGATATAATTCATACTTTATAAAGTAAATGTTTCAAAATGTCTTAAATAAAATTAAATATCTTCCTGCGTAAACTAAATAGTTTTATTCTTGAAGTATTCACTTCCGATGCTTTGTGTGTTCAATTGCGGGAATTTCCCGAGCACTTCTTTTGCGACGGGGCTTTCCCGAAAATGCAGCTTTCTTTACTGTACATCGAAACTTCCACTAGTACCGAAGTTTGAATTCAGCACTTGAAATAGTAAATGTTACGTAGTCTTTGGAACTCCGAGCATTAAGCTTCTTAAATTTGACAAGAATTTTTACGCTATTCCTGGTGTTGATTCTAAAGAATTCTTATTTGAAGAGTAGCAACTAATGACTGAAGTAAACTGTTCAGGGGCGGCTTTAGGATTTTAATTTTGGGTAAGCCCGTTCCTTCACTTGTGGATACGTATACACATTTGATTGATTAGACAGTAGGAAATTACTTTTACAGTAGTGGTTGATGCTATTTGTTAAATAATTATCTACTATTAATATAAAAAGTGGAAAATATATTTAGTCTTCATTGTATCTTTTAACGTTCATATATTTTTCAAACTTTTTGGGTAGGCCCATGCCTACCCGCTAAAGCCGCCACTGAAACTTGTTGGAAAGCCATTTTTTTTTTTTTAAGAATACTTGTGTTACTATCAAAGGTAAGGAACAATACTAATAGTTTTAATAATGTATTTACATATTTACTGGTAGTACCGACATCTATGACCTTAAACCCGTCAGACGTATGAAGTATAACGCGTCGCCGAGTCGGCGAGCAAACTATTCACGGAAAGTATTCTCTAAAACAGGGGTGTGCAACTTGGAATAGTGGGCGGGCCAATCACAGAGCACTAAATGGCGTTGCGGGCCTCACTGTAGATATATCATGTTTACGACAATTGAATAGTATAGTATTAAATGATGGAACATGTTCGTCATAATTTACATCACAATAACACAAAACAACTCTAATGCTGGTAACCAAAATATTTACTCACTAAAGAGGAGCCGAATAATGTATTTAGAACTTTGTCGGTACATCTAACGATCCTTATACCGAGGGAAGTTTTCTCCAAGTACCTGCGCTTGCCAAGTGCTTATCTTCGGGGCGTTACCACGTTTCGCACTGTGTGATCCATGGAAAATTTCCAGTTCACTCTTAACAGGTTTTGTAAAAATGAAAAAAAATATAATAATTATTGTTTTCAATAATTGACCAGCGGGCCGGAAGACACAATTTGGCGGGCCGCATATGGCCCGCGGGCCGGCTGTTGCAGACGGCTGCTCTAAGATATAAAATTGCATATTTTATTTCAAATAGGCTATAAGCATAATCCATACACTAATTTGTTCTGTAATTATCTCAGGCTAAGGTAAGATTTTTTTTATTCATTCAGTACATTCAGAACTTTAAAGGTCTTACGTTGACTGCTGTTGTATACCTTAACGTGAAAGTATTTGATTCACCCAAAGAAAGTCCAAAATTTGATAAAATTCACTTTCAATGTGATCACCTTAGTTGTACCAATAATATACTAACAAAAGCTCAAAAACTCAGGTGGGTTTTAAGGCGTTTTTTTTTTTTCAGATGGATCCAACCCGATAAAACCCACCGGGTATTTTCGGGCTGTACCCACTTTGGCAAACCCTGATCAAAACCTTCATTATTCCCAATCACAGAAACAACAATATATGCAATATAATAGCGAACAATCTGAACAAAGTAACTGAGAGCAGCTATTATGTAATTGTTATTGCATACAACATTGCATAAGAAGAAGAAAGATTGATTGCGATAACGAAGTCGCCGTGGTGTCTAGTCCTTGCGTCAAGTAAATTCGTCTTGGGCAGTCCATACTTGAAATATTTGGCAGTGGTAACTGTTGGTTGGCAACACTCCCACAGATTGAGATGCTTCGCATGTGTCAGTTTCGTCCTTGATGGTTTTGACTGCATAAGAATGAGATGGAAGAAGTATGTATATGTGTGTGTTAGTGCGTAACAGAAAAAGAGACTGTTACATCGTTTGTGTAACAAGGCAGGAAACTGCATTGATGCCGCACTATGTATGGAGCCGTCGTCCTATGGGCCAACGAATTAGTGTGACCTTAGATTTTTGTATTTCTTCCGTCCCAGAGTCGTTGTCCGCCTCCGTTCTCTCGTTACAGTAGCTGCTGTTCCGAGCTGATATAATTTGAAGAGCCTTTCTCCGTTCACTCTACTTTTGAATGGAAAGGCCAGCGAAAATTGCAATTGGCAGCCGTTGGAAGTAACAGAAAGAACAAATTACTTTCAACATAGAAGGTCATTTATACTTCCTGACAATGAATGTATGTGCGATATGAAATAAGTTAGGAGCTGGGTTAATGTGATAATACATGTGACGTACCGAACTTCGCCACATAACTAAAACTAACTAACTCTATGGCCTATGGAACCCGGAGGTTCAGTACCGCGTTCACAAAAGCTCTCCACTGACTTCTATCCTTAGCTAATTGGATCCAGTTTCTACTTTGTATTCCTATCTCTGCGAGATCCATCTTAATATTATCCTCCCATCTGCGCCTAGGTCTTCCTAATGGTCGTTTTCCTATGGGTCTACCAGTCAAGACTTTGAAAGCGTTTCTACTTTCTTCCATTCTAGCTACATGACCTGCCCACCTAAGCCTCCTAGACTTGACGACCCTAACAATGTTGGGTAAACCGTATAAACTATGTAGTTCCTCGTTATGAAGCTTCCGCCATTCCCCATTCTCGTTCCTCTTGGGTCCGAATATTCTTCTCAGGATCCTGTTCTCAAATACTTTCAGTCTATGTTCTTCCCTCAGAGTAAGCGACCATGTTTCGCAACCATACAGAACAACAGGCATGATTATCGTTTTATATATTTTAAGCTTCAAATTCCTCGACAGAATTCGCGACGACAAGAGATTTTGAACCGAATAGTAACACGAATTCCCTGCTTTTAGTCGACATTTAATTTCTTCGTGAATATGATTTTCGTCTGTTAATATTGATCCTAAATATTTGAAAGTATCCACTTTATCAAAAGTATTATTTAATATTTTAACGCCTCCACAATTTGCCGTATTACGGTCCCGACGCACTTCCATGTATTTAGTTTTCTCTGCATTTACTTCTAAACCCATGTCCCTGCAAGCGTTTAATAAGATCTCTGCATTTATTTCTACTGTTCTCCTATCATCCCCTATTAAATTTACATCATCAGCATATGCCATAACCTGGTGAATGCCGTTCAACTCTAGGCCCTGGTTGCTATCTTTGATTTTCCTTATGGCGTATTCCAGCACAAAGTTAAATAATAATGGCGACAACGCATCTCCTTGTTTCAGGCCGTTTTCTACGTGGAAGCTCGTGGACAAAAATTTTCCTACCCGGACTTTACTTTGGGATTCACTTAAACATATCTTAATTAATCTAATTAGCTTTCTCGGTATTCCAAGCTCTGTAAGAACGTTGTATAATGTTTCTCTCCTAACTGAGTCGTAAGCCTTTCTAAAATCAATAAATAGTTGATGTACCGGGGTATTGTATTCCCACTTCTTTTCGAGTATTTGGCGAATGGTAAATATTTGGTCGATAGTTGATCGATTTCGTCTAAATCCGCACTGATAATCTCCAATAATTTCATCTGCGTATGGGGTCAATCTTGCTAACAGAATATTTGAAAGGATTTTATAGGATGTTGACAGAAGAGAAATGCCTCGATAATTATTACAGTCAGTTTTGTCGCCTTTCTTGTGAATTGGAACAATGATTGACTCTTTCCACTCTTGTGGCAATTCTTCCTTGTTCCAGATAAGGAGAGTGAGTTTGTGTACCTTGTTCCACAATTTTTCGCCTCCAGCTAAAATTAACTCAGCCGGAATTTCGTCTACACCCGGAGATTTGTGTTTCTTTAATTTCTTTATAGCGGCTTCCACTTCTATTCGATTGGGTTCTGGAATATACGGTTCTGCGGTGTGTATCTCCTTTTCTCCACGCACATTAGTTTTTGGCTGCGTGTTCAGCAAATCGTCAAAGAAATCTTTCCATCTATTTAAGAGGCTATCCGTATCAGTGAGAACTGTTCCGTCAGATTTCTTTAATATATAAGCACGAGGTTGATAGCCTTTTTTAAATTCGCTGATCCCCTTATACATGTCCCGAATATTTTTATTTTTACTATTATCTTCAAGTTCCTTAATTTTAGCTTTCAAAAAATCCCGTATCTTTGTTCTAAAAGTTTTGGAAGTTTCCCGCCTGATATCTGCGAAGTTTTGTGTAGTTATTTCATTCGGATTTTGTAGCCACCGTAATTTTGCCTGTTTTCTCTTCTCTGCTAGTTTAATGCATTCTTGGTCGAACCATGGTTTGTTCCTACGTATTTCCGCGTGTCCCAATTTTTCTATTGCTGAACTTTTAATGCTATCTCTAATTTCAATCCAAGTATCCTCAACACTAGTGCACTCCGAGTCTTCTAAAACCGAGAATCTATTCGAAACTTCAATCTGGTATTCCTCTCTTACCTGGCTCTCTTCTAATTTCTTTGAATTAAATCTCTCCGTTTTCGGACATTGAGTATTACCTTTATTCAACGATAATCTCTCCCGTATTATCGCTGCTACCAAGTAGTGATCAGTGTCACAATCAGCCCCTCTAAACGACCGGACGTCAATTATGCTAGATTGTCTTCTACTATCTACTAAAACGTGATCAATTTGATTATGTGTTTTTCCGTCTGGTGATGTCCAAGTGTATTTATGAACGTCGCGATGTGGGAATTTTGTACTCTTCACGATTAGGTTTTTGGATGTTGCAAAGTTCACGAGTCTAACACCGTTGTCATTACTTTCCTTATGCAAACTTTCGTTCCCTATAATCGGTTTGAAAATATCCTCTCGTCCTACCTTCGCATTGAAATCCCCTAATAGAATCTTCATATGGTATCGCGGGAGTTGTTCAAATATCCGTTCCACTTCTTCGTAAAAACTGTCTTTTATATCGTCACCCTTATCTTCAGTTGGAGCATGTACATTTAAAACAATAATATCACACCACCGTCCCTTAAGAGTAATAAAAGAAAGTCTGTCAGTAACAAATTCAACCCGTTTAATTGCTGGTAATATTCGTTTGTGAACGAAAAACCCTGTTCCTAACTGGTGATTTTTATTTCCTTCCCCGTAAAAGAACGTGAAATTTCCGGAATTCTCAGATCCATTTCCTTCCCACCTAACTTCCTGAACTCCTACTAAGTCCATCCTGTATTTCTCTAACTCACTCGTTACAGATTTTAACGCGCCTGCCCTATAAAGACTTCTAATATTCCATGTTCCAAATCTCATGTCCATTTTCTTTTGCTGATGTCGTGCCAAGTTATCAGTCCTTGTCCGAGGCTTTTGTGAATGTTTCTGAACAAGTACCTTTTTTTTACAGGATGAGGGTGTTAGCCTTACCCAAACCCCCAAGCTGGAGGACCACTCCTAGTCGTCTGTCCGCGACTGCTTATTCAGTATATTCGCAGCTAACCTCTATATCTAGAGGTCTTCTCCTCGATCCGCAACCTGAGGACGCGCCATGCCGTGGTGACAGGAACCCACGTTACACGGAACTTCGCCACATAACCTTGTTTTAATATTTTACGTTGACGTGTACCCAAGAGAAATCCCTTCATAATGTCAGAAGAAACAAGATACGTATCGTTACTGTCCCATTGGAACTAAGTATATAAGAAAACAGGGTGTTCATAAGTTTGTACACCATTGTGCATAGTTTGGCAGATTGTCGTAAGATGATGTGACTGTTGGCAGTTGATATAGAAGAGCGTTCTCCGAAACGCCACCATTCAGAAAATTTTGTCCAGGCGAGCAAAATCAAAATGTGAATTGGCTGCACTGGGACACTATTTGCAAAAGGATGTGTCCTGTCTCTTAAAGTGTGATAGTCTTTAGCACTATTTATTAAAGAGACATATAATCGCCAGTTAATTTATTTTAATTTGGGAGGGAATGGAAGGCAAGCCCCTCCGAAAGTATACCTGGAAGAAATACTGATTATAAGGAATTAAAAGAATTATATTGCTACGTGTTTGCAGCATAGTTGGTTTCTATATTTTCACTGCAATGTGTCAAAAAAAAGTAACAATAATAATAGTCCTATAATATAAACTACATAATTGTCTAATTTTGATTTTTTTTTTAAAGTGTGCTAATTCATAATGGTTTTACAATAAATAGTATGCATTTTTTCTTTTAAAGGTAGATTCTTGATAAAAACGCTTTTAATTGTATTTTTGTTTACAATATGCCTTTCAAAACTGTGTTCGTTGTTTGTTAGTTGAGTGGAAATTTCTGTGCCATAACGTAATGTTTTTTTACATGACGTATTTGATAGTTTAGACATTGGATTTGTATGTACTTAGATATCGGAATTAAAATAAGCAATTTTGCCATTAGAATATCATGTTTACTACATTAGAAAAGTAAATCATCCTTACGTAAATGGCAACAGTTGTCGTAGTATGAGTTGGGCAAAAGATAATGCTTCATATACATAATTGTCAAACTATTCTAATACCGGTATTGTATCTATGTAGTACTCGCTGTTATTCATATAACGAATCTGAGTTTTAATTCTAACTGTAACAGGAATTAAAAATTTCTTCTTCTTGATATTATTGTTATAAACAGCAGTGGTAGTATAGGAATATAGTTCCGTGTATGGAGGACGAGATTAAGATGTGAAGAAAGTACAAGGAAAAATCGAAAAGTCTTTCCACTTATTTTTTTTTTTCTCGAGCGTGTAATACATGCATTTTAATTCAAAATCGAGATAAACGAATGGAGCAGTAGGCTTTTCTTGGAACAACCCCAGTGTAACTTACGATTTCTTCCTCACAGCGTTCTTATCGGTTGCTCAGGACGTCCACGCTATATGAAGAGCTTGAGGACACAGCCACGGATATCCACAGGGAAATGGAGCCGGTGTATGGCAAGAAGTTTTTAGCATTGCGAAGTATGCAAAGATTTTCAAAATGTACGAGAAAACGTTCAGGACAACGAGTAATCGGGCCGACCTCGTTCTTTGCTGAGACCGGATAACATTACACGTGTTGACGAAGTGATGAAAGCGGATCTACGAGTTCATCTGAAGGACATTGCCATGGCTCTTGACATTTCCTATGGTAGTGTTTACGACATTGTCCACGATTCATTGGAATATTGCAAGGTGTCATGTCGGTTAGTTTCAAAGGTTCTTAATGAGACAGCAAAAGAAGGGAATGATCATGTCACTGAACTATTTGCAGCATTACGTCGAGGAGAGCAATAGTTTCCTGGACGGCATTGTGACTAGCGACGAAACATGAATACTGCATTACACTCCCGAGTCAAAACATCAGATCATGGTGTAGATACTTCCTGGCTTACCAGTAACGAAGAAATTCCGAGCAATACTATCGATTGGTAAACTGATGCCCACAATGTGTTGGGGCAGTCGGGGGCCACTGCTACTAGATTTCCTGCGAAGAGGTGAAACCATCAACGTAAACGCTATCGCTCACTCTCCCATCTGCGAGCAGTCATTAGGAAAGTGCGACAGGGTATTCGGATTATTGACGATATAGTTTTTCTCCATAACAACGCAAAACCGCACGTGTAAACAAAACAATCACACTCTTGAGGGTGGGAGATTATGGAGCATCTCCATTGCACTTCAGACATTGCCTTAGTGATTGCTAGATTTTTCGTTTATTGAAAGTTCCTAGCAGGACAGAGGTTCACGAAGAACGACACAGAAGCGCAGAATATTGGTTCCGTGATCAGCCGGCCACCTTCTACGCAGCGAGCAACGAGAAACTTGTGGTATCGTAGGACAAGTGCCTCAGTACTTCTGGTGATTATTCTGAAAAATAGACAAAAGTGCATAGAATATTGTGTATATATCTTGTTTTTTGTTTATGGTTTGTAATCAGGCAATAAATCAGTAGGCGCAACGACTCTTCGATTTTCCTCATATTAATAAAATGCAGAGAAAGACAGATCTCATTAAATGAAACAAATAATGTTTTACAGTACGCAGGTAGATTTAATATATTTTCTGTTTACTTATTATGTGATGAAACAAATATTTTGTAGGGAGATTTATTAAAAAATAAATCCACGTATTAGACCAGTAAATAAATAAATAAAATTCTTTCCTCACTTCAGATGTCGTGCAGACCTTGCCAAATTAATACAGAACTTGTTTTGAAATAAAATTAAATGTAATATTTTACTTTCTTTCAAATGTGAATTGCCGGTAACTGTGCAAACATTTGTAAATGTTTTGAATCCTGTTACAGAACTCACGAGGAACAGTTTCCACTGGCAAATAAGTGTTACCTATAATCCAACACAGATTGTACAGTTTTGATATGTTTTGATATAATCCGTTTATTTGTCTATCTTGTCTGGGTTTAATTTTGGTGTGGCTTTTAGTGTAACGCAGGCAGGGAGGCAAATGGTTCATTGTTTTATTTGTGATTCCACAGCAGGTTCTCGGATGTCTGTAGCTCTAAGTCGGTTTCTCGTAACGCTCGGGAATAGCAAATTTCTCCATTGGAATTTAAAGATTCATCCCTGCATTTATATCAGCTAAAATCTCAGAATATTTTGATCCACCATCATATTGAAGTTCCGAATCAATATGAGTTTCCGTTCAGGAGAGAGAGCGAGAACATCATAAACCTTATTCAGAGTCGTTTTGACGTACGATTAGCGTCATACTAAAGGCCTGACTGCTGCAGGAAACATATGTTAGTCGAATTCTTTAGTATGACACTAATCACGCGTCAAAACGACTCTGCATAAGGCTCCATGTCTCTATGACTTACCGTTCCAGAGGTATTGGCCAAAAAACTTCCGATTTCGGGAGACTTAAGGAGCCATATCTCGGGAACCATAAGTCATAGAGAGATGATATTTTGCGAGTTTTTCAATTTTGAGCATATCTCTTCGTAATACAATAAATTATAGAACTTTGTGACAGACCTCTTAAACAAAACATGTAGAAAAAAATCTAATGCTCAAGAATATTATAAATGGATAGATATATTACAATAATTGTTTGATGAGTATAATAATAAAATACAGAGAACAATTGGTATAAAGCCTGTAGAAGTTAAGAAAACTTTTTTTTTTTTTAAAAAAAAAAGTTCGTTCTGGCAATGCTCTTGGAGCATTCTTATCTCTACGGAGCAAAAATAGTAAAATTTAGTGAGAAGCGATTTTTTTAAAAAATCTACTCAGCTTCTCAACAATGTTCTGAGTTAACCCTCTATTTAAACAAAAAGTCATAGAAATGCACCATTTTTGGTTTCAACCTAGATCGTTTTAGAGCAGAAACTGTAAAACATAGTGAAAAACGATCTTTTAAAATCCATTTAGCGTCTCAAGAATAGATTCTGTCACTTTCGTTAACTGTATATTCAAGCAGAAAGTAGTAGAAATTAACCATTTCTGATTTCAACATTGATCGCCATTGAATAAAAATGGTAATAGGTCTATACGTATAGTGATAAGCTGCATTCTAAAATCAATTCAGTGCCATCTTCACCGACATCTCTCTCTTAAAACGGAAGTGACAAAAATTTACTATTTCCGCTTTCAGTATTGAATTACATAGTTCACAAGTCTCCTGTGGGTTCACAATGTGAAGTGTAACTCACTTATTATAATTGTGTGCTCTTCTTTAATTCACAATGGTTTATACGTGGATTGAGGATTTGAACTTCTTGCAACCTCAATTTAACTCATTTCCTGTCTTCATAGAATAATAAAATTTTGCTCAGCGACTTAGGTTCGGTGGCAATGCAATTGTTCATGGGTACTTTTATGTATTTTTATATTAAGCTATTAACGTTGCTCGGTGACAATGCAATTGTTTATGGGTACTTTTATATATTTTTATATCAAGCTATTAACGTTGCTCTCTACTACGTTTTATATCCTATTCTACTATGCAACAAGAATTGCTCTGGAGTTGGCATGTACAGTATAATATGCAAGCGATTTTCGTAAGTACGATAGATTTCAAGACGTGATTGAATGTGAAAACAACAAAACGTAAAAATAAATAAATAAAAACAAAACATTTTTTAAAAGACGCTTTCTTTAAAAGTACGACAAATCTTACTAAAAAGAAAAACTGTTTTTTTAAAGCCACTTTTTAAAATCTATTTATGCATTACAGAAAAGCATGTGAAGCGCTCTCATATTATTCCATTGTAGATTGGTTGTGTATGAGGGTGCTTCCCATCTTTTCTTTGAAGTCATGCATAATAGGCCAGTCATTGAAGGGTCGAATTAGGAAAAAAATGATGGAAAGCTGGAACAAATTTTATTTTCTTTATAAAAGTGTCCGTAACAACATACTAATTTTGCACCAATCTACCACACCGGATTTGGCCGCCATCTTGGAAAAATGGCGCCAAAAATTATTTTTTTGTAAATATCTTGAATATAAAGCATTTTAGACCAAAACATGTCATTACAAAAAATAATCTACATTAAATTCTCTACCAGAAATGTTCTCTTCATTTTTTCTCTAGGATGCACCGTTTAGATGTTATAGGCGTGGCAAATTACGCATTTTTCTTTCAGCATCGCTTTGTAGCAGAACCTTAACGAAAATTTTCTGATACTATTTTGTTATAGTGATTTTTATATATAAAATATAAATTAATATATTTTTCATTCATTTCAGGTGTGACTAAGGATAAGTAATCAGGTGTATTAGTTCATCTATGTTCAAGATGTCAGCTGAAATATATTTTATCTGTGAGAAACTTCTCGGTGATGGTGTTACATGTATAGTAAAAGAAAAGGGACTGAAAACACTCTTCAGTATTAAAGTGAAAGATGGAAAACGAATATCAACTTAAGTAACTGCGAAGTGTTACACTTCATCAAAAATGTAGAAAAGTTTTCACAAAAACAAAAAGTAGCAAAGCGTTGTTATCACAACGTACTTCATCACCTACGCCGATAACCCTTAGGTCAGAAGTACTAAGGTTTAATTTTCAAGAAACCTGCCTATTTTGTAGACAGTGTACATCAGATTAATTTTTAAAGAGACAGAGTAAAAAACTTGTGAGTGAGCGTGAGAGTGTACAACGCATCGAAACCATTCAAGTTAAAAGATTCTATTATGGAAGCAGCCGACAGAAGAAATGACGACTGGGCAAAGAAGTTAGTATTAGGATTGGCAGTGTTCATGATTTAGTTGCTGCTGAAGCCAGATACCATTCCTCATGCATGAAAAAGTTCTACAAGATTTCTTCTGGAATGAAACGTGGTCCGGAAGATAATGTTGCTTCAGATGCCATGGCTTAGGCTTTCAACTAACAAGGAAGAGTGCTAATTTTCATTTAGTGAAATTTTTCAAGAGCAAAATAAAATGATGCACTGCCAACTTGAAAAAGCAATAAGAACTAAACTGAAAGAAAATTACTCAGAAGATATTATTATATCAACAAACAAAGAATGCAGGGTGCAGAAGAACCGAAACTTGAAAGAAAACTGCCTCAGCATATGATATGCACACAGTCCTAATGAAGAGAGAACATTCAGAAGATGCTTACTACCATACTTTTGATTAAGATGCACCGCAAGTCCTACTTGCGATGAGTACGAAAGATATTTTGGTGTAGCTGCTGTGAGAAATTGTTATATTTTTTTCTTTCCCGTTTTGTGCTGTTCCCTGTCTTCTTTTTCAAGATAGTAGTACCGAGAAGGCATTTTAAGGTCCCAGGAATGAATTAATTAACGTCATTCAAAGATTATCTGCTGATGGCTATTCATCAGTTTCGTAAACCTGGAATCTGATATCTTCAGCAATTATTTGCCCGGCTGTCATTATGATTCTCAACTTCTCTTCATCCATATATTTACGCTTTTGACGATCATACCATGCATCCGTGAGAATTTTAAGCCCTGTATCACGGAAGCAAACTATGGACTTTATGTTTTTGTTTGTTGGTATAATAATATCTTCTGAGTAATTTTCTTTCAGTTTAGTTCTTATTGTTGTTTTTTTTTTTTTTTTCAGTTGGCAGTGCATTATAATCCTGAAAAATTTCACTGAATGAAAATTGGCACTCTTCCTTGTTAGCTTTCGTAATAGAATCTTTAACTTGAATGATTTCGATGTGATGTACACTCTCACGCTCACTCACAAGCTTTTTACACTGTCTCTTTAAAAATTCATTTGATGTACATTGTCTACAAAACAGGCAGGCTTCTTGAAAATTAAATCTTAGTACTTCTGACCTAAGGGTTATCGGCGTAGGTGATGAAGTACGTTGTGATAGCAAAGTGTAACACTTCTCAGTCCCTTAAGTTGACATTCGTTTCCATCCTTCACTTTAATATTGCAGTCTACTAACGTTTTCAGTCCCTTTTCTTTTACTATACATGTAACACCATCACCGAGAAGTTTCTCACAGATAAAACCTTTTTCAGCTGGCATCTTGAACATAGATGATCTAATAGACCTGATTACTTATCCTTAGTCACACCTGAAATGAATGAAAAATATATTAATTTATATTTTATATAAAAAAAATCACTATAACAAAATAGTATCAGAAAATTTTCGTTAAGGTTCTGCTACAAAGCGATGCTGAAAGAAAAATGCGCAATTTGTCACACCTATAACATCTAAACAGTGCATCCTAGAGAAAATATGAAGAGAACATTTCTTGTAGAGAATTTAATGTAGATTATTTTTTTTGTAATAACATGTTTTGGTCTAAAATGCTTTATATTCAAGATATTTACAAAAAAACTAATTTTTGGCGCCATTTTTCCAAGATGGCAACCAAATCCGGGGTGGTAGAGTGGTTCAAAATTAGTATGTTGTTACGGACACTTATATAAAGAAAATAAAATTTGTTCCAGCTTTCCATTTTTTCCTCCTTATTCGACCCTAAATCATTCCTTATTGACTGGCCCATAAATAGATTTTTTTAAAAAAGAAGTCTTTTTTGTAAAAACAGAATTATTTACTTTTTAGTACGATTTGTTTTATTTCTGAGGAAGCGTTTTTTTAAATATTGTTTTATTTGTAAAGGTATGTTTTTTTTAAAAAAAAATATTTAGATACTGGAATTTCAGTGTTCCTTTTTTCCGAGGCTAAATGTGAAGTGAACCTACAATTCAAATTGGGTCCGAGCTACATATAGTTACACCGAGAACCAAATCTGTATTTCAGAGGTCCTCCGTGACTAAGCGGTTATCACATGCGCCGTCGCCATGGGTGACACGGGTTCGATTCCCGGCGAAAACTCATGTGGTTCGGATTCCACATTAATCAGTAGGCCCATGTCTCACATAGCCTCGCTGCTGAATGGGACATACTCAACGCAACTCAACTCAACTTTGTACTTGCATAGTTTAAATTTTCCTGTCTCTTTTTAAAAGTATACTTAAAATTGTTAGTTGGTGCTGAATTTGAACTTTGTTGTCTAATCCTGTAAGCAGTTAACTAACCAAAAAGTTAGAATTAAACCATTAATTTGATGAAGGATTTCTAAATTTATTCTGAGGATTGTTTTTACGACAATATCAAACTCCAATTAAATGTACAACTGTGTCGTTCGATTTAAAGATTGAAAAATGTTAGAAACTATGAAAGACCATATATATTTTCATTTTGATTTTCAGAATATATGGAATGGATTATTTATTTATTTTTGTTGTCATACTATTCTGTCTGTTGTTATCACAAGGAAAGGGAATTCTATGTTACATCGTTCTATTAATTTGAGAGAGATTTACGGTTGGAGAGTAATTGACGGGATTAAATTTTCAGACAGACGAAAGATTAGGGATTTTTGTGTGGTGTAGTTTCCTTCCCTATTCAAGCTCGTTGCAGGGGAAATGCGCCTGTGATTTTCTAGTATGGTCGCTTGGATAGTTTCCAGAAGAGGGGAGAACAAGGCGTTTTATCCCTGCTTTTCCTGAACTTTTTAGATTTTTCCCTGTTACATTCAAGGACAGAAGCTGCAGTCCATCACAATGCGTATTCTATTTTCTGCCATGTTGCCAACTTCTTCCGTTTTGTGTTTTCACAATGGTGGGTGAAATTAACTTGCGGCTAGATCAACATATTTCTTCCTCCTCATGTGAAGATACTGGGAGAATAAGATAGAAAATAGGCTCTTCCTAAGAAGAATAGATGAATATTTCATGTTGTCTTTTTTTTTTATCCTGCATTATGAACTTCATTATGACTATTATAATGACCAAATCCATCAACAGTCGTTGAAATTTACATATGTTAAAGGTCTTATTAATGAATCGTTGAAAACGTGATTTATACCAACATGTATTGTGATTCTAATAGAGTCATCCTTTTAATTAACGAGTTGTTAAAATTTTATAGAAGTATTAGCTGAACAATTGTTAAGATGATTAGCGAATGTTGGTGAAACCAGTTGTAAATGAGATGTCAGTGATTTAAACCTGATACGTAATTGATACTTTCAACACTTATCTGACATATAATTTCTGTTTTCAGTTGACGTCGCGAGGGAAGCAAAAAATACATGTAGAATGAGAATTCTCATCAGTGTTTAATGTGTTTTCCGCTTTGTCCGAGTTCTTTGTTTGTTGAATATTCGCCTCCTTTATCTGAATATTTTGTGTCAAAATATTCGAATAATTTAGTCAGTGTAGGTGTCTACTTATTTAAGGTGCAACTTATCAGCCGTCGAAACTTTCTTTTTGTTTTCTTTATGTTCACTAAGACTGTGTTGCGACTCCACTCTAACATTGTGTGAAATTTTAAATTCTTATTTGAGATTTTGATTTAAAAGAAAAATATTGTTGCGATTCAGTGAGTTCATCCATGTAATGATAGATCTGTCCAAGCATTTGGAGATCTTAGATAAAACGAGAATTTTGTCTTGAAGCCATTGCTGCCTGAGTACGTCGTAGGATGTAATGTAAATACCAGAATTTTAAACGTTCTCACTAATACGGCACTCTTGCTTATTCAGCACCCCTCTGTGCAAGAAATATCCGGGTCAGCGAGAGTGTAATATACATATGTAGAGAGAGTGTTTTCATTAGGCGCTGTAGTCGACTGTGCTGGTCGATCATATCCAATCGACCTCTCAAAATAGAACATCTTTCAATTCCGTTGACAGTCGATTCATTGTGTTCTATTAGTAAATGATTCACCGACTGGCCCGAAAGTGACGTCAATACTCGACCACAAATCAACTAATTGAAAACAACAGTATGAAATAATAAACAGGTAAACTGTCATTATTGAACATTTGTCGTAATAAGATACTCCCAGTTCTAATAAACATGCGTGAAAAAAAAAATCATCATTCACAGCTGTAAGCTGCTGGAATTTTTTAAAAATAAGTTCAGACCATGGCCGTCCGCATAAGAAGGTAAAGAGGAGGAGGCACAATTGACCTCCTGAATTTTCCACGGGGTTTCAGATATTCGAAATATATGACAAATTATATTATTTACTTACACTACAGTATTTAATATATGAGTAAGTACAGTGGTTTACAGCCGGTGTGTCTCAAAATTTTATGTACTATTCAGAAAGTCTTTATATAGTGAAGCGTGAAGTAGCTTTAATGTATAACATTTTGGGAAAAGATATATAAAATAGAGTAGAAGAGAATAAAATACAATTTTGAATTGAGCTCGTGGGCCGCAGTTCAAAACCATGACTTTTGAATTGCCAGATTCGCTATGTTTCTTTCGTAATATTCGATATTTCATACTAATTTTAGTGGTGTTTTTCTTTTTTTTTTAATGTATATATTTTAAAATCGGACTTCCAATATAGATAGGACGGTATTCAGGCACATATTTTGTGTTTTTTCTGACGCCACTTGACATGCTGCTTGTATATAAAAGAATGCACAGCTTGTGTATTAGCATACTGTTAGAACACTGGGTGTTCGATATTTAGGTATTCTGATTATTATTATTATTATTATTATTATTATTATTATTATTATTATTATTATTATTATTATTATTATTATTATTATTATTACCGGTATGAATTAGTATTATCATTATTCTTATTAATCAGAAACATATAAGTGTGTCGCGATATTGTGGGTGTTCAGTGTAGTATGTCGTCGGTCAAAAGAAGTTGGGAACCAACGCTATAGTACATTTACTGTAGTTAATTAAGTATGTAATGTGAGTTTGTTTTATATGAAGAATTATATGCAAGCATACATTAAAATATGTGTTGGCGACTGCGCTTGTATGTCGGTCTTTGCCCTCCCCCCTCGCCCTTCCTTCCCCAAAAATCCTACTAACATGCCTTGTTTCAAACAGTTCAAAAAATATATATAAAACTAGTATAACTTCAGCTACTATTGTGTTTGTGAACTATTAGGTACTTAACCAGTAAATTTTAGATCAGAAGGATTTTCAGAGGTTACTTGCTCTTCCAAAATCCATTGTGTAAATACGACATGATTCGCAAACAGAAATATTAAAATAAAACTTGCAATCAGTTTTGTAAGATTTCTCGAACCACGGTAGCAAGATCATATCGTCCTCTCGAGACAAAAGGGCGTATCTCATTTTCTTAATTTTTCCAGAAACCAAGTTAAAACCCTTTCGTATTATTTATTCTGTCGTTTTATTTTAAAATTTAATTTGATCTCCTTAGTTTCAGATATATAACTTACTAGATCAAATTAAATTTTTAACAGAACAGAATTAGGATAAAATCTTTCAACTTGTATCCTGGAAAAAGTTGAAAAAAAAAATAATACGCCCCTTTGTCTCGAGAGGGACGATTATAAGACACTTCAAAAACAGATGTTTTAGGACTTCTGCTAATGTATAGCTCTGAAATGCGACTTTTTTCAACCCGTATCTACCGTGTTACTGTAGTGCTTATTAGAAGTTCTGTCTTTTCCCTAACAGATTAATTTTGTTGTTCTTGATAGAATGTTAAATCGAAATTTTCTGTTGTAAAGCATCTAATGTTGCCGGTATTTTATTCCTACGGCACATTTAGGGTGACCAGACGTACTCTTTTTAAGAGTATTATACTCTTTTCGAGGTTCATATACTCTATACTCTTTTTTCTTCCCAAAAATATCGAATTATACTCTTTTGTGGTATTTTCAATTTCATTTAACGTTTAATGCATTTTCCCATTGAAAATCGCATTTGTTTTCCTGTAAAAACTTGGACGTTGACAACACTTGAATGTAAAAGCATGTCTTCTAAAAATTCATAGCATATCAAATGAAATCTCGGAAACTGTGTCGAACGTATTAATGGATACATTACGTCAGTTTTGTTTGGAAAATAAGGTCATCGGTCTTCTAGCTGATAATGCACCAGTAAATTTTGGAAGCATAAAAAATAAAACAGGAAATGTGCATAGCGAACTAGAGTGCAGGTTGAAGAAAAATGTTTTGCCTATCGGATGTGGGGCTCACATTCTTCACAATGGAATTTCTGTGGCGTGTTCGAGACTAATACCGATCGATATTGAGAATTTGGTTAAAATATAGTACCATTTCAGTATTTTTACTGTAAGGACAAAAATTTGAAAAACTTTTGTGAGTCATTGGCTGTCATTATGAGGGTCTTTTGTATCGCTCAAAGACGAGATTCTTGTCTCTGCTGCCGTGTGCAGAAAAAAATATACGTCAGTATGAACCACTTACAGGGTACTTTTTGAGTGATTAAAATGTTCCAATAGTCAATTTCTTTCGAGACGAAACAAGTGAGTTGTGGTTGTATTTCCTGCATACTCAGCTGATCTTGTTCACTGAAACAATTACAAAAATTGAGAGGGAGGATATAACAGCGACTGAAGTTCCTGATGAATATTTTGAACTTCTGAGGAAATACAAAGATAGAATTGAACAAAACTTTTATCCGTTTTCTGCTAGAAATTTACTTACGAAACTTGTAAAAGAAGGGAATATAAAAGATGAATATGCCTACTCAGTGTCAAGAAGGTTTAAGTTTGAAGTGATAACATACTTAGAGACGTGGTCACAACGTTTCTTCGGAGAAGTAAACAAGATGAAACATTTACTACTTGACACATCAGTTACCTATGAAGAATTTCAGGAGTCGTTTGCATATTTCTATGATCAGGTAAAACATGTAACAGTTCGTTGGATTTCAGTGATAATGATATTTTTGACACTTACTGTGCAATATCCAGATGTGTTAAAGAACACCTTGAACAATGGGGAGAGAAAAGAGAGACAATGATGGGCAAATGGAAAATAGTGTACAAAGATTTAGTGCGGGCTGGGTCAAATTTAAAAGTGATTGTGCCACTCGTGCAATTCTTGTTTACTTTACCGGGCACTAATGTTGATTGTGAGAAGCTCTTCAGTGTTATTAACACTTACTGGAGCGAGGAGAAAAGTCAACTCACAGTGTCGACACTGGAACAAGTGATGAAAGTGAAGTTCAATGTAAGCATGACCTGTGAAGAGTTCAGACTGGCAATAAAGTATGACATTAACTTACTCAAGAAAGCAAGATCGTCGCAGAAGTATGAATGATGGCGAGTAAAACTGTTTTAAGTATTTGACTCATTTGCATGCGCATTGGATAAAACATTGTAATTCACCTTGTCTTCATACTTAGTCAATTTTTTTTTATATACTCTTTTGGATTTAAAAAAATCTGGTCACCCTAGGCACATTCCTGTAGAACTCAATTATATAAATTAAATGAGAATATTACATTGTTATTCAGATGGGTGGTATTGCAGACACACCCATTTTTGCGTATATGTAGTCTGTAGAAAGCTAACACAAATAAGATGAAACGTTCCGTTATACCTTCAATGAAATATTCGACTGTTAAACATTTCTTTCAAGTTTTCCAGTTCTGTTTAACAATTATGCTTTTTCTGTTTTTCTTTATTTTCTCTTCGGAAGACATTTGAACGAAGGTAGTGTGCATGTGCAGGAGCAGAGCAACACAATGTTCTGAGAGCAAGTGTTGGCTGTGGAAGAAAAGTTCGGGTAAATAACCTTGGAAAGAAGCTCCACACCTTTTATTTTAACAGCCGGAAGTTCCAACGACAAGACTTATTGGAGAACTGATTATAACGTCTAGTTCAGCCTACAGAAGTAACACCAACTGAATATGTAATGCATTCTTGTTCTGTGCTGTGTCACAAGGTCACCAGATAAGAAAAGCTTTCTCTTGTGCAAAGAAGATGGACTTTTCTGGTAGAGCTTGTCAATTCTTATTATTTTTGTGTTACTGGGTGCTATGTGTATAGCTGAAAAATACATAAAAGGGTAACCTTTGAGACAGAAATAAAATAGATGTCTGCCTCAGCAAAGAATGGCATTTATTGAGAAATGACGATGACTCCGTTGACATCGTCGAAACTTGGAACATAAATAGTAGATCCACTTTGCTCGCAAATACGGACAAACCCGAAGTCGTAAATTCTGTAAAATCAACTGCAAATCACTGGCATACTTTTCACGTTCTGCATTTACAGAAGTTAACTACGGTAAGCTGATCGCTGTCGGAATTTGAAACTTGTTATTATTATTATTATTATTATTATTATTATTATTATTATTATTATTATTATTATTATTATTATTATTATTATTATTATTAAAGCTTTTACATGGATAAGAACAAATTAGTTAGAGATTATTTATTCTAGATAATTAATATCAACGAAATCAGTGTCTTAGTTTTTTTGAACACGACTATAAACTAAGTAAAATCAGGTAAGGTTTTAGTGAATGTTGTGGTTTTTAAATAAATAACTTTGGAGTTCTGAAACTAGTAAAATTTCTTTTAAAACTAATAGTTTACATTCAGATTGTAACACTAGCCCTGTTGTGTCTATACTTTTCTATCGTTTAATGTAGAGAATTTTGTTGCAGGATAATCTTACACGTGGATTATACCGTGAAAAAATACATTGCAGTATGCGTCATTCCAAACATGAGAAACCGTGGAGCTGATGGTCACTAACTTCTGACATCCCACGACACTTTCCGTGTTCACTATTATGAAAGCTTACCTTTAGTCTACTTTGACCCACCTTTAAGTCAGAACATATCTGAGAACTTTTGTGGGAGCTCGTTTGGAAATTATGACATGTTCAAAATGACGTATGTCGCATGATTTTGGGAGGTCCTAGCTCTGAAACTTCGTACTTTGCCCCATAGGTTCATATGAACTTTTTAAAAATTATATTGATATGATGAATCACTTACAGTTTGTCGTTGTAGTTCATCAGTACTCTGTATACGTAATAGTGGTCCTTGTTTTTCGATTATTTTTTTCAGTCTCATCCCCTAAAATGATCCCATATCAGACCAAAGTAACCCATAAGAAAAACTAGCTCAATTGAATAATATTAAATTGTATTCCAAGCAACCTGAAGTTCTTAACGCATTTATAGCTTACAATATGAGGCAAAGGTACCTTGTATGTTTGTAATGACTGGAGGCAGTGATACTATATCTTGGATAGGGGTAGTGGAGGTAGAATCGCATTTTTTACTGTATCGTATCATCATGGTGGCAATCATCATGTTGGATTCAGGTACAAAATTTTATAAGAAGGGAGTCGTATCATTTTCATGTCAGCTTTTCTCCCCCCCATATATCTATATCTGTATCTATATATCTATATATCTATATCTATCTATCTATCTATCTATCTATCTATCTATATATATATATATATATATATATATATATATATATATATATATAGATATATAGATATATATATATATATATATATATATATATATATATATATATATATATATATATATATATATATATATACGTTATTTTCAACTTAACAGCTAACACTTTCATACATAATATTTGTTTAACTTTCACATGTCTTTTCAAAATTACAGTGTATCTTTCCCTCGTATTGTATATTGTAAATTCATTAAAAACTTAAGTTTGCCTGTAGCTAGGATTGACAGACGTCCCGATTTTCAATGAAAGAATTAACGGTTCCGAAAAAGTCTTTCGGGGTGCCTGTTTGTCCCGGTTTTCATTCTTCAGCTTGAAAAAACAAAAAATTCAAACTGCAAGAAATAGCATGTCTCCCTTAACAACAGAAGATTTTCGGAAGATTTATGTAGCCAATTAGTTTTACTAAACAAACAAGGAGTTTGTAAACCACTCATTCGTCGTTTTGGTTGTTGAGCTTCCAGAGGGGAAGAAAAGGATTTTTAAAAATTTTCAAGAGGGGCATATGTTATCAAAGGCATTTCTTTAATATCACTTTCAATAGAAAAGAATGTTTTTTTTTTTTTTTCGGTGACGGGCTTTATAGAGATTTAGTTTTTGTGTATCGATCTGAATTTAGTATAAATGTACTTTTTCTTGCTAAATACTAAATTTGTATTTCTTTTAGGGTGCGTTTCTGATTCAGGTGATGACGGAACAAAGGGGAAAAAAGTATTTCTTCTATCATAAATGGAAGGATATGCCGTAATTGGCGCAATATTTACTACCTCTTAAACACAACAAATTGGAATTCGGAATAAGGGATGCCAAGCAGCACTTCTTATATTACCTTTTCGCATTCTTTATACATCTCTTGTGGGGGTTCATCTGTGTTAACTGTGTATGGAATGAACTGGAAAACTAAGTAGTAACCTTTCAAAAACAAGCAATTAATTGATTCTGACCAGATGAGTAGGAACCCTGACCTTATATATAGGCTGAGATTGGTGTCCCGGTTTTTCGTTTACATAATTTGGCAACCCTACTTTAATACATCAGTTGAACTAGTATATGAGAGAGAAAAATAACGAGGAAGAATCTATTGCATTAACTGAGGACGTATTTCGGTAAAAGCTAGACAGACTAAAAGTGCATTTGCGACTGATGCAACTCTTTTACTATGGCTTGAGTCGATTTAACATCAAGTTAGAAAATGTAGGGAGTAGCATTGCAGAATATGGGATGAAAATTCTAAGAAGAGAATTAGTAGTGGTGACTCGTTTAAAATCAAGGGAAGCACGGCGGCTCAGTGTTAGAGCGGTTACTCCTGATACGTGGGATACCTGTTTCGATCCCGGTCAAGCAAGTTTGTGGTAGACAAGATCGTGTCCGTGAGTTTCCCCCACATTCACATTCCACGGAAGAATGGGAAGGGATTGAATTAGATACAAAAGCGACTCATCGAAGATTTTTGTGTGGATTGTTGTATTAGTACGGACCAGAGCACGAAAAGTGCGTGAAAGGTTTGATTGATTTGAGACTTCATAATGTGGGCGTGGAAGAATGTGGTAAATTTAGATGGGGTGAACTAAATACTCGTAGCAATAATGAAGTGCTGGTAGTAGTACGGGAGAAGATAGCACTGTAACATCTAACTAGTGTTGCCCACGAGACGAGATGAGAATGAATTTTCGTGACGAGACGGAGCTTTTCCAATATATACTTTTCGAGACAAGACAGCAGTTCCACGATATCTTGTCGAGACGAGAGAGCTCCAAATGTAGTCTTGTGACTAGCAGAAATGCCTGTTCTTTACATGGAAAAATGTAAGATTATTGAAGTTTAGCGTCCTGTTCGGCACCAAGCACCAGTACGAAACGTGGATATATAGCTAAAAGTAGATCTGAACGACATAATCCACGAATGGAACCCGGGTCTCTCACATTGAAGACGAGTACGTTAACCGTATAACCACGAGAGAGAGCTTTTTTTAAATTTTTTTTATTTGTTGTTGCGCTTCTAATTCATCATTAAAGCCCATAGAATATTGTCCCCAAATAACTTTTCCCTCGTCCCAAGACTACCAAGTCGATTCCCTCACATCTCAAAACAGATCTTGTATCCTTCTGGTTCAGTACGATATTGAGGTCTTGTGATATCTACTGCCTATTATTCTTGTGTACAGATAGGAAAGAATTACAGTATATTATTTTTTATTTGATGTCAGTTTTAAATTCTACCTAGGTGTTTCACATCACTTGTAAAATTACGTACTGGCTCTCAGTAGGTAGTTAATAATAATCAAAACCAGTTATTAGGTTTGAGATGGTGAATTATTTGCATCCTGTTTGTTCAACAAACACTTCGTGTACTATTTATTTCTTATGGTTTCTTCATCCGTCGTGTAAACACAAAACAACGAATGGACAAGTTGGTTAAATATCTTGTACGCATACAAGAATTATTGTAACACAAACAGGAAATGGAAAAATTAGAACTTTTCGATACAAAAGACACAGTTAAAATGCCTACATGTTCTTGTACAAACAAGTTCAAGAGTTTTGATGCCATTGGAAGTGAGAAAACGCTTATGCACGGAAGAAAGTAATTTTAGTTTGTTCCTTTTGTGATTTCCGAGAATCGACAGACATCGAAGTAGATTAAAAATAAAAATAAAAAAATAAAGAAATGATTCGTAGTATCATCCAGTGAGAAGCGTAAAAATGCTGATTTTCAGTTGGAAACGTTGAGTTATGTTGGTTGTAAGTTGTTAATTAGTGATCGTGGTCCCAGTCTCAAAGGGAGTGGAAGGTCGTGGTACTAGAGAGGGGGAAACACTCTTGAAGATCTTAAGAGACGATTTATTAAAGCAGTTAGTGGTTGTCTTAAATGCTTCAACTTGTTCCTTTAAACATGGAAGATAGTGTGAAACTAGGCATCTTTTCTTGACACTTGTTTCCCAGCATTTCTTTCCATTTTCCCATAACGGAGAAGTTTAAAGTGCAAGAGTTGTTTTGTACAAGTATATTGCGTATGTCAACAAGGAGTCATGTTGTAAGAAGTCATATGCTAGCGGAATGTTCCACTTGTTAATGACTTTTGAATGAAGTCATTAATTATTCTCATTTTCTCCTTAAAGAAAAACATCAAGTTGTTCTCAAAACAGATAGAGCTTGTTGCAGTAAAATTACTGCACTAATTCTAATCCAATTTTTATTACAAATTGTGTAAATAAGTGTGTATCTTTAGAGTTGATTATGCATCTGAAAAACAAGTCTTTTTCAAAATATTTTCTAAATCATTGCAGAACTTTATAAATACATTGTAATTACATCGTGAAAAAGTAAGCTAAAATTAGAAGTGATGAATAAGAAATTTGAAGTTCGTTGGAGGAACTCTCGTAAACGCTTTATTGAAAATCAATATGAAGTATTAAGGTAGGAGGTATATTACTATATTATTATTTATGAATCTGGAAAAGGAAGAAGGTATACAAGCACATTCCAACATAAGAAAATCTGTATATAATTTGTGATAGTAACTGTATTCAACGAATAAATATGTTACCTTTGACTGTTAAAAGTATAGCTCCAGATTATAGAGAACTACTGCTTGAGCAGTGTTTCCAGGCTTCAGTGGGATTGCAGAGTAGCCGGTAGAACTTGCCTCTAATGAGAGGAGTCCAATGTTCGATCCCAAAACATCTGAGCTTGTGGTGGGCAACATCATGTCCGTGGGTTTTTCTAGGTTTTCCCATTTCGTCTCACATTCTTCACTTTCGTTATTCACCAATCTCCTTTAACTTTACACAGCATAACTATAGAAGGTAAAAACGAATAATTCGTGTTTTGCTCCCTAGAATCTCTTGTTCACATGATTCCGGGTTCTCACCTCCTTTGGGTGAGCATTACATTACATTACGATGATTAGGATCCCCCCTCCTTTCTCTTAGCTCCACGTCTCGTACGGTAACGTCTTTCTGAAAAGTGATGTCAAACCTCAACACACAACAAAGTAGGTCTGTCTAGGCATGTGAGCTTATCGTGTCTGTGGATTTTATTGAAATATACAAGTTTTCTTCCTCGTACACCGCTGTTCTTCCACCGTGATTTACTTGCGTTGTTTTTTCTTCTTTAGTTCGCATGAAGTCTTCAGTTACAGATTTAATATCATTTCAATTCTTATATGTAATGACCCTGAGCAGGATGATTATGCAACTGAATGGAAGTTAAGTGGATATGTTGAGTGGCATGTAACGCATCTTTCACCGCTGATATATTTAATACTGTTGGGTTAAGAGAGATTCGCCTTCTGAGATTCTCGTTTCAAATATTTGTGTCAGTCTTGACTGGTGAGTAAACAAGCCTTTTTGTGCCTGATGCCATCTCAATCCAAGCTTGAAAAGAATATCCCTTAAATTTGCATTATTTATGAAGAACATATAAAGAGAAGCTTGCTGTACACTTTAGCTATTGTTCTTTCTTGGAATATGACGTCAGTTGAACGGCGGAAATTGAAGGTTAACATGACGAACACCAACGTATTTTGCGTATTGTGAATTCATTATGAATGTGACACACTAGGGGAAAAATGAGCATATGATTTTTCAGGAGTTTCTTTCGTTTGTGTGCGTGCTGTGAGTGAGAGAAGACGAAGTCCTCTTTTTGTTGTCTTAGGGCCAAATATTAATTAAGACAAACACAGAATTGTTATTTTTACTGCCATACTCATTTGATTTCTTAGCGAAAAAGACAAATATAATTAGGCTAATTCAGTCGTACAAATATTTTGATGATTGTATCCAAACAGTCGTACTGGAACGTTGTACGTTTGAAAGGAGGCAGGGCTAGGGGTCAAAGAATATTTTCTAGATAATGTAGCAGCAAATAAAATAGATACATACCGACGTAGTGTACGAAATCTAACTCCTGTTGCACGTCACGCTGAGTTTTAGCAATAATCCGTTGTGTTGTATAAGCAAATAGACACCTCGAACAGTAATCAACATCACAAAGTATACTCAAACATCAAGACATCAGCATAAGAGCTTATGACTAAAATTATTTTATTTTCAAAATATTTTTTTTTTCTTTATGTACAGTAACGCCACTTTAGGTTTTGCTTTGAGATGAGAGGCAAGCTCCGATTAACTTTTAATTAGTTTATTATTATATTATTGATTCAAATATATGTAGGTCTCAAACTCGGGGAGGGAGCAATTACTTCATTTGCGAAGGCTCAAATGACGCCACTGTTTATATATATATATATATATATATACGCCCATTCTGTGTTCTGCTGCTTCAAGACTGTCCACACATTCAAGATGTTTTAAAAGCTGAGAAGATACTATAAATGCTCTACACAGAGTCATTAAGCTACATTCTGTTGTGAGGAGTTGAAATATACGTATATTTAATTGATGGAAAAATTTTAATTGTTTTACTGGTTGGTTGGAGTTAAGTATACCGTCTGCCACTAGGAATCGAACCCGGGATCCTTTGCACCAAAGACGGGCATGCTAGCCTCTAGACCAGCGGAAAGGGCGAGGAGTGAACTTTAAAAATGCTAATCAGTCCTACTCCAATTTTTTCTCAAATATCCCGGGAATAATACTCTGGAGAATATTCGAGAGACTAAGAATTTAAGTGTGTTGTTTAGTACTTCGTGAAATATTCCTGGCGGTCGATAAGTTTCCTCATTGTCAAAGAATACGTAAGCTAAATTATGACGTCATAGTCTTAAATGAGTAACTGGCCCAGAAAAGAAACTATTTCAAAAAGTTGACTAATTTACTCTGTAGTATTTGGTACCTACTACAAAATCAAGCAGATAATTTTAATTTTATTCTTTGGTCTGAAGTATATTGAATAAAAATAATAATAATAATAATAATAATAATAATAATAATAATAATAATAATAATAATAAGTGTGTATGTCGTCAGTTTTTCGCTGAGTGACCTAGAACTTCAAAATTTTGTACACAGATAGGTCTTCACAGATTTAATCGTGTAGTCCCTCTTTTTTTGTTTTCGATTTTGCTCAAGGGTCATATTTGGGTTGTGACAGTGTATGCGAAAAAGTTTCTCACTGTTTCTAATAACACCTTGCGTGTATGCAACCCAACTACCTTGTAGTTGTGCGGGCTTATATAAAACAGGAGGATAAATCCCGGAAATTGGAATAAGAACTTTTTCTTCTTTGTTAATCTATGTTCTGAATTACGAGTTGGCAGCAACGGGTGTTTACTTGATTATATTGTTGAGAAGAGAAAGAGAAAGTGGTTGGGGCATTGGCTAACAAAGGACTGTATCGTGAGGAACGTTCTAGAGGGTATGGTGGCAGAGGAGAGAGGGAGGGGCAGAGGACTGCAATTGATGGACGATATCAAAACAGAAAAATCGTACGTGAAAACGAAGAGGGTAGCTGAAGACAGTGGAGCATGGGAACTTCTCAGTTGCGGCAAGTGACCTGCCAATAATAATGGCAGAATACCTATGATGATGAAATTAGTTCAAGAGTATTTCATATGTAGCCTATATACTAAATAAAACTAGTACTAAACTCGGTGGTGCAACAACCCTTAAGAGCTAATGTGTACCATCCAGCTTGTGGCACTGCCTTTGGCGTGATGTGGGTCAGCACATCAACCCCCTCCCATTAATGCTGGTTTTCTAGACGTGAGTTCGTTACTTCTTTCAAGTAGCTCCCAAATCGTTCTCATGACGCTGAGTGGACCCCGCAATACTAAATGATGACTTGTCTTTCCTTGCAGCTTTCTCGACACTGCTTTAATTCGCTGATGTCACGATAAGTAGTATTCCAGTGCAGCTAGGGATTGCCCTATAAACTACGTGGATTTGGAAAACAAATTTCGGAGCTAAGCGACTAAACTTCTAGGAATATAGCCGCATTTGTGGAAGGAATTGTCCGTATACATTTGACTTCTGCAAGGCTTTATACGGAATATACCGATGTACTAAAGTTATTGTCATATTCCGTCCGAGACAACAGTAAATCTTACAAATCTCCTTATAGTTATACAGAACTTACAAACGCACGTGACTAATTGGTTGCATACTTTAGGCGTAGCAGAGTTTCATCCATGTATATCTCATATCTAAATTATACCTTACATACACCAGGTTAAAAGTGGAACTGACCTTGTGTGGAATTGAACCACGAGAAACTGGTTGAACTGTTTGAAATGAAATTTGGAAAATAGTTTCAACCTAGAACTTTTTTTTTATCATGTAACTGTGAATAAAACCCGTATTGTAAGTAGAATATAAGAAGGGACAGGGTAAAATTTACACGAAAAATTTAGTATCGTGAGTCCATCAAGTTAGGAAGAATAAACTCGGTACATAAATTTACTAAAAATACGTAGATGCGTGTCGGAGCATTTTTGAAAATTTCTTTTTAAAGGGAACAGGCATTTTCTATTTTTTCTCCCAATCAAAGCGACTGTGTTTGTGATCGCATTATTCTAAAACAGTTGAGTAGTGTGAAATGAATTTTAAATTATTTTTATTGCTGTCCATGTATCATCACACAGCATTGTTTTCATTTAACAATTTAATATAGATAAGGACAAAAAAAAAGTTTCGATGGAAATTGTACAATATTTTTTTTTTTGTTTAGAAATTCATAATGTTGCACTTCACAGGAAGGATAATAATAAAGTATGGAGCGCATTTTTCGAGAAAGCAAATGACCAAATTCGTACAAAATAATATAATCTTGCTTTACCAATTAGTATTGCAATGTCAGACGGAAATCTAGTGTAATGAAAGGATAGTGTCAACAAAACTAGTGATGGCCGAAAGTTGTGCTCCAATGGATTTGAAAATGATCTGTCAGCTTTCCACAAAACGGTTCTGGAAAATAGAGCTCATCTTCCTTCAACGAGAAGCTCCAAAATGTACAAATAATAAGGTGGACGTCTCTAACCAATAATGTTTTTATTTTCATTCAGTTTGGTACACTCAGCATTTAAAAAATGCGACAGCTAACACCGTGCAGTTAGGCCACCCAATATAGACGTTCTTATCCTATAATCGTGTCAGGTAAAGAGACCCCCTCTCTCTCCTTTCTTCACTCCCATACTAAAATTAGCTAACAACATGAGCGCAATTCTACGCAATTTCAAAGTACGCATCTATTAGTTTCGATAAAATGAAATAACAAAACCGAGACGAAAAAAGATTAATAAGTTGATGTAGGGAGAAACTGAAACACACACAGTGGAGAATTGATGGATGTCTCTTACACAGAGATTCAAAAATGAGGCAGAGACAGAGAGAGAGAGAGATGAAAAAAAATAAAAGGGAGAACAGACAAAACTGGAATTCAAACGTAGTAAGAAAAGAACCTAACATTATAAAGTTCCGTTTCCAGAAATCCAACAGTAAAATAGAAATAACGTTTATTTTTACATATTTTTTCAGAACTGTTCGAATATATAGAGGATGCTTTAAACATTCATTATGTCACTTTCATAATGGATAGCATACTCAATTTCCAATAGGACTGTATATCTCCGAGACACATCTAAGATAATGTCAAAAGTTTAACACATATGCTTTGTTTCCGCGTGGTTCGATTGCAAATTCGGCAGTGTTCATTCAACGTACTGATCCAAAATACATTTAAATATATCCAATAGATAGCGTTGGTCATATCCTCCATTTCAGAGTCTCAGACGAATTACCGGGCCACTACGGATTTGAATCCTCGACCCAGTGGTGGTCTATAACCTAACCAACATCATCCGACTGACACGATGATCCATTTGAGCTCTTAGCGTGTTCATTCTTTCTGTGCAAATTACGTTTTATCCGGAAGAGATGAAATCAATGCTGGATGTTCGGAGCAGATACATTTTCGGAAAAGACTAGAAAATGGTAACCTCTTTGGTTATTTGAAAACAAAATTTTATTTATACTAGTTTGACACAAAATTTGTTCCCATCCTATAATTCAATGTGTTTTATTCACGTTGAAATTTGAAACATGCTACATCTATGAGGAACATAAACTTTTCCTTTCGAACATTTGTAATTCTTCATTACGATACAGTTTGGACTTTTAATATAGGGTATTTCTGATAGAAATTTAGCAATAAAATAGGACTCTTCAATTTTCTCTTTCTTTCTTTTTCTTTTCTTTTCTTTTTTTTTTCAGTTTGCATTAGTAGTCTGAGATGGAGGATATGACCAACGCTATATATTGGGATATTAAAATGTATTTTGGATCAGTACAATCGAAGCACGTGGAATTAAAGAATATGTGTTAAACTTTTGACATTATCTTAGATGTGTCTCAGAGATACACAGTTCTACTGGAAATTGAGTATGCTATCCATTATGAAAGTGACATAATAAATGTCTAAAGTATCTTCTATATATTCGAATAGTTCTGAAAAAATATGTAAAAACACAAGTTATTTCTATATTACTGTTGGATTTCTGGAAACGGAACTTTATTATATTAGGTTCTTTTCTTACTACGTTTCAATTCCACAGTTTTATCTGTTCTCCCTTTTCTTTTTCTTCTTCTTCTTCTCTCCCTCCCCCCCTCTCTCTGTCTGCCTCATTTTTGAATCTCTGTGTAAGAGACATCCATTGGTTTCAATATTTCATTGTGTGTGTTTCAGTTTCTCCCTACATCAACTTAGGAAACTTTTTTCTTGTTTTTTTTTTTTTTTTTTTTTTCATTTTATCGAAACTAATACATGTGTAGTTTGAAATTAGAATTGCGCTCATGTTGTTAGCTAATTTTAGTATGGGAGATAAGAAAGGAGGAGAGAGGGGGTCTCTTTACTTGACACGACTATGGAATAAGAAGGCGTATATTGGGTAGCCTAACTGTACGGCGTAAGTTGTCGCAATTTTTTGATGCGTAGTGTACAATATATTTTTGGTCAGAGATGGCGTGCCAGAGACCGTTTGGCTAGTAGTAATGGTAGGTATTGATGGTTACTAATAGTGGTTATAAGTTTTAAAAGTAATTGTGGTTTAACATGTAATAAATAATAATAGTAGTAATAAAACCAGTTTTAAGTTAGTGTCACACAAATTTTGCTGGTTTTTTGGGGGTGCCTTCAGTTCAAATTGGCAACAACGGCCACACACAGTTACAACAACGGTTACAATGGAGTATTGTATGTAGATCCTTCTTCTTGTTCACCTCAATCATAGGTTGGTGGGCAATATGGAAATTTTAAAACTTTTCTCTCGCTTGGGAGAGCTGTTTTATACTTTGATAAGGTCTCTTCTTCGTAAGTGCATCTAGATATTTCATCTTTGGTCTTCCTCTTCCTTCTCCTCCTTCCTGGTTTTCTTATGTAGATCCATATTTGGAAAATTTTCTTCAATTGTATTCTATTATTGTATTATTTGTGTTGGTCATAATAGCAATAAGAAGTCTGCTTCAAGAAATCACGCGTGTTACACAGGAGGCGAGAAATTTTCCATCTATCAAACACAAGATGAGAAGTGCATTTTAAAACTCGAGTCGAAACGAGAAACATGATAATTCTCGTGTCGTTTTCGAAACAATACGAGAAATTTCACGATGCCCATGGGAAATATAGTTTACCCAAGTTCTAGATCCCAAACACTGTTTAAGTGCAACATGTTTCATATAACACTGAAAAACTGTAAATTGATAAAGTGATTGTATTAACATAATGAAGAGCATTTATAATAGGTTAAAAATATGCAGATCATTACACCTTATATTCGACACCTCCTTCGTTGACCTCTTGTGACGCAAATGGTATCCTGTAGATGCAATTAAGAAAAATATCAGTGTATAATTTACAAAATGAGACGGGAAAATCTTCTTGAGAATCGAGAGAGACTTCTACAACGTTTACAACAACGTCTACAACATTATTTCTTATATCGTCTCGTCTCGTGAGCAATACAATATCACATATGAAAACATCCCAACTTTCTTATAATTTAGTATCAAAATTAGATTTATTTGTATAGCATTTGCAATGTAAACGAATTTTCTAAATGAAATACCCTTTAGAAAGTATACCGTGGTATAAATTGCAGAACTAAAGGAAAGAAAAGCAGAATTATTTGATATGTTGTTAAAATTTCTGTCCTTGAGCGATAACCTTGGCCTCTTAAAGCATAACGACCAGTGTATTGCCCCTTAACTCAGAGCAATATTTTAGTTGCATTTCATTACATGCTTCGCTTCGTAGTCAAACACGGAATCAAAATACCTGAAGCAGAGAATTTCTTTGTAAATATATGTTTAAGATAAAAAGGATACGAATGATCAGAAATTTTGTTTACTCACAGCGCAAATAGTTTTGCTGACTTTTGCGTAACCTTTACATGAGTACTCCAGATGGAATTGACAGCGTTGAGGAAACACCTATATAGTAAGCATGTGGTGGATGAAATTGGTTTTATAGAATCGGATGCAATTGTAAAAGACTTACCCATGACCAGTAATGAGAGGGAAAAGCAGGTAGCATGACATAAATAGTATGTAGAGCTTCAAACTAAGAGCTTGTTAAGTTGTGACGTAAACGCTAAGCTGGACGCATAAATCTTAGTTCTAGAATGACTCACTTAACTGTTGCGGATAATCTATTAAAATGTAGTAGCTGCTAAGAGGGCGCCTTAAAATCCGTATTCAAATAACAAAAATATGCATCAAATAAATTATATAGAATGATGTGTTAAACTTAATGAATGACAAAATAAAAAATAAAATAAATAATAATATTTGATATCGAAACTAATTGTTGAGTGAGAAAACTGCTCACATAAAGGGAAGGAGAATTCGACTGCACAATATTTGTTCTCTTTTCTTGCCAAACCGAATAACTGCATCTTGGAGAAGCTGTAAATTGATAGGCAATTGGATTGTCGAACGGTTTGCCATGTGTTTAAAATAAGTAATTTAAACAAGTTTATTTCATTCATGCTGACTTTGAAAGCATTAAGGATAAAATGAACGTATTTCCAGGATGAAGGCTAGTATTTCATCCACGGTAAACATCCTGCTAATGGGATGTTAGAATAATTCTGAGATTATTTTGCACAAGTGGCTGGAAAACAAACGACATTTATGTCAAAGTGTGGACTTACTTCCAGCGGAGAAACAGAACTAATAATGTGGTGGAATAAATAAATAAATAAATTGCTTGGTAGGTTCTATCTGAAGTTCCAAGATTTGATTTCCTGGAATTTCAAGTCGGATGTGGAAAGCACGAACGATTTATTTAGATGAAACTTAACCTAAAAAGCATCAAACGAGATAAACGATGTATGCAGGTGAATGAGAGTATTGAGAGAATCGTTCAGAAGTGCGAAGTTGTTAGTGATTTCTGGAAATGCGTGATAACTTTGGCCGATGTTCAGAAGCTGGAGTAATGCCCAATTTCCGGTAAAACTGGTGACTCATGATGATGCTGATATCTCATTGTTCATGTTAATTCGGAGCAAATAGTTATGCTCATTGTTTATATTTGTATATAATAATAGTAGAAGATTAGCAAGTGAAGATCAGCAGCTCTGATTTTAAACACACCAAAATACAGTTGCACATTAGTTCGGGGTTCCGGTTATTTTGCCAGTCTCAAGCTTGGAAAAAATGTGAGAAATCGGTATTTGATCATTAGTACCTGGTAGGTCTACATATAAATATTTTCAAACTAGGTAATCTGAGAAACATCTTGACATTTTCTGTTATTGTCCCAACATCAAGTGATTTGCAAAACGCCCTTTATTTGCGCAGGAAGAATAAAGTTTATGGAAAATATTTGCAAGATATGTAGTTTGTATGCGGATGTGGTTTCAAAATACGTGTTGATGCAAATTTGATTTCACTGGAGTTCGTTAAACGCTCATCACCTCTCCCCCTTCAGGTCGTCAGTCTGGGATAAAAGGGAAGGATTTCTAGAAAATTTTAAAGTTCTACGGCTGATAGTTAGAAGGTGGGGAGAACGGAAAACAGTTTCAAGACCCGTTTATTCCTTAAAAATCATACTAATAAAACTCCCGCTCCCCTTGGAGTTCATATTTAGCAAAATTCCGTCTTGTATACACCCTACGATACTAGGGAATATTAATCCAAAATTCCAAGGTTGTACGCCTTTAGTTTCTATAGTTTCTCTTGTGATAAGTGAGTCAATGAGTTTACTTCTTTATATATACTTTGGGTGATACTTTTTGTACGCCTTCTAACACCTTACGTATTTACTAATAAACGTAATCCCAAGACTTTCCATATTTCATTGTTAATTATTCTAGTGCAAAGCAGCTTATAGTTGTATTTTGTACTGTGTTAATATATATATATATATATATATATATATATATATATATATATATATATATATATATATATATATATATATATATATATATATATATATATATATATATATATCGGGTGTTGCAAAATAAGTGTTACAACTCTTGGGAGGTGACTCCTGTCACTGAGACAAGAAAAAAAGTTCTCTTCAATTTTCTGCTATCGGACATAGTTTCAGATCTACAAGGTGCCGAAAGCGTGGGAAAATGACTTTCGGACGCCAATAGTTCGGAAACTATCCAACATAAAGAGGGCGGGTAAAAAATTCACTGAAGAAGTCATACCTGCTCTATTAAATTTTGCATGTTTCACAATCCTACCGTGCACGCGCAAGGGATTCCCCAAAGGAACGTAGGGAGTCCCTTATAATCTGCCAAATGAAACTTGGTTAAATGGATATGAATTGATAGGCTTTCTACCAGGTAACAATAATTCGTTTGTCTTAAGTCGTTATCTGGAACGAATACAAAATGGCGGACACCTTTATGCCCGTTGTGTGTGGTTGCATAATCGCCAGGAACGGATGCTGGCCAACAGTGACGTTCTGAGTATTAATTGTAGCGAATTTGTACTCAAATGCTCTAGAAAGACATCTGGAGTGTCGGTAGAGCATAAGAGATGAAGCAGGGTGATTCACATGTGTGGAAACACTTAACGAAAAATGCCCAGAAATGCACTCATACTCAATAAACGTGAGTTCAAAGCGTCGGAAATGTAAGGATTAGCGTCAAGAACATGAAAGCCATTGCCAATTCACCAATAATATTCCCTCAAACCGATGCAATATGATGTACATGGTTGCATACCAATAAGGATGAGGCCAAGTTCAAATTGTGCAATGGACTCACAAAGAAACTGGGTAAACTAAAGGAATGTCACTAGTGGGATCGCATGATCGATATTGAAATGTGGCCAATGTGTGTATTGATATCAACATGTAGCTAATGGACAAATGTCAACATGTCGCACTACTGCTGGAACACCATCTCACGTGCGAAAACTAGGAAAATAACGTTGTACATTCTGCTATTACATCTGGTGCACCTTTTGGTAGGACGTAACTAGAACACGATTGTATCAATGTCCCTCTTTGTTTGGGACATTGTCCCACAGTCGACACATATGGAAAGAATTCTCATAATGCATGGTTCAAATTCTGATAGAGCGTGAAAATAACAAACTTGTATCATGTCCCACGTCTTCTGAGACATATGACGTACTCGAAATATAGGAAAATACCTCCAGAAATTCGTATCTTACACACAGTGCACATGCCAAGACAAAGACGAAAATGAACCGATTTGGCACATTTAACACTACAGCTGAAACACCATACATATGGAAAATAAAACGACATGAGAAATAGGAAGACACGTCTTAAAGCTCTGATTGTTTACAACTGTGCAGTAGAAGTAACAAAATGGAACACACAAGTATGTCGGGAGGCTGTACAAGAGAGCTTGCCAAACAAAGTGGGTACTCTTCAAAGAAATGATTACAGAGAAAGTGAGGCTCCCTCGAAGCCTCAGGGCTAGAGCGCTCGCTTTTGCTCGCGTGGTCGCAGTTTCCAATCCTACTGGGAGCCCACGGCCTCAGATTCAAGACCCGAGTAGTTATTTTCCTATTTTTCACGTGGGACGATGTCCCGGCAGTAGTGCGACATGTTGGCATTTGTCCATTAGCTACATGTTGATATCAACACACACATTGGTCACATTTCAATATCGATCATGCGATCCCACTAGTGACATTCCTTTAGTTTACCCAGTTTCTTTGTGAGTCCATTGCACAATTTGAACTTGGCCTCATCCTTATTGGTATGCAACCATGCACATCATATTGCATCGGTTTGAGGGAATATTATTGGTGAATTGGCAATGGCTTTCATGTTCTTGACGCTAATCCTTACATTTCCGACGCTTTGAACTCACGTTTATTGAGTATGAGTGCATTTCTGGGCATTTTTCGTTAAGTGTTTCCACACATGTGAATCACCCTGCTTCATCTCTTATGCTCTACCGACACTCCAGATGTCTTTCTAGAGCATTTGAGTACAAATTCGCTACAATTAATACTCAGAACGTCACTGTTGGCCAGCATCCGTTCCTGGCGATTATGCAACCACACACAACGGGCATAAAGGTGTCCGCCATTTTGTATTCGTTCCAGATAACGACTTAAGACAAACGAATTATTGTTACCTGGTAGAAAGCCTATCAATTCATATCCATTTAACCAAGTTTCATTTGGCAGATTATCCGGGACTCCCTACGTTCCTGTGGGGAATCCCTTGCGCGTGCACGGTAGGATTGTGAAACATGCAAAATTTAATAGAGCAGGTATGACTTCTTCAGTGATTTTTTTACCCGCCCTCTTTATGTTGGATAGTTTCCGAACTATTGGCGTCCGAAAGTCATTTTCCCACGCTTTCGGCACCTTGTAGATCTGAAACTATGTCCGATAGCAGAAAATTGAAGAGAACTTTTTTTCTTGTCTCAGTGACAGGAGTCACCTCCCAAGAGTTGTAACACTTATTTTGCATCACCCGATATATATATATATATATATATATATATATATATATATATATATATATATATATATATATATATATATATATATATATAAAGTGTAAGAAGATAAGAATGCAGCAAAAACTATGGTAGGAACCATATTAAGTTCTTGCAATTCGAAAAATGGAAGTGTGTAAGATATTGGAAAAGACCTTGAACTTCAGTTGTGAAAAAGCATGCGGGTAGCATACCTGTTTTAGTTCGTTGTGTGATAATGTAGAGGGGAATGACATAGAGTATTAACTAAGTTGATAAAATTAACTGGTTTAGAACGTAAGAGGGCATTGAGTGCAAAGCTAACTCATGAAAACAATTCTATTGTTTGTCAACGTGTCGTCAAAGTATTGTGAGATGAGTGATGAACGTAATTTGTTTATTCACGTTTAGAAACTTTTTCTCGTAATGAGAATTTGCTTGTCATTGCCATCTAAAGAAATTAGCCAATTTGAATGAAATATTCAGCGCCTTAGAAATCAGATAACATCTCTAGAAATTGGACCGTCTATTCTGAAGATAATCATCATATGTTCTGACATTGCTCCCGAGACAAAATAATAATAATAATAATAATAATAATAATAAAATAAAAATAAAAATAAAAAAATAAACTGCTGCAACAGCCCTTATGCAGTTATGGCCTACCACCCGCTTGTGGCATTCATGCCTTTAGGGAGATGTGTGGTCAGCACATTGACTCACCAGGCCGTTAATGTTGGGCATCTCTCATTTATGTCTACCAAAATTCACAAAAAAGAATCTTCTCCACCCAATCAAGAAATTCTCTCCAGAAAGCAGCAACTTCTGACTGAGTTTTCATTCGTTATTCGTACATATTGTACTGATGTAGATTTCAGTGCTTTCTCATTTTCAGTTAATATTAGCGTTGATTTATTGCGTCTGTACATTATCTACAATACAATAATTTTCTTTACGTATAATGTATCCAAACTTAAGCTCAGGAAGACATGAAGTGGATAAATGAAATATTTCTCGAACTTCTCTTAGACAGCGGAGAATGTAAATACTAACGCGACAATTTAAAAGCATGCTCGAACTGTGAAATTTTGGTACTTCTGACTAAAGCGAGCAAAATCGGAAATTACCTTCGGTAAAATAAAATAGCTTGACTGAATGTCAGAAGAATATCTCACGCTCCTTTTCGCAATTTAAAGTACTCGTGGCAGACCGAGAACGTCTGATATTTTCCAACATTGAGGTGATGAATGTTGTCAAATTTAATATATATATATATATACTTCTATTTCACTCTTCCACGCCCTGAAATTTCAACAAATCGAAGATCAAATTGTGATATTGATTTACATTGTTACTAGTTCAATTAAATACATACTTTTCAAGTGACCAAATATCTAGATTATGGAATTTAGGAAAAAATGTGTTTGAGATGATATATAATTAATAATTAAGATATTTTCGTTCCACCAAAAAAAGGTTTCCCACTTCTCTACCACCAGTTTCAGTACTTCTCCTTCACCAAAAGTCCAAACCCTAGTCATTACGTATATTTCAATAATAAATATGGTATAGATGTTACATTACAGCTTTCGTGGATCTCTCGTGACGCGGAAGGATGTTATAATCTCTAGACGAAACTTAAGAAAAAGTCAAAGCATACATTGCAAAACGAGATGAGTAAAAATTCTTTGGATTGAGACGAGACTTTTACAAAATTTACATGACGAGCCAAGAAAACCTTATATCTAGTCTCGTGGGCAACATTAATTTCTTCTTTCTAGCCTACAAAAGAAAGCTCCTTTTTACTGCCTTTTATAAAAGACATTATTTATTTATTTATTTATTTATTTTTTAGCTAACATTTTCTCTGGTTTTCTATTCGACCGAACTAATTTACTAATTTACTCCCATCTTTCTCCATCCACGTTTCCCCGTAGGATTATAATAGTTGTCATGAAATAGTTCTATATATATATATATATATATATATATATATATATATATATATATATATATAATATTCTGGATGTACTTATTATCCAGCGATCCGTTTACGCGCTCTTTGAAACTGTTCCTTGCACTCTTTCTATGCTTACTTTTCACATTTGCACATCATATTCTCATTAATGCTACTACCTAGTGTTACCAATTGTACTTTTTTCTCTGTCTATCGTTGATACAAATGATTCACAATGAAATGGTTAACATACCTGATTTGAATGTGACCGCACATTGTACTCTGTAGTATCACGTTATACAACTTACCATGTTGATACTGTGTGTGTGTTTCACATTAATTGAGTAGAACATGAGCAGTGTTATTATAACTGTGTGCAGTCCTAATTAAACGTAAAGAAGAAAGGAAAATGACGTAAGGGTCTGAAAGACAATACTGAATATATGGAAATTTAAAAAAAAAAAAAAAAAAAACAGAAAATACATTTACTTTTAGAAGAGACGAATGCTTACCAAGTGAAACCCTTAAGAAAAAATCAGTTACATCATCACTACAGTATCAGAAATTTTAATTGTACCTAGGTTAGTACTCGAACTCGGATCACCCACTATTTAATATTGTTCCATGCTCAGTTATATTGTATGAATAATTTGGAATTTACGCACAATGCACGTTTTAGTAGAAAAATGATTATAAATGGAAATTGTAAATAATCGAAGTGCTAAAAATCCGAAAGGAATATTTTCGTGTTAAAATGGTATAAGCTGCATGCTGAATGGCCCGGTAATTGCTGCAAGCTCTGAAAAATATTCCACATAATTCAAGACACCGATGAGAGATGTAGATTTTGATAGATGGCCAAAACATGAATTCTTGAAAGTTGTGGTAATGCCACTTTCATCAGTTTACAATTCTCGCGTGTTGTTGTAAATATTAATGAAATATACGCTTAGCGCTATTATACCATATTCTGGGAATTTAATCAAATATCTATCATGTCACTGGTTAAGAAAAAATATACCGGTTGACAAGTCTTTTAGGTGCGTGTAATGTTAGTTCGATTCCTAATAAAAATGTTGTTCTCATTAGCTGAAAATGCATTATCGTTGGTCATTATGTTAATATTACGTAATAAAATAATAAGAACTGGAACTGAGAGAATGAAAAGAGTAATATGTAAATTTATACGGCAGAAGGAGTGGAACATACTGTACGTTTGCTTGTATTGTAGAGATGTGTCATTGATTCCTAGATTAGATATTTTTCTATATATAATCCATGATTTATATAATTATAAGTAACGTATGGTTATTGGTAGCAACTGATAACATGTTCAAGAATATGTTGTAACACGACATGATTTATGGCGGTGTATATTATTTTTCTTTTAATAATGTTCCACGGGTGAAATTTGAAGCAGGATATTATACGCAAGAAAACATCAAATACTTCACTGATCTCTCTATAATATTTGATCCTCAAACAATCCTAAGACTGCATCTGTGGTTATGGTCACCCTGTCAAAATCTCCCCCTGACAAAAATGTCGGGATGTACGTAATTGAGTGTGATATGAAAGCAGGATAAGGCCGTGGGATAATACCGGTTGCCTTTTGCTCTATGCCGCCCTGTGTAATTGCGTCAGCCATCCTTGGAAAACTGGAGACGTGCATAACAAATCGCGTGTTTGCACACGCACATACATGTACTCATTGTATCTGCTCAGCATACAGTGAAAACTTGTGTTAGGTGTTTTTATCTTAGGTTTGTTCTATAACAAACGAGTTATAGTCAGGTATCACGAAAGTGTGTTTGCAGCAATTATTTTTACTTCTCTTTGAAAACTAAATAGGGCAACCTCCACAACTAGATGCTACTGATTTATTATGTATTGCGTTGCGGAGTTAAGATAAAAAAAAAAAAAAAAAGGAAATAGAATACAGAGGAGTGATGTATTAAATGGCGTGCTTTCTTTGCACTCGAGAGGTACCAGGTTGAGATCTCTACTGGGTTGTAGTTAGTTCCCTTCACTGACACTCTATCACAGCAGCTCCGCTGTTTCTTTTTTAATTTATTAAAAATGTTATTCCTACATTCATTCTTTTACAATGTAACGTTACTTTTGATCACCGAGGCTAAATGAGAACGTCATCTTTTCCCTTCTAGACATTGGACTTCGAAACAAAGCCCAGTGTAACAATTTTGAGTAAACAACGTTGCATTACTAAGAGATTATTAAACAAAATTATCAGCGATTTGATCCTGTGGGAAGTAGGTCTTGGATTCGAATCTCACAGGCGGGCGCTTAATCGGATTTTCCGTAGTCACAGTACATTCATACTTGGATGGTAATTTTAAATATATGTAAAGACACCGGGCGACTTCCTGTGAAAAGTTTGTTCCCATCTTTGTTTCCAGTGTACTTGGAGCTCCCTCGTGGTTAAGCGGTTAGCGTACGCGCCTTTGGCGTGGGAGACACGGGTTCGAATCCCGCAGGAAATTCATGTGGTTCGGATTCCATGTTAATCAGTAGGTCCAGGTTGCAAATAGCCTCGCTGCTGAAAGGGACGCTAAACTGAAATCAAATCAAATCCAGTGCACCGGTAAATAAACTAGTTGCTGAAACTAGAATACGTGAATAAACGAACGTCTATTATTATCTAATACTTTGCGAGCACTACATAACGTGGAACCTTTTCTGGGAGGGCAGGCATTAATATATGGGCTCCCTATAAAAATATGAAATTTTTCCTCGCTGTCTATAATTTAAAACCTTAATGTACATTTTAATTATTTTCAGGGATTCCTATTAGCGTTTTGCTGAAGTAGGGCCCAGATTACATTTATGCTTCATTTTCGAGGAGTACATTTTGTTCAGATGGAGCACTTTAAATTACTTTCAGTTCTTTTGGAAATAGTGTGTGGGCTCAGTCCGTGCTTCACAAGTCAAATTGAGGGGAACAATATTTCACATAACGCTGTATATATATATCTATATATCTATATCTATATCTATCTATCTATCTATCTATCTATCTATCTATATATATATATATATATATATATATATATATATATATATATATATATATAAAATTTCTGGGGCCCGATTTTACTGATAAGGAGCCAAGCTGACATTTTTTTTTATGTAGAATTGTGCTTCATTTATACATTCGTGTTTGAATCATATAATATGCAGTAAAAAGCTTTGTGCTGAAGTGAGCCCCCTTTCAACGGTTGGAAGCTTAAATGAAAGGGAAGTTGTCCCCCACAAGTTACAGCAATGACTACATCGGTAATCCCTTTGCCCAAATTTAACAACGTTTTATGTTAAATATAATATTCAGACAGGGTAACTTGTATGACTCACTTTGACATCCCTCTCTCTTCCTTCCTCTTTCTTACGAGCAGTGTTGCCCACGAGGTGAGAAATAAGGTTTTTTCGTTTCGTCTCAGAAAAAATATGTCTCGTCTCGTTTGGTGAATTTATATATGTAGGAATATTTGTGCTCTGATTTTTAAAATTCTATCTACAAGTTATCACGATTCTTGTACGTTACGAGATGTCTACGGAGGGTGATGTACAAAATTTAAACCATATTTAGTATTGGAATATATTGTGCAATGACTTGTATATTATAAACGTTGATAAATGCTCTTCATTATGTTCGTATAACCACTTTCAAATTATAGTGTTATACTATAATTCATATAACACTAGATCAGTGCTTGAGATCTAAGTCATGGGTGAACTAGTGTTGCCCACGAGACTGGAGAAATTTCTCATCTCGCCTCGATTTTCGTTGTTCTGAAAACGAGATGAGAATTGTCATGTTTCCCTTCTCGTCTGGAATTTTAAAAAGTGCTTCTGGTCTCATGGACAACACTACTTACGAGTGAAAAGATAAAGTGTATGCCTATTTGGGACAAGCCAAGGTGGTCCCAGGGGCCAATTTCATAAAGCCTGAGTAAACCCTTGAGCCGCTGTGGAATTCAAGTAGAGTTGGAAGAAAATTCCGCCTTAATTTGGGATTCATTATTAATTGTTGATAAGTAGAGTCCTTACAGAATACGCCATCCCGACTCTTAAGTTTACAAGTAATTAATAAACTCTAGTAAAGATAGTAAAGAGAATCGTCCGAAACGTATTCCGTGCATGGGGTATGGATAACCACCGATAAAATCACCGTTACTCGTGAAGATGTCAGTATATTAACTCCACTAACGAACTCGATTGAGATAATTGCTCTCGTTATGAAGTCATCGTTATCCGTGTAGAAGTTAAGAGATTGGCTCCATTAGCGAACTCATCGTGTAGAATAACGATCTGAGGTGTATACTAATATTACAGTATACAGCGAGATCCTAATATTCAAATACATGTGAAACTGTCAGTATTGTTGTTTTGTTTTCAGGCTTTTCTGGGGGAAGGGGGTCAATGAGAATGCTACATCGTTTTCAGCTGATGGCCTGTTCCGAGAATATAGTTAACGGAGTAGCAATAGCATTGATGGATTAGTTGAACCCTCAACATGAGACGAATCTGGTGTTTAAACTGCGATCTAAATAACTAAATTTTGTATCGGAGGCTGATCGAATTCGGAGAAACCAAGTGCGTTATTTTTTTCTTCGCCATGAAGAGGTGATACCATAAAAAACTATCGATTCTATATTGAGGTATTTTTTGAGATATTTATCGGTTACGACTTTTGCCTTGATCAGTCAACCAAATTTGACCAAATCATCTGTAAATTGCCATCAGTTACTTTCGTGTTCTCGGGAAAATGTCGTGGGTGTGGTATTTCGTATCAAGATGTGTTTCTATTGAAAGAGGTCTGTCTCGTCTCGTATGTCGTCACCAAAATTCTGTCTCCTCTCACTTCATGGTCAGTCCTACCTGGGCAATAGAAGTTCACACAAAATTTTGTGATTAAAATATTATTATTATTATTATTATTATTATTATTATTATTATTATTATTATTAGCTATTATTATTATTATTATTAATATTAATAATAATAATAATAATAATGGTAGTTGCCGAAGGAAAAATAATAGGCAATCAATTACAGTACCATTGTAAACTTTCCATCATATCTGTTTAGTGCGTAAATAACAGGACAAAAAAAATCTGGTAACGAACAAAACTTTACAAACTGTCGCACTTTTCAGAATTAAATATACGTATTATTATCATTAGTTTGGTACTCTTTTTCTAAAAAGAAAGGTTCTGGTACTCATCATGAATACGTTTGTATGATGTTCTATGCGTTCTGATTGGCTGGAAAAACAAGCGTCAAAATTAAATCAAGTGGAAGGAATCAGCATGCGCTGCCAACTTTTGATCTATTACCATTTTAAGTCATATACTTTTATTCCAATCTTCAGATCGGTTTAAGTTGAATTATTCGTTTCGTAAATACAAACATCTTTTGAAAGTAAATAACTAGGGAAATAGCTTGTGAAGAAAAATACAGGTACTGTATTTTGTTGTTTACCAACAACAACAAGGAAACCGATTATTATTATTATTATTATTATTATTATTATTATTATTATTATTATTATTATTATTATTATTATTATTATTATTATTATTATTATTATTATTATTATTATTATTATTGAGATTCTTGTAAATATTGCAGATATGAAGAATACAGGAAACCTTTTGAAAATGTTGGTTAGTTAATTTTATAACAGCATACTCCAGTAAGGCACACATACTCTTCAGAATTCTAATAAAAGAACGTATATAGAAGTATTATTACCTGTTAGTATATTGTAATCGTATAAGCGAAAGTAAGAATGGCAGATTGGAGAGAGATGTGCTGTATTTACGAGATATTCATTTCCAAGAAATCCGTTTTTTCACGAACGAAAAAAGGCGGTAGACCAACGAAAACAGTAGGAACTTTTATCAGATGTTTATATTGATTTAGTATGACAGCATTTTCTTTTCTTAGTAAGAATAAATATGCTTTTATGAATGTATGTGAGTGCCATCCAATGAAGTCACTTTTTTCAAGAACGTTTCAACAATTCACAACTTAAATCATATTTAACATAATGTTAGCTTTCCTAAGCGTCCAAGCGTGAAATTGAGGAAGAGAATGTATTATAAAGTGTCATTAATAATAATTCGTGCATCGTTAATATACTGTATATGGAGTAGGTACTTCATTATGATGTAATAAATTATAAAGTCGTAAAATTAAAAGCTTTGATAAATTGAAGGTTCATAAATATTATCATGCAATAGTCATCTTGCCTTTTGTGTACTAATTGCATTAATTGATTGACAAATTACCAATCTCCAGTGGAGTTGGAACTTAGCATCTAGTGACTTATATTTAATATATACAGGGTGAGCATAAAAGCAGTCCCTGATTTAAAAAGGGATTTTAATACCAACAGTACTGTTCTGCCTAAACTTTCATAGCAGTTACATAAACTCAAAAAAGTTTTTAGTGATATTGATTGGAATTACAAACACACGATGTACGTGCCATGTGTTACACGGAAACCATCGAGACGATAATCCGCCTTCAGCTAAGTCTTGTGAAATGAAACCGATGTAATGGAGTCTATAACTGCACTAATGCGTTCCTGAAGATCTGGTGTTCCTGATCTATGTTCCTTCACTACCCAGAACCCTGAATGATCTTGAAGAACCCATCCTTCAGATCCGCGGCCAATAGTTCTATCTTTCTCTTATAGGGCAGCCATACTACTGGAAATAAACATAAGATACTGAAGTATAATCTTATGTAACATATCGTAGTTGTTTTATTGGGACTTCCGATATTTATTAATACTGTGTATATTGAACTTGGTTAATTTGGTATTAGTATAATTGTTTGGGCTTTGGAAGATGGAATGTGTTCAATTCTTTCTCAGGACGGTCATTGTGAATGATTCCTGCCAAGGCGAATATATAGTTGGTTGATACTAGCGAATATAAGAATGGCACTTGGTTATCTACTTTTGACATTGTGTACAGAGTGGTACTTACTGAAGAGCTGTCTTTCTTCACACACACACACACACAGTCGTAGAAGCAGAAAGTCCTTGAGAGAAATGTTTAATTTCTCTTATACACAAGAGTGCGGAAATAACATTTGGTGATTCGTTATTGAGAGTGGCGTAACATTAAGTGAGAGACATAAAATTGAAGAAATTGAAACTATTCAACCATTTGAATACCAATCCACGTCACTTTTATATACGTATATCGACTGGTTATTGTTTCTGATTTAAACATAATGCGTGTCTTTTTAAGAAATGCGACGCGCGTAGATGTAAAATGTTAAGATTACGGGTCATAACTTTCAGGTCTTGAGGTAACCTTTTAACAAGAGCTGAAAGTAGTTGAACCTAATATGGTTTCGATACTGGTTCTACAGCAACTGCTTTTAATAAATATGTGGCATAAAAGAGAACATGCCGCAGTAAGGAAACGAAGCTCATAACTACATGTAATGAGTGTGGTACGAGAGTTGAATGGTCTTTAATTTGGTTCGCAATACACTGTGGAATTTTCGTAGTGAGATAACTGTGTACTGCTGTTGGCTGAATTTGTTGCAAGTTAATTGCTGTTGATCAGAAAGAAACGTCTTTGTTTGTCCATCCTTGACACTCTTTCTATACATTTTGATGTTTTAAACATCGGATGTAGTTGTAGTACTATTATTATAGTAGCAGGGTCTGACATTAGTGTGAAAATACATTAGTATCATGAATTCTAGAGAGCTATAAGATGTTGTCTACTTATACATTTACGAGGGCTATCCAGAAAGTAGATTACGTTTTGGAATAAAAAATCAACAAAGTATAGGAAACAAATTTTATTATATACAGATGAAAGCCACACACAAATACTACTTTTCGACATAGTCACCATTCAAATTAAGGCATTTATCGTAGCGATGTACGAGCTTGGAAATTCCTTCGTCGAAAAATTCGGCCGCCTGCGACTTCAACCACTTCGTTACCTCTTCTTGCAGCTGTTCGTCGTCATCAAAACGCTGCATAGCCAGCCACTTCTTCATTGCTGGGAATAGGTGGAAGTCGCTCGGTGCCAGGTCGGGACTGTACGGCGGATGAGGAAACAACTCCCACTGAAAAGATTCAAGAACTTCACGCGTGACATTTGCCGTGTGGGGCCGGGCGTTGTCGTGAATCAACAAGATCTTAGAGCTCAACATTCCTCTGCGCTTGTTTTGAATTGCTCTTCTGAGGTTTTGCAGAGTTTGGCAATACCTTTGAGCGTTTATTGTAGTGCCTCTTTCCAGGAAGTCCACCAAAATCACACCTTTTCTGTCCCAAAAAACAGTCGCCATCATCTTCCTTGCCGACATTGTTTGCATGCATTTCTTGGGTTTTTGGGGAGAACCTGTGTGCCCCCACTGCATTGATTGCAATTTCGTTTCACAGTTCACGTGTTTCACCCATGTTTCGTCACCAGTAACGATGCGATCGAGTAAAGAGTCACCATCCTTATTGTAGGCGTCCAAAAAGTGCAACGCTGCAGCCATTCGCTGATTTTTGGGGTCCTCTGTCAAGATTTTTGGAATCCATCTTGCACAAAACTTGTGGTAACCAAGCTTTTCGCTGATGATTTCGTGCAACAAACTTCGCGAAATTTGTGGAAAACTCAAAGAAAGTTCCGTTATTGTGAACTTTCGATTTTCACGGACTTTAACATCGACTTTTTCGACAAGTTCGGCAGTCACTTTGCTGGGTCTCCCACTTCGATCTTCGTCGTGAACATTGGTTCGGCCATTTTTAAATCTTATGACCCACTGTCGCACTCCACCTTCAGTGATAATGTTGTCCCCATACACTTCACACAGCTGCCGATAGATTTCTATCGGTTTACAGTTTTTTGCTGTCAGAAACCTTATTACTGCACGCACCTCGCAGCTCGCGGGATTTTCAATTAACGCAGACATTTCAAACCGTCACAGTATCTTAACGGAGCACAGCACGAACCTCTCACTAGCACGGCTAGATGCCGACTGAGCTGCGCAACGCTCTGACCCCAAGATGGCCGCGCTAGCCCCGCCCCTAGCGGACACAGACGAAAACGTAATCTACTTTCTGGATAGCCCTCGTAATTCTGAAGACTACTCTTGATCGAAGATATTATCGTCAGAAAAAGTAAATACCATTTACTCATACGATGTGCGCGCAGTTTTTGACTTCCAAACTATGCTACAATATGCAGAAGTCTTATAGAGTGGCGTTGTCCTTCCGTCCGTAGCAAAAACGTTAAGAGATTCAAGAAGCGTTTCTCTGCAATCGATTCAGCGCCCCCAGAATCCTCCGTTACTCTCTATTCAAACCGAAAGTAGTTTAAATTAACGATAAAGACTTTTGATATGGATTCAGCGTCCGAGGAAGGTTCTATCTTCGATCTTATTACTCTGTTGTAACCAGTAGTTATAGATTTACTAATTCGAATATTAAATTCGCATAGTTGGAGGTCTGCCGTAGTTTCACACTGTGAAATTTGTTTTTGGTCTGTCAAAAATTGGGGTGCATAAAATATGGACATTTTAAAATAGAGGTCTTGATTTGTATTTTATCTTAGTATACTGTAATGGAGTACAGTTGTCACTATTTTATTATAATTTTCTATCATAGGACTTACCTTGAATTACCAAGAATTAAATTTATGACAATCATAATTAATGGTCTTTAACCCTTTCAGATCCAGGTGGCCAAAGTGGCACACACGGGTGTGTCACTTTTTAAATCCACTCCTGTGTAAACACTAATCAAGACATAGGGATAATTTTATTTTTGTTGGCAAATATTGTTGGACCATAGTTTATCATATTAGCTTCTTTTTCTTCTGGGTGTCGAATTTCCTTCTCAAATTTCAGCCCAAAATAAAAAAATTCGAGAATTTACTTTTTTCCCTGTAGCTTCCTTTGTTGTGGAGGGATCTCCTTAAGACTTGTCTGGTGGATACCTCGAATGGATACCTAATTGTTGATATCAATTGGACCAGTCCGCGCACAGTGTTGCCAACTAGGGAAATTGAAATTTCCCTATTTTTAGGCAGAAAAATTGGAATCTTTGAAGTTTAGGTTTATAAATCCGTACATAATGTACACCTTGTCTCAAAAAGGTTGAGCGCATTCTTTACTGGTGTTTTGAGGCAATAATTTTCTAAGTCCAGCTTCGGGTATCTTCGGGAAAAAGTAAGCCAGGTTCGAACCTCCAAGCCAGCCTTTGCAATCGGGAAAAAGTTTGCAGATGTGTTTTTCTTCTTTTAAATATAATAAGACTTGTTACCAAGTGTTTAAAAACGCAACATTGATTGAAATACTTAATGATACAATATTTCGAAACCTTTTTTTTTTTTTTTTTTTTAATGTTAGCAAATGCTTGTTTGTCATTTAGATCTCCATACGTAATGGAACATTAAAATACGTTAAAGAATCTTTCCATATGTAAAAGAATGCTCAAAGTTAAGAAATAGAACATAATTATCGCCTGAGTACTAAAATAAAAGTCAAAGTAGAACAGAAACGGCGTTTGTAATGGATATGAATGTCATAATTATCTTGAGATCCGTTATACATCGCTAGAAGGTAGCTCATTGGTAAGCTGTCGGATTTCAAATCATAAGGTTGAGGGTTCGAAGCCCGTCTAGGCTAATCCTTTTTTTAAAATTATATTTTCCGCAATGCATGAAAAATTATATAAAATAATTACATTAGAATACATAAGTTGTGTATATATAACATAATCATTGCAGAACATAGTAATTATTATGTTTAAAATATAACATCTGAGATAATTTTCACAGTAGGTCGGTATTATATATGAGGATGTAAATACAAGTTAAGAAACTCGTTCAATAGCAATAAATAAATCATGTAGTGTATTTATTTGCAGCTATTTGTCATATAGAGGGTAATTCTCAACATTCATAATACAGAATGTCATTTATGTTCTTGAAAAGTTATTCGATGCATAAACAGAAGGTATAAACAGAGAATCCAAAGTCGGAACGCTCGCAAAAAAAATTCATGAACCCCAAAGGTCACGTGAGCAGACTGGAATTGTCCTTATGAAGCATGCCACAGCAGAAAGTCTTTACATAGATTTTCAATTCAATTCCTGATATATGCTTTTGCAATGTGGAGGTGGTGATGCCTTGAGTCGCCCTCTCTCGCTCGCTCGCTCGCTCGCTCACTCTTTTTATACAGAATATAAAAGTGGATTTATTTGTGTATTTCAACATAATTCTGATATATCTAGAGCAATTTTAACTATATTTCTTACAGTCTGGAAAAAGAGTACTGTCGGGATACATATCAAAAATGCTAGAAACGGGTCGATATTAGTATCGAATCTATAGTTTCGTGGTCGCTTAGGTGAATAGTTCTACTTTCAATTCAAGTCCAATTAAGCTTCCATTAGCACCCAGGGTGGTTACGTAGCGACATAAAGATATCGAAATCATTCGATATTAGAATCGAATCGTAAGTTTTCAGCGCCGCTAACAGTGCAGCATTTCCCATTAGTTCACATTAGTCCACATTTCACATTAGTCCCATTGCCTAGAGGGCAACATATTTGCAGAGTGCAAAGTTTAAAACTTGAATAATATTTTAAATTTTTCCGTATGAAAAAGTTATAAATCAAGAGCAAATATACTATTTCACGAACAATCCTCTTTTACTATTCTAATATGTTTAATAATAGCGTAAGAAATCTAATAGTAATTCAGAACATTTTTCACAGTTGTTATATTTTGTTACATAGTTGTAGCTGTAGCATGTAGTGAGTGGAATTTAACTGTAATAAATTCACTAATTAACCATATTCGAATTAAGTTTTATTTTTAAGTTCGGGATGAAGGGGTGGAGAAATATGTAGTTATTGGGGGCACCGAGCTTTTCTACATTTTACTTTCAAGATCTCCATTTTTCTTTTGTTATTTGTTCCTAATAAAAAAAGTTCAGTCACTTTTGGATTGTCATAGGATAGTAGGAGTTGGATTTTGGGATGCAGCCTGTGAGATTCTAGAGGAGCTAACTGCTTGAAAAAATATTTTTGAATCATCTGTAACATATGAAATAAGGATATGTATCATAAAAAATTGAAAGTAACTATGTCTGCGTAATCATCACGGTTAAACTGCAAAGTCAAATGAATTGACGTTTGGTATATAATCAGGCTCCATTCCCAACTGGGAAGTTACCATACGCGTGTCACTTTCATTATAATACATATCCTTAGGGAGAGTAGAAGTCCGAATTTTTGCGAAAAATTTAGTACCTTACAAGCCGTTCAATTGAGAGCTAAAATTCAACATATAACTTTATTAAAAATAAAGAAAATATGTCCTGGCATTTTTTAAAATTATATTTTATGAGCGGGGGGACGGGGGTGCATTTTCTATATATTGGAAATTGGTAGTGGGTTGATTTGTAAAATTAATCGAAAACGATTGATATTAGTTGAGAAACAAATTGAGTAATGCAAACTAAAGTTCTTTTTGAATTTTATACCCACTGCTTTCTATTTATAATTGCTGAAGCTGGTGTTTAATGTATGGAGCGTTCCGAGCATAAGGCAATCAAGCCATAAAGTTAGAGAAAAATGGCCATAAAATTTGTATTCTAAACTTAATTACATGGGCATTTTCAATTAGTACGGCATGCTTAATTATATAGAAAATTAGTTTCTCTCTCTCTCTCTCTCTCTCTCTCTCTACTTTTCCTTGATTTGAAACTTTCAAATTTCACCCTATTTTCTACTGAAATGTGTCTGTAAGGCAACAAATAAATAAATATATATGATAAATTTAAATTCATTTTAATTTGGAAGATGAGAAACACTTTGCCATTATATATCGTAAAGGTCAGACCCACCAGTATTGTAACAGAGAGGTGCTTGAGCCATTGACGGTAGAAATTCAAACTCCGATAAGTGAAATTTCACAGTCTTGTTTTATTACAAGTGTAACCTCTTTAGTCAATGGAGAGGAGAACGTGGGCCATCGGTCAGAGTTGATGTCGATGGGTTTTGGTGGGTCGGAGTTGGTCGCAATGGTTCAGAGTGGTTCATAGTTGGTGGTGGGTCAGAGTGGATCACGATAGTTGATGGGTCAGAGTGGGCCAATGGGGCATTTGAGTGGTGGGTGATAGTGGGTCATGGTGGGTCGTGGATCAAATTTTCATTGACCCACACCATCTCTGGTTAAAATTGTACTAAAGATAAGAGGCACCGAAGATGCATGTCGGCTATTATGCTCAAATTTTGCTCATGGATAGTACTCCACCAGGAAGCAATAAATCTGAAACGGTTCACGGTATCACCTTCTAGAACTCGAGATGTAGGGGTTTGTCTGATTGCCTAAATTAAGACGTCAATGATTTATCCTTCAACAACCAAGCTTTTTATGATCGTTTCCGTGGGGAAGTCAGGAGAACACGTGCCTAGTAATCGTAATATTGATAAATTGCGTCCACCCCGGGTATTTTTTTTTGTGTTTTTTTGATTCACCTAAATATAAACAAATCACACATATAGGCATTTTGACATATTTTGGGAGAGTAATTTTGTGGTTCGTTGGCGTTTCATCGCGTCTCTGCTGCTGGTGGTAAAGTTTTCAAAATGGAACTTGGGCCACCACGGATCGTCGCTGCGGGGCCACCAATTTCTGGCGAGAGGTCAATAGTTGACCATCTGTAGTTCACCGACGCTTACAGCTTAGAGTAATAAACGATGTCTTTGCCTTGTAGAGTTCATGACTACCGACGTCGGCAGTCAACTAGCTTTTAGTATTCCTTTACTAACCATCTATTGTTCATGTTTGTACACGGTGTTGTAATAATAATAATAATAATAATAATAATAATAATAATAATAATAATAATAATAATAATTATTATTATTATTATTATTATTATTATTATTTGTAGTAATAGTAGTATAATTGATGATAGAATAATTATTGTCTATGTATTGTCTAGGTAGGACTACACACAGGATTTGGCTCGTTTTGGTTCGACTTGACTCTAATCCGAGTCGAGTTGGAAGATATTTTTCGCGCCGAGTCCAAGAGTAGACCTCAAAGATGTCTGTTTCGAGTCGAGTCGAGTTTCAAAGAAAAGTCGTTCGTGCCCATCCCTACTAATGAGAGCTTAATCGGAGTTAAGCGAAATTGAAAGTCTCACTATTTATCTAAGCGACCCCGAAAACTATGAATCTAATATCGATCATTTTCTAGCAATCTTTTATATGTATCCCCCTCCCATTCACCATAGGTAACCCGACAGCAATCTTTTTGAAACTATAAGAAATGTGGTTAAAATTACTCTAGACCAGTGGTTCTCAATCTAATTCCTATCACGATCCCCTTTTATCACACGCTCTTGCCAGCGACCCTTTTATAATTTGTTTTATAATAAGCTTGTGTGAGATTTTTAACATACCTATTTCTATAATAGTAGAATCCATTTTTTTGTTTATAGTGAACAGTGCCATGGAAAATCAGTGCCCGGGGCGAGAGTATAGTACGATGTCACCGTATATATGAGTGACGTCGACAGACTAGCTACGAAGCGCCACCATGGTTGCCACGAAGCTCAATAACATTTTCAAAATAAACCCTACCTTTCCTTAATTTTGAGCACATTTTATTACGTTTTTCCTTCTATTTTACACATGTGCACATGTACTTTCCTAACATGAGTAACACACTTCCTCCGAAATGTGTGGCCCCTATTTTCGGCGCCCGGCACTGACAGTGGATAAAGTAACTGTAATATCTATATTCCCAACGACGAAGGTGCTGGTTCAAGATGGATGTTAAACTCCTTCATTGAAGAGGCCATTAACGTATTCGATCTAAGCCCACAACTTCTTGACCAAATAATAGAATGATCATGCGACAAGTCTTTGCAACTGGTTTTTTGTAACGAAGACTTGGACAAGTTCTGCCTGATGAGGAGAGAAGAATATCCTGGTCTGGGGATTGCTGCTTTAAAAGTAATAATTCCATTTGCTATATCGTACTTGTGCGAAAGTGTGTTTTTTTTATGGTAAACATTAAAACAAAGATAAGAAATCGCTTATCAGTTGAAAATGGTTTGATAATGTTCGTCATGAAGTGTGAATACATAGTCTCGAAATATTGTATCATTAAGTATTTCAATGTTACTTTTTTCTACACTTAATACCATTTCAACATGTCTTATTATATTTAACAGAAGGAAAAACATATCTGTACATCGTTTCCCGATTACTAAGGTTGGCTTTGGAGGTTCGAACCAGCAGCTTTAGTTTACTGTTTTCCGAAGATACCCGAAGTTGGAGTTCGAAAGTGTTTGTCTCAAAACAGCTATCATCATATCGCTCAATCTGTTTGGTATATGGTATATGTTTTTATACGTGTAAAGTCAGTATAACAATTCATTCTTTAAACAGCTTTTCGTATGTATTAATATTCCTTTATAAAAACTGTTTTTAATATTATTATTACGGCGCACCATTTTCAGATTTCTTTCGCGAGTCGTTGACCAAGTCGTTCCCCACCAGCGTTGCTAGACTCACAGTTTGGAATTATTCCAAAACCTGATCGAACTTATGCTAGATTCGGTCAAATTATGCTAGATCCTCATAATTACTAATTCAGGAGTTTAAAAAAACGAAGTTGAGATACGATAACGTAACTTAAAATACACAGAGAGCAAGAATGCATGGATAGAACTCAATACTTCACGCACCAAAATTTTAACTCAACTAAATTAATGCAGTCGTTGCCAGATTCAATGGCGTATATGTCGTATAAATGAATGCAAAGCTTTTGTTTAAATATTTTGAAAGAAAATTACTTCGCAGCATAAGCGGAGTTGGGAATCGTCTGCTGGGGGGGGGGGCAGATTTTTGGTCGGTCTCGGAGCTGTCATTTCAGGAATAAATATGATCATGAAGTCAGAAATAAAGATGGTGAAGTTGTCAAAAAGTTGGGGGGAGAATGGCCCCCATAGCTCCGCCCATGCGTCGGAGTTAAATGATTAGAAAACCCTGGGTGGAGCCACAAAAAAGCCCAAAGACGTTTCGAACTTACTTCGAAAAATAAGACTGCCTGTATGGTTTACCGACTGTATGAATCAATGGAAGAGGATACATTTCTGCCGTTCTTTTTCTTCCCACGACCAACTTCTTTCTCATCTCCAGGTTTTACGGCTTTTTGATAAACTTGCTGAAATTGTGCTAGATTTGGGCAGGATGCTAAAAGCAAGATGCTAGATGCTAGAGACATGCAAATTATGCTAGATCTAGCATCATTATGCTAGATCTGGCAACGCTGTTCCCCACAATAGGCGTGTCGTGCAAGTAACCAATCACACGTCAGGTACTAGCTTTTACCTATTGCTTCCTTCTCACAGCTCAGAACATTGGTAACTATGGATAGACGTTGAGTTGAGTTGATTTTAGTTTAGCGTCCCTTTCAGCAGCGAGGCTATATGAGACGTGGACCTACTGATTAACGTGGAATCCCAACCACATGAGCTCCCGCCGGGAATCAAACCCGGACCTCCCACGTCAAAGGCGCGGACGCTAACCACTTAGCCACGAAGGAGCTCATGGATAGACGTACAGCAGTAATTACTTTATGGGAGTTGGAAGGTTATTCTGCAACTGCAGCTAGCAGGCGAGTAGGTGTCCCGGCCTCTACAGGAAGGCGATGGATTCGGAAATATGGTGCTACAGGTCAGACTGATAATTTACGATCTCCTGGTCGTCCGCATGTGTCAACCGAAGCCCAAGATGCGAGATTAGTAAACGAAGCCCGGTTAGACCCACTAAGGACGTCTAGACAGCTAAGGGAAGTTTCTCTCTTTCCTGGTAGTAAGCATACAGCTCTGCGAAGGCTTCGTCATGCTGGGTTACGAGGCCGTGTTGCTGCCGTGAAGGAAAAACTCTCAGGCGACCACAAAATTTACCGTCTCGCTTTTGCACAGGCGAATGTGGGTCTCAATTGGGAAAACGTAGTTTTCTCAGATGAATCCATATTCACAACATCAAAGGAGGGACGCCGTTTCGTGTATCGTCCGAGAGGCACCCGATATGACCATGGATGTGTGGCTGCTTGCAATCGCAGTGGCCATGTATCTATTTTATGTTGGGGTTGGATTTCCAGTCGCGGAGCAGGACAGCTTCATAGAATTGAAGGACATCTGGACAATGCTCAGTACTTAGACATTATCAGTAATATCATGGTGCTATCTGTACGAGTATTTCAGCCTGATGGTGTAATTCAGTTCCAGCAATACCAGTAGCCAATACATACTTCCCGTGTGATTCAGGAATGGTTCGCAGGGCACCCTGAGATTGATTTAATCGACTGGTCGCTCGTGGAGCAGACCTCAATCTCATGGAAAATATGTGGGCAGAAGTGAAGCGTACTCTAAGGGAAAGTTGGCCTGAGGCAGATCCACCAAGAACTCAGGATGACCTGTGGCATCTTGTTTCCGAAGCATGGCTGGAGGTAGGGGAAGGAGATAGATTTGTAACCCATGTAATAGATTCCATGCCCAGAAGAATGGAGCGTGTAATAAATTCAGAAGGGTCTTGGACACAATTTTAATGTCCCCGCCTTAACTCCCGAAAACAGCCCTTTTCAGGGCTACCTAAACGCTTCTGAAAATATTTCTAGAAGTAAACCACTCCTTGTATCCGATTTCTGTGCAATCCTACCAACAAAAGAATGATAATTAGCTGTAGGCTTTGAACTCAAGACCTCTTTATTGGCAAGTCCGTACTCTACCAGTGAGCTAACATGAACACGCAAACCCAATCTGAAGAAACACGATTCTCAATTTCTGGTATTCGATGACAATGATGCTCATATACTTGGCAAATGTTGTATTCAACTTGGGATATTCCGCAACACACACACACACACACACACACACACATAAACAAAGCGAAAGAGAGAGAGAGAGAGAGAGAGAGAGATGAATATACAAAAGCATATTCAACGTATTCGAATGAGACTCTAAGCAACGACATTCCGTTCTAAAGAGAATTTGTGTTTCTTCCCGTGACGTTAAGGGGATCGGGAAAAGTTATGTGTCTTGAAGCAGGATACGACTTTGGATACTCTGTTTATACACTTTCTATATCCGTAGGAATATATTGTATTTCACGAATGTAAATGACATGCTGTAATGAGAATATTGAGAAGTTACATCTGTATGACAAATAGGTGCAAATAAATACACTACATGATTTATTTATTGCTATTAAATGATTTTCCTAACTTGTATTTACATCCTCATATATAATACCGACCTACTGTGAAAATTCTCAGATGTTATATTTTAAACATAATAATTACTATGTTCTGCAATGATTATGTTATATATACACAACTTATGTATTCTAATGTAATTATTTTATATAATTTTTCATGCATTGCGGAAAATATAATTTTAAAAAAAGGATTAGCCTAGACGGGATTCGAACCCTCAACCAAATGACTTGAAATCCGACAGCTTACCAATGAGCTAACACAACCTTCTACCGATGTATAACCGATCTCAAGATAATTATGACATTCATATCCATTACAAACGCTGTTTCTGTTCTACTTTGACTTTTATTTTAGTACTCAGGCGATAATTATGTTCTATTTCTTAACTTTGAGCATTCTTTTACATATGGAAAGATTCCTTAACGTATTTAAATGTTCCATTACGTATGGAAAGCTAAATGACTAACAAGCATTTGCTAACATTAAAAAAAAAAAAAAGGTTTCGAAATATTGTATCATTAAGTATTTCAATCAATGTTGCTTTTTTAAACACTTGGTAACAAGTCTTATTATATTTAAAAGAAGAAAAACACATCTGCAAACTTTTTCCCGATTGCAAAGGCTGGCTTGGAGGTTCGAACCTGGCTTACTTTTTCCCGAAGATGCCCGAAGCTGGACTTAGAAAATTTTTGCCTCAAAACACCAATAAAGAACGCGCTCAACCTTTTTGAGACAAGGTGTACAAACGCAAATCAACTTACGCCAGTCGAACATCAGTCCTTACTGAAAAAAAATGAAGTATAGATTGTTACAATTGGGTAATTAGGGAGTGCACTAAAAATTCAAATTTAGGATCTAAACCTTGTTTTTTTTTATTTTTTTTAAACTTTTCTGTTTACCATAATCTATTTTTCTTTTTACTACAAGCTTCATTTCTTAGATCTTAGATATCGATATGATACTTGTAGGATATATTAGTGGTGTATGAAAATTTATTTTAAGATAGTCTTTGCCTGTGTGCTTTCAATGTTTCTAGCTACGGAAATTTTAATTCCCTATTTTAGGGAAAATTCGGAAAATATCCCTTTTTCCCTCTTGTTAGCTTCATTTCCCTCGTGTTGGCTACATTGGAACAAATGTACCAGTGTCTGAAAGCCTCCTCTCTGACCTGCACAATGCAGCATTTAAAGTTTCACTTGGATAATTAGAGGAAGTACACTTGAGGCTTACGGTAGACCTTATTCTCTAAGAGGAAAGATAGTTGTATTTTTTAAAAAATGGAATGAGATATTTTTAACTGACATGCTTACTTTATTAGTTATCGTCACGATACTTGTAATATATATTAGAGGAATATCAAAGTTTATTTTCAGATAGTTTACATCTGTCTGGTAGCGGTGTTTCCACCAGGCACAAAAATTTTTAATTCTCGATTTTAGGTGAAAATTACAGAAAATATCCCACTTTTCCCTCAGCGCACCATAAAGAGTTTCAGTAGGATAATTAGGGAAGCTGACAACCCTGCATATCTTGCTTTTTGCTTCTGAAGTGTAAAGTGTCAAAATTTCATTTGTATGATGACAGAGATTTTTTTCTTTCTCTCTTTGTATAGCAGCCAGCGACTTCAGGTTTTCACTGTACCTTGTCAACACACCAAAGAATTGTTTTAGGTGTCTTGGACCCATGTGGCAACAGTGGTGCCAGCTACAAAAAACCTTGAAATTCGGTTAGGAAATAAATTTTCACATCTATATTTCCCTCAATAATTTCGTACTCGTTGGTAACACTGCAATGTAACTTAAACCAAAAATAGCCATATCTGTCTGCTAAAAAAACAAGGTCTTAACCATATCAATCAGGTAAATAATTTTTGAGCAATAAGTCAACAACTGAAAATGTAGGAAAACACTAAAAATGTCCTGGGTCCGTAAGGGTTAATCAATGAGAACAGTGTGATTTGATAGTTCATCTAATTCAGTTGTTGAATTTATGCTTTAAAAAAAAATCATTAGCAAATATGGTAAAATGCAGTCTTCTAGCATTGATTGAGGTTTTTTACCCTGTCACTCATCATTTTATATTTCCTACGTATAAGGCTCATGGTTAAGGTCATTTATACGAAACAAAACAATTTAGATAATGTTTCCTGTAGTTCTTTTGTTTCTATATGAGTTACTATTATTATGACAAACAAGTTGCTAGCGTGAGAAATTGTAAGTTTTTTTTTAAGTTATCTTCGTTCTTTGTTGTTATATCTGTTTACGTTAGGTATCAGGAAAATGATACACGAGTTATTTATCAGACAGACATTCCTTAGGTGACTATAGTCTACCAAACTACCATTAGGAAGACATGATGGAACCTTGGCTTGATATATATATATGTAAATAGCCTACGTAGTATCGTTGTACAGGCGACCTTTCACCCATGCATGATAAGAAAGCAAACGCAAGCTGTCAGTTTTAGGTGAAAATTTGGAGAAGAATAAAGAAAAACTAGGCGTCGGTTGTAGTTACCTATCGTGGATTGATTAGAATAGTGATATATATATAGGGTGAGTTCGCCACTAGTCGACTGCCATTTAATAGTCGACCATTTTTCCTTACTATTGTCTATATAAAATATATCTGATGGTCTTTTGGAGTTAAAAGTGATTCATGATAAAGTTTGCATCGTATACTACCAATGACACTCATTGTTTCAGTCTCTCTTGGGTAGCTGGTCGTCTTCGACCAATAAATTTCGACGTATCTGTAGAATTATTACTCAAGTGCGCACTTTACGACAGCGTGTAATGAGAATCTTGTGTTACTGATGAATATTTCTTTCCACCTGTAGGCCACACTGTTTCATACTCTATTTCGCTTTTTGCTGACTGAAATTTGTTCAGTAACATTAAGTTAAAAGTTTTTTTTTTTTTTTTTTTTTTTTTTTTTTTTTTTTTTTTAAATCTTCTATTTCAATGCGAAACCAAGTTTTTTACACAAGAACAAGAAGCCCTCCTAGCTGATCTAATGGCTAGCACGCGTGCCATGATCTTAAGACTTACCTCACCAATACGAACAATCTTTTCAATTGTGCCCCTCATCCGGAAAAATTTTGGGACCGAAAGGCTGGAAGAATATTTGAGGTTCAAGATAAGGAAAAGGAAACGCCTACTTTTAAGGAACATTTAGTGCTTTGGGAGAAATAGATGCTTCAATGATTGTTTATCCATACAAGTTGCGAGTACTCAGAGATACTGTGTTCAATATTCCCTCGTCGATTGTGGTAGGACGATCCGAATCTTGCTGGATGATTAGCGAGACATTTTTGAGTGGGTCGCCAATGGTTTGAATAAATGGTTATTCGATCACGATGTACCTAAGCCTGTAGTGCTTTTCATCGATGGTCACAAAACTTATGAAGTAAGCAAATTTTGTGACAACAGCGAGATCATATTGTATGCCCTGTACCCTCATGCAACGCCTATCTTGCAACCATGCGATATATCCGTCTTTAAGGCGTTAAGAACAAATTGGAAATTCGCTATCTAACGGAACGTAATAAATATATCTGCCGTTACAAGAATTCAGTTTGCACCACTTATTGCAGAAGTCCTAGCAACAGCAGCAACACCATCAACAATAAATAATGTATTTCGCAAATATAGACTGTATCCTTTCAATCCGGATGCCGTTAACTACACAAAATGCATCAAGAGTATGTGCAAAAACAAAGAGTACTTCAATTCAGCTAAACGTTAGTGAAAAAGATCTTACTGCAAGAATAGTTATTACTGTGTAGAAAGATGAACTTCAAAGGGCTGCGGTTGACTTCAACACAATCCTTGAAGTTTTGAAACTTTCAGCAGAAGAGCCGATGTACGAAACACTAAAAACATGATAAAAGTGCCAATTTACCAGTAGATGACGAAGTTGTAGTTTGTGAAATCCCTGTGATTGATTATAACAATGAATACTTGTCTCAAGCTACCTTTACTTGTCCAGTCATTGGCTGCTGAAGCCAATCCAAGTGCAACAACTGAAAACAGAGTGAATATAGCACCTATTTTACCAACGAAACCTGAGGAGTCAGTATTGTGCCAAACAAAGAATCAGTTATGTCTGCTCCAACAACAGAATCAGAGATACCTTTAATTATTCTGAGAAAGGACACTTCTATTCCAGAATTTGTGCCATCAAATGAGAAGAAAGGTAACACATCAACAGTGAACGAAACTGAACCTATAAAGGATTTTCAGCAACGTACTTATTCTTCAAAAGAACATCCTACTGAAGCTCTGGTTTTATACCAGAAGCACAGCAAGAAACAAAGGACATTGAAAGTGATGCTATTGCTGGACCAAGTGAATCAAGTCAGAAGAATATCGCAACAACACCTAAATTTATCAGACCAATAAATATAACACCAACTTTTAAAAAGCAACTGTTCTGGCCCAAGAGTCCAGTCAAAGGAAAGTAGATAAGATACCGTTTGCAATTAGCTCAGAAGAATATCGCCGAGTACCGACTGCAAAACAAGAAAAACAGAAGAAACTAGAGGAGAAAAAGAAACAAAAAAGATAAAAGAACGGCAAAAAAAGAGCAACAAGTTGGAAAATCCAAAGAAAAGATCGAAGAAGACGGTCACTGCTTTTGTAGAAGAACATGATATTGAAGATGATATAATTGACTATGGCGATGGAGCCCTATGCACAGGATGTGGAGTGATAATTAACGATTTTGCTTTGGAATGTGGGGTTAAACCAGTGAGTTGCGATGAATGTTAAAAATACTGTAGTTCCATTTTCGATACACCGATTTATCTGGCTATATATGGGAACATCTAGCAGATAAGCTGTTCCTGTGTGCGGATTGTACCATATAAATTATTTGAACAATCAGGAATTTACTGTTATTACATGAAAAGATAACTCAATGTGCAAAAGTAACTCATAAGGTAAGCCTATAACGAAATACTTTGGATAGTTTAATAATTACCTGTACCTTGGGCAGAAAGTGCTCATACATGTGCACTATACTTAATAGAATGTTAATTTAATAATAAAAAAAGAAGAATGTTTTTAATATCTGTAAGAGATATAGAGAGTGTTATGTAGTTAGTTGCTACGAAGTTGTTTATGGATACCTAATCATCTTGTATGTGTGCATGACAATTTGAATGAAAATACATAAAAGTGTATCAACTAATAAACCATTTGATACCGTTTGTCGACTTTATAATTTTGATAGAAAAGGTGAGAATAATAATATGTATAATTATTAAAGATATTTTTAAATGCAAACTATTACTACCACTCGAGATTCCTATATCATCGATCGAACCAGGTTAACGACTACCCTTGGTGAGTCGTTGTAAGCTAACACGGGAGAGAAACCTTATCATATATGAGAAGATGTGCTCAAGTAACACAGAAGAAAACCTAACACTGGAGAGAAATCTATTTCACACGGGGAAAACGTAAACACAGGATTTTTAAAATTATTAGTGACTCGTACTTTGTTTAGAATTTGTAAAGCCGCAATAAGTGATAACATAATGTGTGCATATAACGCAGGAGATAAATCTTGTTTTACGTGGAAGAACCATTTAATATTCAAATCCATTATTCCAAATAAAGTAGCTATGTATCAAACCCTAATAGCCTGATAGTTTAATTTATAATCATTAAGGGGAAAACCTTTAAGAAAAATAAATAAAATCTATATCATCGTTTTGTCAAGTTCAAAACTCAGGAATAATACAATTTCCAGACATCATCTAGGGCAATCAATTACTTCTACGCGATAGAAACGATAGAATTGAGCGCAGTCGACTAATAGCATGAATGACTAGTCGACTACTGAACGACGGTGGTCGACAAATGGGAATTTTGTTAAGTTTTCGTAAAACATATTGTTATATCACTGCAAAATTTTAAAAGTGAACAGTTAACACACAGTACGGTACAAAATAACCTAAATGAAGCAAATAATTAACTTCTGTCAAATATTATGAAATCATCACGTTTTATGTGTTCAGAAGTAAGACTTTTTTTCAGCGGTCGAGTATTGGCGAACTCACTCTGTATACAGGGTGGCTTATTTTAATCTTTCCACAGAAATATCTCGTAAACGATTGAACATAAATGAACTGAACAAAAACTCAGATAGGAAATACCATGGGGCATACCGAATGGTGGTGTCGTGGTACCCCCCAGGGCCGCTCTTCAAGAGGGCCCGGAGCCCAACTTTAAAATTTTAAATGGAAATATGGGACGAGTGACACCTCGTTTGATAGATCTTTAAAAACTAAAAGGCGATATGGCAAAAGATTTTTCATATCGGCCACAGTATTCAAAATGGCCGCCAAGATATGTTCCTGTATCAGATAAACGTCCAGTACCACTAATATGAAAACGGTTGAAGATAATAACGGATGAACAGAATAAAATTACTATAGGAAATCACAGAGGGTATTTATCATTCCATGGCTCGAAACTGTTGCAACAGAGGAGATGATTAGAGTAAAAGTGCCATAATGCAAAGGAGGAAGTATAATTCCTAGAAAATCATCGTTTCAATGTCCTTCGTAAGTGGGTGAAGCAGGACGGGAAGGAACGGTGAAATTGCAAATGAGAACCTTAGTTTTTGCGAATTGTATCTACACAACAGAATTATCTGAAATGTGTTTTTATAAGAGATAGATGTCGGTAATGGAAAAAAGTAGATAAAATTCTTGTTAAATGGTACCTTCCATTTTGATTGCAGGCAATGATTTGTGCAAAAATGAATCAACTGAAATGCGAAACCAATTTGTCGAACAATGCAGTTTTAGAACAATGTGTACAAACGTTGGTTTTGCTCAAAAGTCGTCTTCACAATATTGCTTCATTACAGTACCAGTCACTTGTACGCCCAAGTGTTTCAGACAAACCATACCTATTGCAAGTAAAAGTGCGGTTCTCATTTGAGATTTTACCATTCATTCCCGCTTCACGCGGTGTATTCGTGAAATAACTTGAATCATACACTGGATTCGGTCCAATATATATTTCCAGTATGCCCATGTTAAAATATGCAAGGCATTGTGCAATCGTGAAACATCCGTGTTCAATGGTCGAGAGTTTGCGTTATTATTATTATTATTATTATTATTATTATTATTATTATTATTATTATTATTATTATTATAACAGTTCTGCAAAATAAGCAATTCCAGATAGAATCTGGTTTAGTAATAAGTGAAGAGGAGATTGACTTCTGGTTCAAAATAAATTTTTAGTGTTTGGAGTAATATTGTTATCGTAAAGACGTCTAAACTCGTATGCTGTTCATAAGTATGAGAACAATTGTGTTCGTCCTGTTTTCTAGGGTAATTCCGTTTCATTCCACAGTCTCCTTCCATCAGTTCCCTACATAATCATTTACTTTAATGGATCATTCGTCTTCTCTAACCTACAGGGCTTAATCGTGGGACATAAACGTCAAAATTGCAACAAAACATACGTATGTACGTACATTTGTACAGGCAAGCAAATTTCAACTTTATGAATTAAATTTAATTCAATTTATTATATATTCTAATAAACAGGAAATTTTAAATTAAGCCATTATTTACTTTTTCCAACGAAGTAGGTCTGTTTGTCCAACTACCGGAGCGAAAAGTCAGAAAATAGCCAGAAAGTGACATGCTATGTTCTGCCTTCCTCATATATATTTTATTTTATTTTTTATTTATTTAACAATCACCAGATACAGCTGGTGGATATACTGGATACCTAACAACAATAGTAACAATGAAAAGGACTTGGGAAGGTATCGGCGAGGGCCTGTTTAGTAGGTACCATCCCGTCATTTGCCTGGTAGGACTGAAGAAAACCCCAGTCAGGATGGTCGACAGCGGAAGTCGAACCCACGACCTCTCGAATGCCAAGCCAACACTCTACCACTTGAGCTACTTCGCTCGGTATATATGACCTCTTGTATGTTTAAAAGGGTTTTCTGTATTGCCCCACTGAAATAGACCTTGAACAGCACGAATTTATGCAACGCGGACGTTTCTTGGAATGGCATTCTTGTAGTAGCTCTGTAAATGTCCGTATTCAGCAAAGAGTATTCCGGTATCTTAACTTGTTTAGGGTATTTCAATCTCTCTCCATGAACTGTCGTGTGTTCCCATGCCTGGAAACATTCTTATCCCTACCCTTGGCTGTCTCTTTGCTTCAATTACCAAATTTTTAGACTGTTATGTGAAAATGTTCATGGAAAACACTTGGAACACTAGAATGCTTTTTTTTTTTTTTTTTTTTTTTTTTTTTTTTTTAATGTAACAGCATGACTGTACTGTTATGTTTGTACGAAGTGTATAGCTTCAGAGTACGATTTTGATTAGGTGAAGTTTAAGGTTGTCCACAAAAATTCATGGAATATCATAGATACCGTTCTGTCTGTATTAGAAGGCGCAAATGGAACTAATGTAGGTTGAGCAAGTCGTGATTAGTGTGGTGTATTCCTTATTCTTTTGTATTTGCTTTTTTATCCTTTTTGCATCGTTTGATGAGATAATAAGTAGGTTGTTGAAGACAGAGAGGAAGGGGAAGAAGAAGTAATTTATGACTTCAAGGTCCAACAGAGCTTTGTAAAATTGCCGTCCTTTTTCGTCTTTTTTAAAATTTTTTTTAACGCATAGTGATACATGCTTACTTGTTTTGTTAGGTATTTCTGTCCAGGTGACTCATCACCATCTTTTTATGATAAGAAGGAAGAAAAAAGGTTTTGCTAGTTTATTGTGCTTTCTTCTTTGCTCCTTACACCTGCAAAAGGACAAATACCATGACTCAGGCACCTGCATTACTCTTTGTTGGGGTAACTTCCAGTTAGATAATTGTAGATTCACCATTTTTTTTGGGTTCGTTTTTTAGGGTCAGACTTTTCCTCGTGTATATTTTTGTTGTTAACAAATACACTTATTGTTCTGCACCATGTTGTGTTAAAAGTTTAAGATTATTATTGAACTTAACGCGATATTTATTTATTAAGAAAACTCGGGGAGCGGCTTCAGAGAGCAATAGAACATGGAAAAAAATAATGGAAAGGAGTTAGGTAAGGGTTGTATATTCAAAGTACCATCCTAGCATTTGTCGGATTGCTCTTGAGGGAAGACACAACGTAAAAATTAAAATTTTATCGCTACAACTATGGAAAGAAACTTGTCTATTGTACTAATATAGGAATTAGGCTAATTTTCTTCCTTTAGTTTGAAGCGATACAAAAAATACTGGTCTGACTTTTTTCGAGAATCAGCACTGTTAGTGAGAGATGAGAAAATTTGAGTTAGCATTTTCTGCAACAAGATTCGAACCCGTGATCTCCCGATTGTACAAGAACGCTAACATGTGATCAATACCAGCTCTGTATTAAACTCTCATAATAGGATGCGGGACTTTTGGAGCTTAGTAAAGGCAATCTTATGATTTCCATTCATTTTACTTTTTCTTGATTTTTGTCTTCAGCCTCTGTGCTGAAAAGGAAACTCCATTAAAGTAACCAATGAATGGTTTTTTATTTAACAAAATAAATAAATGTTTCACCGTACCAGATTTACCAAAAATTTTGTGTTCTCAGTTTGATTTTTTTTTTTTTTTTTTTTTTTGCTTTACATATTCCACGTTTGTCCACAGGCGATTTTGTTTTGTTTTGTTTTTCTACTTGAAATCATTCGCTTCTGATGCACTTATTACAATACTCTTATTAGTTTACTTTTTGTGTTTGTCAGAACTAAGTTTTTGCAACTTGAATTTCATGAACTTCCATCCTAACTGCAAGTCTAAAATTTTGTGCAGACATGTAAACCCGATGGTAATACAATGTTTTATCATAATTTTCACTGTAACATTGGTGAAATTAATTATTTAGAAGTAATGTGTCGAGCGCCAAATGTGTTTTCAACCCAAACCTTGTATGATTGGTTTTGAGTCTAGACGTGATGTTGATACCATATTAACAAGTTTGACTCTTTTTTTTTTTTTCATAATAAGAGGAAATTAAACTAGCACCATGTAATTTGAATAAAAAACTAACTATAAAAGTCTTTTAGAACATATTACTCCTACAAAATGCATTCAAAAGAAAAATCTAGCGGTAATTAATTCATTGTTATTTCCTTTACAAAAAATTTTTAAAAAAAACTTTTTTGGGAGAGGAGGCAGAAAGAAATTGCACTAAACATAAATGTTTCCCAAGTGTAAAATGGATTTTCCATAATGTGGAAACATATTTAGATAGCTCCTTCGAAGGTGTAACATATTTCAAAGCTGTAGCTGTTAGTGGGCATAAATAGTAAACTTATAACACAATAGAGATTCGAGGAAAGTGGATCTACAGAATGGTAAAATTTTGAGATAAATTCAGATGTGCTTTAGCGATCTCTAAGAAATTTTGACATTATACAGTCCATAGAGGCTCTCTGAAGACATTAGGTGAACTTTGTGGTGGACAAACACCGTGTGCGTGGGTTTTCTCGGGGTTCTCCCGTTTCCTCCCACTTTCTTCATTCCACCATTTCATTCATTACTCATCATCACCGTCTCCTTTAGCCTCATCGGCATAACCGTGGGACGTAAAACTTAAAGATTTCATTTCATTTTTTTTTCTCTGAAGACGACATCACAATGCTGACAACTCGGTTTGCATTTCCTTATTTTCAAGTGGCAGTATGTCAAATGATTCCGTGATGACGAACAAAAATATATTGTTTATTTATTTCGAAAAAAGAACAGGCAAATGTCTAATTAGAGTTTTCCTTCATTGTGTGGTAACACACTTTAATATACATATATAATAATATAATAATACGATAGTAATTGTATGGTAATACACTTTAATATATATATACACAGATGGTGATCAGAAAAATGGAAACACCTGAACGAAATTGCAACTTACCAGATTAATATGGTGTCGGGCCACCTTTCGCCTTCAGAACAGCCTTGATGCGACGTGAGATGGAGGCATAGAGGTCGTGAATGGTAGCAAGTGGAATTTTACACCATTCCTCGTGCAGGGCATCGGCCAGTTCTGTGAGAGAGGATGGAGGTGGAAATCGTCGCCGGAGTCGTGTTTTCAAGACGGACCACAGATGTTCAATTATGTTGAGATGTGGGGATTAGGCGGGCCAGGAGAGGTGTTGAACTTCATCCCAATGTTCCTCAAACCACGCTGCAACAACGCCAGCTGTGTGATGGGTGCATTATCATCCTGGAAAATGGCGTCATTGTCCGGGAACAACATCCGGACCATAGGATGCAAGTGGTCTCCTAAAATTGCGACATAATCGTTGGCAGTGATTCGTCCGCTAAGTGTGACCACAGAACCCAATGAAAACCATGATATGGTGGCCCACAGCATCACCGAGCCGCCGTCATGTTTCACAGTTGGGCGGAGACACTGCAGATCATAAGCTTCTTTGGGCGTTCTCCACACAAACACGGCCCGTGATTGGGAATAGGGTGAAGAATGACTCATCCGACCATATCACACGTTTCCAGTCCTCAACGGTCCAAGTTGCATGATCGCAGCACCATTTGCGGCGTGCGAAAGCGTTATGGTCCCTGATGAGCGGTTTGGCCCGTTCAACACGACCCCGTAAGTTCATGTCATGTAATTCGCGGTGGACTGTGATTGTCGAAACAGGGTGGGGGAGGTGCTGATTGAGTTCCGCCGTCACTTGCTCCGCAGTGGCATGACGGTTCTGCGTGACAATGCGCTTTAATACCCGGCGTGACCTGTCACTCATGATTTTCTTCCACTCACTGTTCCGCTTCCCCGATGTGGTTTTCCCGTGTGTTGTGTAGGCCGTCATCACCTTCGACACTGTCCCACGCGACACCTAACACAATAGTCACACACTCATTCCATATAACCGCGCACTAACAATTTGTCCTCTTTGAAAGTCTGAGAGGTCTCCCATTTTACACTACCTCCGTCTGCTGCAGCCACTGGACACTGCTGTTCCACTGCGCCTGACGTAGGATGGAGACCGACTTAACACACCACCACCAGCGGTCCGGCGCTGCGGGCGCCACGACACCACTGCCAACCCATACATCTGACGTGTTGCCAACTACAGGTGTTTCCATTTTTCTGATCACCATCTGTATATATAATAAATTAATGTGATAGCAAAATACATGTTTCATACGTTCAAATACCTAACGATATACAGGATACAGCAAATTTACATAGAATGAAAAGGAGGTGGGCTGATAAGGGCCATTTTTCGCCCATCAGGCCCGAGATGTGAAATGCATGGTTTTCAATAGTATACCTCATAAAAATAAGAAAACAAATATATTTTGACGGAAAGCGCTATAAGTGAGAGGTAAAAAAAATAAACAAAGACGTAAGTCGTGTGCTAATGAAAGAACGTAAACACTACTGTCATGAGTTGGAATCCGAGAAAATAATAGTAAATAGAACACTAACAGCAAGAATAAGAAGAATGAAGTCTACTACGACTATGAGATCAATATATTACATGGGAAATAATCAAGCATAGATAATAATCAGACAGCTGGAGACACTTGTAGCTAATTTGCAGATTAGGTATCATGCTTGCTGTCGTCATCCGAATCGCCACTGGACCATCCTGCAGCGGCGGCATCTTGTAGTGTATGAGTAGATGATTCTAGACTTGGTTTCTTAACTGCGGTGGAATTGTGGCGCCAGTAAGCCAGAAACCATAGTACGGAAGCAACATCCGACGACCCGTGCGCCTACTTTACATTGACAGTACCACTGTATGTGTGCGATGTTGCTTTGCTCTGTTTTGATCCAAATATTACAGGTTTTGGATCTTATGTGACGTGATCGTAACTGAACTCGGAGAACAGAAGCACCGTCATGATGTATGTACAGAGAGTACATACCTTCGTCACTTAAGTGCTCGTGAGTGTAAGATTGGCTTTGTTTAAGTTGATATATGGCAAGAGTTGATTGCCGTACCTCATCCCAAGTTAGCCGTGGAAAATCTTGAAGATCTGTCTCGGTTAACTTAGCCCAAATTGCCTTTTTTCGCGCCCAGCCTTGTTGGTCGACCATCTGTTTTAAGTAATTAGGTTTTTTAACTAAAGCCAGCATCCACTGAGTGATTATTTCATCATCTTTGGTGTTGTGAATCCTTGTAGGATAGAAAGCATTGAGAAGAGCACATATAATTCGCACATAGTCACCAATATAAGGTATCTGCGTATTGGGTACCACTTTATCAAATGTGCGCCAGCTTTTCAACTGTCCATTAACGGCTTCGACAACCCATCGAACTTTCGTCACAAGAAGCGGCTCGTTAGCATCCGCTGTTGTAAACTGTGGCTGCTTATTGAGTAATCTACGCATTTCAGGTACGAAACCCATTTCTTTCAGAAGTGCCAAACAATCACGGAAGCCTCTATCAACAATCAGAACATCCTTTGGCTGCAGCCACTCTCTGATATTGTGTGCATCTTTTTTTAAAAGATATGAGTGAGTATGTTAGCGTCATTGTTCTTTGAAGCCGCGAAGTAAGGTCCAGAGACATCCAAAATGTAACCTGTCATCGTGACCAACATCATAGGCTTCACCAAAGGTCTTCCTTTGTATAACGAGAATGATCGTCGCTGAAAGAAATAGTGGGAACTCTTCTGGATATAAATGTACGTGCCATCAGCAACAGGTATTACAGTATCATTGTCGTCGTCGGGAATGAATAATCGTCGCGCTAAAGGCCTCGTATGGTTTTCAATAACCTGTGTTCTGGTGATGTGTTCCGTTCCAAGATATAGTGGAACAAAGTTCTGCATCAAAGTTCTGCAGAGTGCACAGATGATGATATTCTTCGTTTTCTGACATTGAATAATGTGGACAGAACACCATTCGAGAGACCCGTTCGAAGCTTTACAAGTAACACTGCCAAACAAGTACGAGAGGATCTCTGTGTTGAGGAACGCATTTTGGACTTTACTAGGTCATAAATACAATTAAAATCAGACCTTGATATATCCATGAGAGTATAATAACCGGAGTCGGAAAGTCGTCCCGGTGAGTCGAAATCGATATCTTTCTTCTGTGCTACCTTTCTGATATCGTTTATCAGGCTTTCAATATCTTTTGCAGACATTGTTGTCTTCTCACTTACAGGGCGTACAGCTTGCAGAGCCTCCTCACGGAATACGGACTCCGTAAGATGCGTTTAACAGCAGCGTTTTCCCGACGAAATATAGATTCCCGTTTCTGTAAAGGCCTGCGCTGGATCTGCTTTTGGTACAGCCACTAAGTATTTCTTATGCTTACATATTATACAACAGCTATTAGAGTTGCGACAACGAGGTATTGCTAACTCTTTTTTAGGACTCTTACAGGTAGTGTCGACGGCAGTAGCTTGGATCGGATGCATCTGGTAGCTATTGTTGGTCGTTGTTTTTCATCTTTCCCTCAGTATTGCAATATAGTGTATCAATGAATTCTCATCGCGTGGTCTGTATGATTCTTGTATATATATATATATATATATATATATATATATATATATTGCAGAATTTCATGCCATTCTGCGACTGGTTTTCCTGCTCGCACTTTTACTCATACCACTTTTAGAAATGACACGCTTTCTCAATACTCCATAACATGCTGTCTCTATTTTTCTGCCCTACACACACATCCGCGCAAACAATACATTTTTTTATATATTTTATTGACATACTGAGCATGTATTTTCAATCACAATCGGTAAATAACATCAGAGATTGAGTCTCCATTTGAACTCGTACATTACAGCGTATAAACGGTAGTCATCGCTCTATACTCTCGCGCAATACATTTTGTTCTCTGATAGGTAGAAGGACACACTGAACCAAAATCAATTAGTACTCATATCAAAGGTTACACAGAGTTATATTATGAAGAGTCAGATTTATTTTGGTTCATCGACTCCTTCTTCCTATAAGCCTCCATCAAAGACAGCAAACAGTACCAAAAGGTCGCAAAACGCTGATACGAACTCTTTTTGGGCACTCATTTCTATGACTTACTATTTTCTTTATCACGTATCTATTATCTTTACATATGTAACATATCTTCTAGTATAAAAATACATTGCAAACTTGTCGGAATCGGACACTTCATTTTTCCGTTGTCTGATGGGCGAAAAATGGCCCTTATCCGCCCACCTCCTTTTGTTTATAACTAATAATATCTATATCTGGGTGCCCTTGCAACATCTTATTATACAATAAACACATTTTTTGATTGGCGATACATCCAATACATTAATTCTTTGCGCTAAGAGATGGAATATGCCATTATGGTTTCTCGTTGCTCTGTGGGAGACATGAATTTTGATTACTGATGATAAATATTCTGAGTCTATTGCAAAAGATAAAATGAAATGAGTTCTCCTGCTTTCAAGTGATTGTGATGAATATTCGTTTCGAAGAGCTTCGTTAGTCCACTCTTTCAATTGGCGTTTGATTAATAGTATACACATTGCGTACGTACTTCATTTTCCTGGTGTAGGATACTACTTTGCATTTTGTAATATTTTGCAGCAACTTGTTTGATTCACACCCTTGTAAAATAGTATTAATGTCACTTTGCAAAGAAATAGCGTCTAGTTTCGTGGAGATATTGCGATCAGCAAACAATAGATTTGGGAGGATCTTATTACAGGTGGTAAATCGTCAACAAATAGTATAAATAATAGAGGTCCTAAGTTCGATCCCTGAGACATACCAGAGTCTACGACATATTCCTTAGTTAAAATATTCTTGCATCGAACGCGATGTTTGCGTTGGCAAAGATAGGACTCTATAAGTTGTTTGAAAATTTTGTGAAAAATTGAATGTTACAAATTTGCTGAGAAGTATATCATGATTAATTACGTCGAATGTCTTGGAGAGATCTGTATAAATTACATTTACTTGTTCCGTTTTATCAATTTGATTAGCTATAATATGTGTGAGTTCTGCGTTCTGCATTCTGAATTATTGCAAAATTTAAGTTATTTGACGGGATTAATTCCTACTATTTTGATGCATACATTGCACAATGCATGAGAAAAAGAAAAGCTTACGAAGGTAATTTCATAGAGAACTGTTTTAATCTGATACAAAAAGATGCATTCTAACAAAACAATATTGTGAGACGTATAAAGTTATATTTACCGTCTGATTCATTTCAGTCAAGGCTGAAGCAAGGTACTTCTTCAAATTACTTCTAAAGTTCGCAGAATTGCTACATACCATACACATATTCTTGTTCACTGTTATCTAGTCGCGTTCGTTTGTATCTAGAGAAAAAACTGGAATATTTGGATCCTTCTTAATAAAGGAAATGAAGTAACTATAGGGACAGTTTAAAAAGACAAAGCTTCTTGTTCTTTCTCATCCGGAAAAATAACAACGTTACTTACATATACCTCTTCTTATATAAGAATGTTTCAAAGCCATTACTTTGACACTATTTGTTTGATATTAGCATTTGACGATATCTCACATGCGTTTAATTTGAAGTTTTCTACTGTTTTCCAATATTTTTTCCCAAATTACAAAATCAAACAAATAAAAAAAAGAGTTCGTTCAGTTGAATAGGGTTCGAACCCGCCTCTGCTCGTGGGAATTCAGTACACTAACCACCAGACCATACAAGAACTGTTAAACGAAAATCGTTCTAGTGATTTTCACCTCACTCTTTCTTCCTGGCCTCATTCTTTGATTGGTTGTTCAATTAATTCAATATGATATTCTTTGATTTCTAGGCTTGAAATATTTTGATACGAAAGATGCGTTGTGGAAAGTATTCCATTCGGAATATTCTTTACAAAATTATTGAAAGATAATATTATATTGTGACAGCAATGTTGTCAGCGTATATATTTTTGTACTTAAGATTAGTATGATCCTCTTTGGAACCACTTTTGTCATAAACCATTGTAATCACTATATTGCATTCATACACCAATACAAGGAATTAACAATAAGAGAACCAATGAAATGTCTTCAACTCACTTGTCGCTTTGATACTATAAAGGATTTCACATATCAAAATTCGCTACTCTATCAAAACCTAGGAATATACATACTGTATATATTCATTGGGACATATAGCAGGAAGGAGAAAAGAATGGCTAACATACTGGTAGTCAATTCCCTATGAAGCAGGTGATTAATGGTTAGACATATTGTAGTTCTGAAAGAGAACGGGGATTGCAAACTCTGTATATGATGCTGAAGCGCAAAACCATTTATGCCTTATTGTCACAAGCAATGCTCACACGGTGTAATCTAATGAATGACGTTTTGTTTTTTCTCAATTGTGATGATGGATAAGGCAATTAACTCTCAATGATTCAGTCCAATAGATTTTTTTTTTCAGTATTTAAAAGCGTTAAATATTATAAAGTATTCATGAACAAACATGTTCAAGCCGTTTGGTAATTACTGAAGCATTGAGTGAATGTTTTCCAGTCGAGTCATGTAATATGTGAAAAATTCATGATGGTAGAAATAGTAGTATTGGAAAATTGTTTACACACAGAAAAAAAAAATAAAACGTTATAATTTAATTAACTGTGTAATTTAGAATTGTATTCGTTAGGTATTGACTGGTTATTTGTTCACGGACTCAATTTCTAACCCACATCACTGAGTTGTTTGAAAATAAGTACTTAGCACTACCAAAGTTATTTTTTTAAAAAACAAATTATTTCTTTCGTTTCAGGTAAGCAAATAGAGGTGAAATTCATCATAGGCAATGCAAGAAATGGTGAGTTCCAGGCATGCAATTTTTCTCCATGTGTGTTGGATACACATACATACATCACAAAGGAAAATTCCTTAATTAGTAGTGTTTATGTAAAGGGGTGTGAGAAGTGCAACATGCAGATTAGTACCAACGTTAAGAAGAAGGTTTGAAACATAAAAAATTTGAAAGCATTTATATTCTCCGTATATACAAGTACATATCAGTCAAAAAGAACGAGTGGTATTTGATGTAACTGACTGTGATCAAAGTCTTCCGGACTTCCATAACTGAAATTCCATTCTCCAAGCTTTATATATTCGTTACTAAGACATGTAGCATATTTTATACGCGTACGAATCCACTGCTATTTCAGCAAGACACACATAAGTCACTTCAAGAAAAAAATAATCAAAATTCATAGCTGATTGTTGTGATAAGTGAAAGAATTTATACTGTGCTATTATATTCCTTCAATAGAGGACACCATTACATGGTATTTTGAATGCTATACTCCACTAGAGTTGCCATGTCACTGCTGTGCCGTCCAAGACCACTACAACTGTCCCTATCTGGATAATAGAAATTGTAATTGATTATAACAATAAATAAATAATAAATAAAGGTTATAATAAAATGATAGGATTATGAAATTCTATCTATTGCTTCTTTTAAAATAAAGCAAAAACAACTATTGGTCTAACTTAATATTATGTAAAATTTATATCAATCAGAATATCGCAGAAGACCTATGATGTACTCTACCTGTAGGAAGTGTACCTTCAATCATCGGATAGGGTCATTGGGATTGCTCTAGGGACCCATGCATGGGCCATGCCTTGAACTATACCTGCCTTTTGACAGGGGTCCAGTTTCTGTTGAAAACCCGGGAAAATGTCTCGTTTCCCATTCTTTCCTGTGCTCAAACTAGTTCTGTGTGTGGTGTGTCTGTGAAGTATGTGTGTGTATGAGAGAGAGACAAACCGATAACGAAGGCTGAACTAGACCTATGGGTCATATGCCTGCTATACTGCGGTCGTACCGTCAGCCTCATCATACTACGACAAACGGCCGTCATTGGTCTGTATGCACGTTCATTTGTTAATTTATTGTGAGTGTACGCTGGACTATAAAAATATTATAGTTCGCACATAAACAAAACTAACTCTTCTCTGTGAAGGGCAAGACCCAAGGGTGACGATATTCAAGAAAAAAAGTCAATCCTTTTCTGTCTTCTGGCGACAATGCCAGATGGCTAACCGTTTGTAAGATAAGCAAAATTTGGCTTATTGATAATTTAGACATGATCTTAACACTCTTTTGATAATTTTACAGCTGATAAGGAGATTGGTATAGTTTGTAATTCTACTATATGTGGGTATACTCCTGTATACGCCATATTACATATCTGGCCTCCTCTAGCCTACAGGACATAAACGTGGGACGTAAAACTAGTAACTGCGTTTCCCCCCTAATTTTAACAAAATTAGTTCACTATCGCATGGAATTATTTTAATTTTATTGCATGTGTACAACCAACGCAAGATGATTAATAGTTTGCTATCATATTAATTATAATTACTGAATAAATCAGAAATAAAGTACTGTAAGTCTATAGGAATGTGTATGTAAAGCTCTACTAGCCTATTCATCTGATAAATAAATTACTGTTTTTTTTTTAAACTCAAAAGTGAATTATAAATGCAATTATGATTTAATTATTGTATGAGGGGAGCCTCGTACAATCATGCCTCTTTTACTTTCATTCAAATAGGGAAATTGACAAAGGAAAAATTTGAAGGAGAAATGAGAACTGAACTAAGGGAAGATCCATTCTAAAATTACCAAAAAGCCATTAGCATGTATTTCCTATAATACTTTGTATCAGCGTTCGTTCAATTCAATGTAATCTCCTAATGCGCTAGTTCGAAATTTACCTTCAAATTAAATGAATGCGTAATTAATGTATGTCGTGAATTTAGACTGTGCAGTCTTAGCGCTAACATTTTGTCAATTGATGTGCAAAACAGGGTTGGCAAAAACCATGGTTTTTATTGAAAAAACAAAAAATCCGTTTTTTTTTGTTTAAACCCGTTTTTTTTTTGTTTGTGTGTTTGTTTAAACCAGTTTTCTTTGGGGGCGGGGAGTTAAATAATTTGCTGTATATGTTTATATCACATATGAACAGAAATAAGTTTGTTTCGCCTTGGTGTTATTATGCAACAACCAGGTTATGCTGGAAGGGATTACATATGCTTAAAGCGGAATCCAAGGCGCTTCTCGGCTTACATCCGAGAGAAATTGTTCTCATTTGAACTCAAAACTGGGACTAATTGGCCACAAATGCGATACGTCTGCCGACCCACTCACGAAGGACTCCTGATAAAAATACGTTGTATTGATCTTTACATACTTGTTAATATAATTGTCAAGAGTCATTTCAGAAGGACGAAAAGATAAACAGTTGCACAAGTGAAACCATTATACAGAATTACATATGGACAATTTGAAAATACTGCAGAGTACGTAGTCCAAGTTTGTTCACTATGACTTTTATTAGTCCAAGTTAAAGAAATACGACGACTTAATTTGCATATCAGTAAGAAAAGTGAATAAAGATACGAATTATTTGAGTCCACTTTTGCCTCTGACCCATTTATACATAAATAGATACCAAAGATATTTCTGATTTCAATAAATACCTCTCTCGTAGGGATTGTATGACATCCCCCCCCTTCCAAAAAAAGTACGGCATTTCGCTGTATTTTGTCAATAGTAAACATTATTAAAACGAAACAACATTTAGAATTTTTCTTTGATTGCAATTGCATAACAATAACAACGAACTGTAAAAAAAGAAAAAAAAAGAAAAAAAAGAAAAATCACAAATGAAACATTTAGAAACAAAAAAAAGTTACTTTTTAGTATAGTCTCTTTGAGTAATTAATGGGGAATTTAAGTTGGAATATAATACGAATAATATACGGGAGTGAAACGTGATAACCCACAAATGTGTGTTCATCAAAATTTTGCGAACGCTTACACTTTTACGAACATTTATCGTTTTTTGGTTTAAACCAGTTGTTTAAAAAAAACAAAAAAAGAAAAAAACAGATTAGAATATTTATTCGTCCTCTGATGTTCATGTGCGTTTAGTTAATCTCTTTTTCTCTCCATTCTCTTATGCGCTTAATAGAGAATGCTGATCATATATGTTTGTATCTTCCGTTGTTTCAACATGAAAGAAGGTGAATTCATTGGTGCACATAAGAACATGATTGGAAGTTTCATGATATGAACTGAGCTTTGTCTTTTAAGAAAAAGAAGACTTCTGTAGACATTTTGCTATAGTATTCAAGAGTATTGAATTCAGTAATCGATTATTGGAAAATGGATTAATGGTAAACTCAAAGATATCGATGATGTCTTCGTACACTTTTGAAAGTAGATATCGGATGCGTTTCTTCCATGCTTTTAGGAACGACTTTCAGTGTTGTTATTGAAGTACATCTAATATCAGTAAAGCTGTGATGCTCATTGACCTTTTAAAAAATACATATTTAAAAAAAATAATTAAAGTATAATAATTTGTTAAAAGACTGCTTGTCATCATTTTTTTTTTCAATTGTATTAAATTCCAGGTTCATCTGAAATTTCATACTCCTTCCCAATGTAATTGCTATAACGCGTACTTTCTATAAGCGTGCTTCTGAAATTGGTAATGGATGGGATTATTTTTCTCGGGTACTAAACCGAGTTGTGATTATCTCGGATCGCACTTTAAGCAACAGTATCCGTCTCGTGTAGCCTTAGTGTTGAAAAGGTATTAAACTCCAACCAAACAGCTTAAGTTTAAACAAAATAAATAAATATTTAATAATAATAAAATGATGTGTCTGTCTGTCTATGTCATCAGCTTTCGCATAGAAAGAAGCGACCTTAGGGCTATCAAATGTTGGCCACATATAGATATTCACCAGATTTATTCGCCTACGAAGCTTTTTTTTTCCACTGGAGAGTGAAAAGTATGCTAAAATGTATGCAGGTTTCTCGCAGTTTTTATGCAACCAGCATTACGTCCTAGTTGTGCGAGCTTACATAACAGCAGAGAATAAATATTCGGGCAGTGAAATGTTTGTAGAGAAATTTTTTTAAGGACATTCTCTTCTTCCTCTCTTTTTTTAAATCCAGGTTCTGAATTAAGACGGGGAACGACGGATGCTTTTTCTCTTTTTATCCTACATAAAAACCCAGGAACGACAGGTGGTTACTGCTAGTAAATAAATAAAAAGGTCAATAATAGTGGTATTTGTATACCTAGGTATATGCACAATCTTTCAAGAGATGTAAGGACTCTAGGACTGAAACCTCAAGAGGGTTACATTACACCGCAGAATAAGAAGTTGAGTTTTGTTGTTATTTATTTTAAACGCTGTTTTCCTTAATAACATAGGGAAGAACTGAATTTATTAAGGGTTACGTTACAGACCATACGAACAAAACTTAAAACATATGAAGAAGTGCGGACTAACTAAACCAGTTCAGTTTTGTAATTGGAAGCAAGTATTCTGGCTTATATTAGGAAAAAACTGCACATTTTAAATTAGTTGAAACAAAATAATAATAATAATAATAATAATAATAATATAATGTGTAATCTAATTAAAGAATTCTTTAGGTTAATTAAGTTACTATTATACATAAACAGCTTTGTGTGTTAACGTGCGATGGTTCAGCGTTATTTGCGGTTACGGAAGAAATTCTTGTTTGACTGCGTCAGATGCGGCCCTTGATGCAGTTATCTTCCTATTTGCAAAACTACCTAAGATAGATGCGTCTTTTGCGGCTGTGTGGAACTGTTATTTCAGTTTAGTTTCATTTGACTTATTTTGAATCCGCATGAGCTGTGTAGAAGTACTTTTCGACTTCGATATTACTTCTTTTTAAAAAATCATTTTTCAAACAATCTTACAACGGAAAGAGAAAACTTACTACAAGAAGAGTTTTGCCAACTCAATATAAAGCACATTGTTGTTGAAATTTTGTAGTTTCGGTCATATATCTAGTGTGACCGAAATTGGATACCAGTGAATTCTTGCTTATAATTGGTCAAATATTTCTTCGTATTATTTCATCGAAACTATTCCAAAAATTCCTTTTGATTTTGTTAAAAATGGATTTCCACAATATTATTCGCGTTTAACAGAAAAAAAACTTGTCCAAAGGTGAATCGATAGATCTCACTGCATAGAACAAAATTGATATGCGTCAGTATAAAAAAATCTCATGCGTAGTTTTCGAGACAATGAAGAAGGAAAACAGTTAATTCGTAAACTTAAAAATGACTCTATAAAATAACTAGACCAGCTGTTAAGATGAAACCGATAATGCAACTTTTCATTATCACTAATCAAGCTTTTCATTGTGACACTAAGCAAGATGACAGTATACAGTATGGTTAATGAAGTATAGCCCTCAGTATAATACTGACACAATATATTAGGGCAAATTTTTAATTATTGTTCTGGAGGTTTTGGAGTCTTGGCATGCTTCTGCTTTCTTTCTTGACCCCAGTAAAATTACAGTTCAACAGCATGGGGATTTTAATACTGTTAATGTATAACAAGAATTTTAAGAATGATCGGAAAAACAAAAAGGTGGATCAAAAGATTGCGATTTTGGCCAAGAATGTTAGAAATTATGTGAAAAAACGCATTAAAAATTTCGATCTTGGCCAATAATGAGTTTTTGGATCAGGGCCACAAAATTTTTGAACGACCCCTAAATCGAGTTTTCGTGTTCTTTCTTACGGAATAAGCACATCGTACTGAGTTAAGTGATAGTTTGGGTTTGGCAACATTGTATGTAGTTCTCCAGATATAAGACAAGAAAATCTTGGATTGAAATATATTGGATCATTTTTTTTTTTGAATCGGGGTCCACACAATTTTTAAACGGTCCCTAAATCGAGTTTTTTTCTTTTTCTTTTCTCTCTCTCTCTCTCTCTCTCTCTTTTTTTTTTTTTTTAACGGAATAAGGACATCATACTGAGTTTAATAATATGTAGTTCTGCAGATAGAAGGGCTACAAGAAATTTTTTGACAAATATAATGGATCTTTTGATGATCCAAAAAGGAAACAACCAAACTCTCATTTATAAAAGGGGAAGTTACAAAGTGTGATATTTCCTCTTTTCTTTCAAATTGTCAATAAACATGGGTGTATGATATAATATCGACCGCATTGTATCAGCTTTAATCTTTCATAAAGTTCAACACATACGATTATGAGTGCTATGCACTCGCAACTTCGAAGTCCTTTTTCTCGAGCCATAAGGCCGATTTGAGATTGTTCTGAATAAATTATTATATACATTTGTTTCAACTCACTTCCCATGAATATCAGAAGGAAAGAGAAAAAAAAGTCAAATCTTTTCATGCTGTCGTTCACGCTTAGAAAAGTTGTGTATAAAGAGACTGAAATAATTCTAGTTAGACAACGGAAGGTCAAAGGTCATAAGTGAAAAGTTCATTATAAATATAGCACTTTTGAAACCAATTGTTTATATAACCTGTTTTACTTTCTGTCCTCTCTTGCCTTTGTTCATGAAGAGGAGAGAAGGGAGAAGAAAGGTGGTTTGATCTTTGAATAATTTGCGAGACATGGCTTTTGGATCGAAATTGTCCTGTCTCCGCTCCGAAGCAAAATGTTATTTCAGTGAAAAACTTTCCGTCTCTGTTATAAAATATGTAGTATGTGTTAGCGAGGAAATAATTTTCAAAAGTGAGAGGTAACACGTTAGTAGGAGACCAATCGAGATGAGATAAAAAAAAAAAAAAAAAGCTCATTTTCTAAGTCTTAGTTGATCACATTTTCCCCATTCTTTCAAAGTGAAGTGAAACCAACTATGTGCATAGGCTTTCCCACTTTGGTTTGCAAGACTGATAAGCAGATAAAATATTTAACGGTTCAGTAATATTAACTCAATTTTTAATAGGGACTCTAGGACAAGAACCGTTACAGTATTTACGATGGTGACAACTAACTGGGAATCCTCGTTAGTCATGATCTCCTCAGAAAGACGCATCTCTGATCTTCGGGGGATAGTCGTAAGGAGGGACTTTTTCTAGGGGGAGGGAGAGCACTGACACACAAGTCACATATTGCGACATTCACAAATACATACACACGCACATGTTGATGAACGCTGCTCATATTACTCGTAAAACAACAATTATTTACGTACATGACCCAACTTAAATGTGGTATTCAGTAAGGTTTATATTAAATACTATTGTGTGGGGGGAAGCAAATCTAATAGGCTATGTTTTGAAGAACTTAAAAGCCAGGGCGGTCGTGCTCGTAGTGTTTTGTAACGGCTTCTTATAGTAGTTCACGATGAGCTTATTTGTCATCCTTCCCCCCCAAGATGTCTAGCCAGAACCTAGACCTGAACTTTCAGTAAATTCCAGATAAATTCTTCCTCGATCGATTATTTACAATGATCTACTGAGAGATGGTCATTTGATGTTAGGATCGCGCTTAACAATATCATTTATTTGGGTTTCTATCCTCAGTGGGGTTCACTTGTCGTCGGCCACAACAAACAATGGGAGTTATTCTCACTTGCAGCAATGGAACTCGCGCTCAGTATTGAACCCGAACACAGTTGAGCGCGAGTTCAGGACTTACAAGCCCAAACCTCACTCTGATACACGATAAGTAATATTCCCTAATTAACAACATTCGAAAATATTTTATATTTTCTTCAATAATATCTTGAATTTTTTCAGAATTATGCAGTGTAGTGATTTATTTCTTGGCTGTCGCAACAGAAGTAGGTAATAATGTCAAATACCTAGTTTTATCAACATTTAATACTAACATTTGAGTCAGAACCATACTTTTCTCAGTTCTTACTCAGCTTACAAGAATGTTTCATCCCAAGTCTTATTAGTAGCAGTAAGACAAGTATCATCAGCAAAAGATTTTATATTCCAATCTATTTCTAGGTTACAAAGATCGTTAATACATGTTAAGAATAAAATTAGCCCCTTTCATACTTGTAGTTCTAAGATTATTTCAACAGTTTCCAATTTGAACAATATTATTTTCGAAGTCAATGCTAATCTTCGCATTCCACAGTTCTCTAATGTTTATAATAAAATTTTGTACTTTATTGCTAGGTCTAAAAGTATGCTAATTACCTTTTTTTGTTTTTGTCCATGTTTTTACACGTGTCATTTGTTGATTTCTGTTATTTAAGAAACCATGCTGATTCGTTAAAAAAAAGTTCCATAAAAGCAGCTAGTCTCTTTTTGATGCATTTTTGTAATAACTTGATAAAATTACTAAGTAGTGATATTGACGTATAGCTATTTATAGACATAGAGTAAAGAGGTTCTATTTGGTAAATATGACAAAATCGATACGAGATCATCATCATCATCATAGGTATTCCGCCATAAATGGTAGTTCACTTATAACAACTGAGAAGCGTCCATGCACTTCGGTCTGCCGCTAATCTCTTCATCATGATGTAACAATTTTCTATTTTAATACCATCCATTAACTGTAGCTTCTTTCCCCTGTCCCTCTTTTTTTCCTGCCAGCATACCCTCTAGCACGTTTATCATGATAGAGTTCCTTCGCAGCCAATGTCCCAGCCAATTTCTCTTCCTCTTTTCAATTACATCTAAAATTGTTCTGTTCTCTTGTACTATTCCTAACACTTCTCGTTCGTTTTCCGCTCGACCCAGCTAATTTTATTCATCCTACACATTCAAATTTCGAAAGCCTCCAGTATTTTGTTTCATCACTTTGGATAGTGTTCATGTTTCTTCTTCGTCGAGTATAATACGTTAGTGGAGTAAAAATTATTAAATGTGAATTTCTCGGTCAGTACTAACAAGTGCTAAATTTACATGCAGAATCGTGCACAAACGATTCAAGCTGCAAAGATCTTTGCGGAGATAACCTCGCTAAATTCTTGAAATATATTGGCACCTAAGAGTTAAAAAATATATTCACAAAACGATGCACAAATTATTCTAACCGAAAAATCTCTTTTAGGACGATAATGAAAATGAAATGCGGATGTATGTAAATGAGATATCTATTTTGCTCACAAATCTTAATGGGGTTCGGAATCCCTAGGCTCATTAGAGCTCACGCTCTCTCCAACTCGGTTCTCTCTATGTGTCTCGTGCTCTTCACTGTACTTCCAGTGAGGTTGGCAATCATTTATTGAACCTGTGCCCTGTTGAACGCTAATCCTAAATTCGCTAGTGTTGGATACCTAAGTACTTTTGATAATCTCGTCACCATACTGATAGTTCGTGTCTAAAAATACTTTTGTTAAATGTCGTTTCAGTAAATAAATTCTGGAATATTTCGGTCCATCTTTTTAATTTAGTTATGCTCACAAGGCTTGTTATTTGAATGTGATTATTATTATTATTATTATTATTATTATTATTATTATTATTATTATTATTATTATTTTTTAAATGCCCATTTGTGGCTAAATGACTAATGCATGATTTTATATGCGCGAGTTCTCCGCATCGAGTTCCGATCAATAAATAAAACGCTTCCGTTAAAGATATCAAATGAAATATAGCCTACTCAGTCTATGATATAGTTTGTTTGTTGTGGTTCATTATCATATACTGTAACCTGTTTAACCATATCTGCACCAGAACTAACAACATACGGTAAACAAATAAAATATCTGCTAGTCGCGAGACCAAGGCAACCAACAGTGTGTATTTATATGGTAAGTAAATCGTATGAACATAACTGCAGTGATGAAACACTGAAATTCATTTCTTTGGATAAATAACCAACATTTCTCGTTTTCAAGTAGGAAAAAATAATAAAAACGTAAATTTAATTAATTTTTGTGTACCAGAGGTTAATCCATTCATTGTTCCCTTCTATGCGTTCTCTTCACGTCAACTGAAAATGTCAAGTGTCCACTCAGCTTTGTAAGCTTTAATGCGTTACGAAGAACCTATTTTCTTTTGTGATTTTTGGGAAGGGGAGATTCCGGCATTTTTTTGGTGTTATAGACTTTCAGTCAAGCAGCTACAGCATACCATTCTTATTTATCGTTGGATCATGGTTCATAGATCGTTTCTTTCACAGTAGAACAGCCTTTCAAGTGGTACCATTCACATTCCCCTATCATGTCCCTGAGGCGTTACATTTTGAGAGAAAGCGGGATTTTTCTCTGAATATATATATAATACAATATAATATATATAATATAAAATTTTGAGACCCTCTGGACCCATCCGGTGTTAGCGTAGAAACCTGAAAATCAGCTGAAAAATACTAATGGTTGCACTAATTGTGTGTACAAAATTTCAAGCTTGTATCTTGAATAATCTTGAATGCGGGAAAAATATCAATAATCCTCAGAATGTCCCAGATTACCGCAAAAGACCCTGATCTCAGGTAAAAAAAAAAAAAAAAAAAAAAACCTGAGACATCCCTATTTATCCTAGGATAATGCTTCGCCCATCATTCTCTTTAGAATAGAACTGCCTTTCAAACGGCACTATTCATATGTCTCCATCATGTATCCGAGTCGGGAAAATTGCGAAGAAAGAGACTTTTTGGTTAAAATATCCCTTAAAAAAAACTTTTTGCCCTCTGGATCCCCTTCCTTCCCTGTGTTAATGCAGGGATCTGAGAAAACTTGATAAACACTACTCGGTGGAGTAAATTTTTGTGCAAAAGTAAGTCCGCCAAAAAAATGAAAATAGGCCTAACAAGAAATATTTTTTTTAATGACATAGGACGTCATCACCTCCTATGTCTCGACGCAGAAAGGCGTGAAACCACACGTAATGTGTTCTACAATGCCTCTAATGGTGCTAATGGGGAAATTAAACTAATCCTTCGTATCAGAAGAAAAAGTGTTTATATATATTTGTATAGAATTAAGGGACCCATAGACGATCCACGGTTTGTGCAAACACTGTGTTTGCGCAAACACTCGGCCATACACATTCAACTGTTTGCACAAACTTCAGTTCAATTTTTAGTTTGATCGCGTAAACATTCTTGTTTCGAGCTAACGCCGCGAAATCCACGAACGGAGAATCAGCACGTTGAACAAAAACACAGAGCTTTAATAACTCTTTGACAAATTCCATTTATTTTATTCATGTTTTGATTTGGTTTTATTTCTTTCATTTAAGTAAAACCTGTTTAATTTGAAAATTTCTCGATCGGCGTCGTTGAAGTTCAGGCCGTAATGTGCCGCAAGACGTAATTGGAACTTTTTCGAAGCACTTCCATCTTTGATTTTAAAATTGATTTCATTTCCATCTTTGCTATCAAAGTAGATATTTTTTATTTATTTATTTTCATATCCTAGGAGATTTCAAAAGAAAATAAATGTTGCATTAATGTACTGGACATTTCAAAAGATGTAAACCAAGTTTGAATAATGGTAAAGCATTTAATAGGAATTATGTAATTATAAAATTATGTAATTTGGTATTAATTGAAATACCGACGGACGTTATTATCACTGTACATTTCCGAATCCAAGACGAGGTTTTTCTGCGCAAAAATGTAGAGTTGTCTTGCTTTCGCGAACTATGATGTGGAATTTTCCTTTCCTGAGTGGGATCGTGAGCTTCCATTAAGCTTGAACATTCGTATATTCAGTGAGGAAGACCAAGGGAGGTTTGAATCTGATTTGATTTTTAGTGTAGTTTCTTTGTAAGCTCTAAAATCATACCCATGTGCTGTATTTTTTTAAGCATAAATGGTCGTCTTGGATTTATGTTAGAAGAATGCTAGAAGCATGAATGTGAATGCCACACCAAATTTACAGATTTTGAAACATAATAATAATAATAATAATAATAATAATAATAATAATAATAATAATAATAATAATAATAATAATAATAATAATAAAAGTTTAATATTCAAAGCAGAATGAGGAGACGTCTTTCTGTTGAAAAGAAGAGTATTTGAAATCAGTCCATGTGGGAATGTATACAGCCGAAACAATTCCATATAACAAATAGGTGTTATCTGTTCTCTGAAAGTAGAGCGTCTATTACTATATACAAGTGACGAATATGCCACATCAGTGGCGTACACAGAATTTTATCAAACGGGGGATGAGTTTAAGACTCAACCTTACTTCTTTTAAGAACATGAGATTTTTGTTTACATTTACCACATCTTAATAAGGTAAATGTTTATTTTTCTGTAATATACTGTTGTGTATGGGGGTGGGTGGAGTGAGGTGAGGTATAACTCGGAACCCCACCTTTGCGAACGCCTCACCACAAATTGACTTCCGTGCAATCACATTTATGCAGTATTGATCTGTGCCAGTTTTGAAAGCACGATTTCTAATTAAGAAAACCCTATGAATTTGTCTTTACATTAACAAAACTAATTTTGGTAATTCTTTATATGAAAAGTTTTGTAGTGTTTAACTTAGAATAGAATAGAATAGAATACTTTATTAGTCATTAGACAACATAGTTGCAATAGACTTCGTCCAGAATAGTATTTAAATTGTAAAAATTATTGAAATGTAACAAAAAAAGAAACTATGGCTATTACTAATTGACAGTTAATAACTAATTGAAACTATTACTAACAGTTATAACACAATTTGCATTCTTCATATTTACATAGTTCATATTTATATATAGACTTCATAATTACTTCATAGAAGTATTACTACATATATACTTCATAGAATAAATATACTTCATATTTACATTGTTGGCACTACCACATATCAATAAACAAAAAGCCCATTATTACCATTATTAGGGGTAAGCCTTCTATTGAATTACATCTTTCAAATTTGGGTGAAGATCCGTAGTAGCAATAGCAATGGTAACAGTAGCGATAGTAGTAGTAGATTAGGTAATGGCAGGTTTAGTTGATTACTGCTACCATGTTTGAATCCTTTAAGGAGGTATGTCGTCTACGGAACTTTACCCTCAAATTTTTACCAGCTATTTACATTTTATTGATTACAAATGCATTCCTCAAATTCCGTAATATTATATGTACAATACTCTATTAATATATTACTAATGTGTTTAACAAACTGCTTGTTTTCCAAATTACGTACATGTAAAGGTAACAAGTTGAACAGTTTTATTGCATTATATTTAAAATTTTGCTGCGTCTTGCATAATCTGACAGACGGCGTTTCTAAATTATCTTTGTACCTTGTATTATAATCGTGCACGTTAGATCGCAAATTATAACTAGTTTGGTTTTCCTTAATAAAAATTAAACTATAATAAATATTTATTGAGGGAACTGTCATGATTCGGTATTCTTTGAAAATATTCCTACAGGCCTCAGTATCAGGTACACCTTTAATACAACGTAATGCCTTCTTTTGCCATTTGAATACGTCCTTTGCACCTGCAGAGTTTCCCCATAGTAAATTACCATACAATAAATGAGAGTGAAAAAGAGCATAATATACTGATATCATCATTTCCTTACTTACAGACCTTTTTAATTTCCGCAATACATAAAGAACACGAGCGAGTTTTTTTGCATAGTTCCTGAGTGTGAACTGCCCAGTTTAATTTTGTATCTAAATATATGCCTAACAACTTCACATAATTCTGGTTATTCAAGATACACGGTGGCTTATTTAGGTAAAAGAAATGAGTTTCTGTTTTTGTAGTGTTTAATACCAAGCTATTTGTTTGGAACCATAGAGAAGAAGCCTTTAACATTTCTTTATTTTTAATGTTTTAACTTTCTTTCAGAGGCGGGAGGGGGACTGTGTTATTTATTCTTCAGTACTGTGATACTGAGTCAGGAGTTCTGGTGCTGAATCTGATGGGGAAAAGTCATTGTAAATGTATAGAGTGTGTTCATGTGGAGTGCAGATTCCCAAATTCTATTTTAAGACATCACTTGATGATCAACTAGTAATGTGGTGATGATAAACCAATAGTGTGTACATAAGGTTATAATGACATTGTCATTTGCTCCCATGTTTATTATTTATAATACAATTGAAATAATATATTCTTCACAGCTGATAGTTCATAAGGAATTGAAACCATACTTATAAGGGATCAAAGAATTGACTGTAAAAACATACATGAAGAAACAATTGAAACCATTGGTTGTGTGGAAATTATTGAATTTGCATGTGAATATGCGTACATGAAATGGTTGATTCTAGTATGTTTTTAACCTTTGAAGGAATTTGAGCGGGAATCATCTGTAAAATTAATCAGCTTAAGTCTATCTCCTCCTCTGATCCTTTATGAACTTTGTACTGAATGTGAAAGATGTGAATTATTTGTGCGTCAGTGCTTTTTCTCTTTTTCTTAACGTAGGGTGATAAAGGAAACAGTTGGATTAGACGAATGTTTGTTGAGAGTACATAACCTCGTAGTTGGTCACGAGAAAGGAAGGTTGACGCCGGTATGTCACCGTCACTCACGTCATTCTCTGGCTTGCTTTGCTTTGGTGGCGGTCGGTTCGTGACCTGGTCGTTGGCTGGATGGGAGAGCGCACAAAACCACAAAAGAACTTTTCTCTTACCGGTTAATCTGACAGTGAGTGAGTGACCACTGATATCGATTTGCTTGCTCAAGAGATTAAAAATAAAACATGGCATGTGTTGAAATGTTCGGAACAAGGAAATGATCAGCAATAATTTATACATGTAAGCCTAAAGAAGTTACATTTGCAAACGGAATCTTTGTTTTTAAATGTACTACAAATAAAATAAAGGGGACCCTAAATATGGTACTTTGGAGATATTTCATCTCATCATTAAAAAATGCAATTTCAATGAGAGGTAACGATGACCCTTTTGATGAAACAACATCCTACATTAGAGTATTTTTATTCATTTAGTTAGTCCTAAGGTTTGCATGTGTTTTTTCGTCCAAAATGAGTTATACCTCCAATTACCTTTCGTAGTTAGTGGGGCCAGGAAGCACTAGTTTAAGAACAGAGTGGCCAGCTTCCTTTATATATGTATAAAAGAAAGATACATGACTGTTTAAAGAAAGTCCAACCCTTTCATTCTAGTCTGGTTTTTGAACACCCACCTGGTTCATTTTTAATTGTATGTGTTGTTAAAAGGATTTAGAATTATCCCACTGGAGAAGTTTACGACTATTGTAATGAAGTCGGTTATTTGGCCTTTATATGAAAATGTTGACTATCAATAAACTAAAGTGAGTCAGCCTAAGAAAATGATTTTTTTTTTTTTTTTTTTGGTAAACGATATTCAGTAGGGTGAAACTTGTTTCTGATACTAGATGTTAAAGAAGGAAGGAAAGGAGATCTGCGAAAATAAACGACTAATATCGTCTATGGAAGCGAACGTTGGTTGGATTTGAGTTTACCATCTCCTTCAGTAGCGAGCCCATATGAGACGTGGACCTACTTTAACATGAGAATCGAACCACTTGAGCTCCCACCAGGAATCGATCCCAGATTTCTCGCCCAAAAAGCACGTGCACTGACTACATAGGAAGCAAACATGTAATAAAATGTACTCTTTGACATTGATCTCGTGGGACATGTGGTCATTAAGTACCTCCTTGTTCCTAGATGAGAACGCCAACCGTTCGTCTATTCCTGCTTTGTAAGAAAAGAATGAATCACTGTAATACTTCATATATTTGAATATCTTACAGTTGTTAAGTTTGAACTGAAATAAATGAAAGAACTAAACTGTTTGTGGTAAATAAATGGATACTGATGCGGGAAATCCATCTATAAATTGATGAGTTTGAGCCTGTTGTCACGCACTAAAGTAAGATGAGAAAATGATACTATTATAAAATAGTAAAATGTTATCAAGATCGTGGTCGATCAAATGTAGTGACAAATGATTTGATGGAAAATTGACATGACGTACGTACATCATTGTAAATTGACATTACAAAAGGTTAATTCACATTTATGAAAACGATTTTGTGTCCCCTACGCTAGGGCATAAAGCCGTATCTGCAGCGGTTGTGCTCGATAAGACGAACCATACTATAGGCTATAGCCCGACACCGAAGTTTCCATTGGAGTAGGTTTCCGTTCAGAGAAATTGATCAAGTTTGGACCACTCCTCCTTTCAAACTTTCCATAAGCCAGCCAATGTGCGAGGGCGACGTAAGGAAATATCTCGCTTCAGACACCCGAAAGCACAAAAGTCCATTGGTGAAGCTTCGGGAGACTTGACAGGGATGTCTGAATATGGAATAGCATGGATTCCAGTTTCTCGCGTTTTGCGGGCCATGTATGCCACAGTTGTTCGAGCCGTGTGGCTGGTTGCTTTGTCTTGATGAATGAAGACTTTCGACACCCCAGCACCACACAACGACGGAATATGCTGCCAGTATAATGGCTCCAGAACGTGTTGTTGATAGTATCTTGCGTTAATTTCCACATTTCGTGCAACTCTATGTAGGGAAAGTTACCCTTTATGGCAAAAACGTGCAACCAGCATGAAGCCACGGGGAAAACTTTCGCGGTTTGTGCGGACTCAATTGGCATGGTCCTTGGCATTCTTGGGAAGATAGTAAATGATTCGAACCCGCTTGAAGTTTGACAAAAAAATCCAGGTCTCGTCCAACATGAAAATATATTTCCATTTGACACCCGCTAAACACCGTTCATAGAGCCGTTTGCAATGGACCCTGCGTTTCCGGATGTGTTTGGCTGTGTGTGTGTGTGTGTGAACATGTGCATTATGCTTCACTTGTAGGCGTAAATCCTGGCTGATTATCCTCTGCACAGTTGATTTGGATCTTCTAACACTCCTGGCAATGTCTCTTTGTGTCAACAGATTTTTTATTTATTTATTTTTTAAATACCGCTTTCCTACGAACGCCATTTGTAGACCAGTGCTTGAATTACGCAGTACTAGGCCTACTTAACGAAAGAGTACAAATTGGCGTTAGTGTAGTTGCAGTAGTTTAGAAGACAAGACGTGTAATTCATACCGCTGTTGTTAATCTGTATGAATGTGTGAAATGGATGCGAAGAACGAATGTGTAGCGACTGAATTTTGCTGTAAATCCGGTATGTCTGCAATAAATGCTGTAAATCCGGTATGTCTGCAACAAACACGCTAAAAAAAATGATTCTGAAACCTTATGGTGATGCAACATTAATCCGAACAACCGTTCTTGAGAGGCAGAAACTGTTTCGAGAGGGTAAAGGGTCAGTGGACGACGAGCACAGTTATTGGCCCACAACAACCCTACCCGATAACAACATCGCCACCGTCGCCAAAATGGTCAAAAGTGACGATCGAAAAGTGATTATTAGCAGAAAAGTGATTACGTCTCGATTAATAGCAGATACACTAAATATACCGAAAACGTCCGATTTTACGAATTTTAACCCAAGACTTGAAAAAACTGAAAATGTGCACAAGATTTTGTTTCGCAGTTTCTGGCTCAAAAATAAATCGTAACCTTTTACCAGCACCCTTACTTTCCAGACCTGTCTCCAGCCAATTATTGTCTGTTCTCCAAAGTGAAGTTCCAACTAGGGGGTGAAAAATTCGATATCATCATGGAGATTCAAAAAGCTGGACCAGCCAGTTGAACAAGATTCTTGTAGCATTTTCCGAAGCCATGAAAAATTTGGATATACGTGGCCAGCATAACATTGCTTAAATGGATTCTATTTTAAATAAACTAAAAAAAAACTACGTATTAGCCTTCTTATTTTTCTTGCAATGACCTTAGTCCGGAATTTACGAACCACACTATGTAGAACTAGAAACGTACTATCTTTATGCAGATATTTTGGAAACTGATTCAAGGAAATAACAAATCCTTTGGATTGAAGTACCCAAATATATACATGTTATATATTTTTTGTCGCAGAAACATAATTTGCATTGTATCCTATCCTGTAACAATCCAGTCTGGATTAGAGGTAGGGCGCTCATCTCTAGTGAGATGGTCCGTGAACTAAGAGGACTTGATATCGATTAATTTTCCTGTAATTGAAAGGAATGAAAATGATTTTTTTTTAAAAAAAGTTTAACATCCCACAGTTATGCTCTGTAGGTTAAAGCAGACGGGTTGAATAAACCACGGCGATTGTATAAAAATCGAATTTAAGATTTCAGCGGGTTTACCAGTTTTGTGGCCCTTACAAGTGGAAAAGTGATTTTTGAACTTCTGTTCATTAATTCGTTTCGATGTATTATATGTTCACTAGAGGGCATACGTTCAACATGCCTGCCAAATATTAAACTTCTTTTTTTAAAAAAAAAAAAAAAAATTCTTCATGGAAGTGTTTTAAAAGTTCTTCCTACCCTGCTAAAAATAAGGATAATTTTTTCCCCATTGTTCAAGCATGGCTTTGATTATACGTAAATTTAATTTAAACTGCTCGCTGAGCAAAACAATTCGTTTATTGTAAAAATTACTAACGTATAACAGTTTCGCCAACTATTCACACTAATTACTCTTTATTTATGGCATGCCATCTAAAATTCCACAAGCGTGGGTTTTGTTTGGACGAGGGTGTCGGAAAATCACTTATAATTTTGTTCGTATTTTACAAATAAATAAGTCAGTAATAACTGCAGTATAAAGTTATTTAGTTTAAGAAATTGGAGTGAGAAAGTTTAGGGCAGTATTATTTATATAATACTTTTATTTATATAATAATACGTAAAGCACAAAGCTCCTCATGATAACGAAGTGCGGTGATTGAAAACATATTATGCTAATATTTTGATGCAGACTAATTTGTTATACTTGAGTCTGATATCCGAAAATGTTATTCATTTCATTACATTCCGTCAATGAACTTCCACAGAGTCAAAAACGTATGTAGCTAAATCTTTTGCTGTATATCCAAAATGATAACATTACCTCATTTTGTACGTTAATCATTAGCTTCTTTTCCGAAATAAATGTTACAATTGCTTCTAAACTAATTTTCCCAATGTCTGAACAGCTACATTGTTTTCTCGCATCTGACAAAGATTAAGTGCATTATAAGAACACAATTGATCAATGATTTGAAAAATAGAAGAAATAATGTGGATTGAAATAAAAAGCTGAATATCGAAAAATGTAGAAGAAAGATTTGCAAGGCCTGAACCTGTAAATAAAATTTAAAAAATCATTAGTCTCAAAAGCTGCCAGGCAGAATACCTAATAATTAGACACACGATTTTCTTGTGACACGCGGAAAGGCGAAATGCATCAGTTTTGTATGAAAATGTTGTGTACCTAAAATATATATTTTTTCACTGTTTGTTAGATCATATAACGCTCGCGATTAAACGCGAAATTCTGTCGAATTAGCGAAATTCGCAACAAGTCTCGATATCTCATGAAATTTACGCGAAAGTGACAATTTTTCGACGATTTTACGATTTATTCATTACTATTATTTCTCCCTTCTGCGTGCTTGTCCGTGAGTAAAGGCTACTGGTTCGTCATTTGTCTATCATAATGAAATATGAAACTGCCGGATGTCTGGCGCCAGCCCTCCCTCAGTTTATATGTTTTCGTGGCTGTAATGAGTGTGGTCCCAGATTTGCCTCCAGTACTTCTGAATGTCAAATCAACCGGTACAATGCCGAAAATCACATGTTTCGATTGAGCACAAGAAAATAAAGATCATGGTTACTACATTTTAGATGCACGTCAAAAAATATTTGTGTAAATTTTGCAGAGGCGGATCCAGGACAGACTTCTGGCGGGGGCGGTGGGTTGTAATACTGCTACTTAGAGCTACTTTTAAGAGCTCCAAACTCTGGGATGGGTTTTATTCATATATAAAATAAGAGAGTTTCCTCTTCTGGAAGGGGGCGATGCCCCCCCCCTGTATTCGCCCCTGAAATTTTGTAATATTAGACTAGCCTGGAAGCGACGCAATTCGTGTGTGAAGCACAATGAAAGCGAAAATCACAAAAAGTTGTTGTTTTGTGTTACCGAGAAAAGAACAAATTTAACAGAAAACATTGAAACAATGCTTACGTGTTATTTGCATAAGTAAACTGTCAACTCTAAAGTTTTTTTTTTTTTTTTTTTCTATTAATATGCTCTGTGTGCGTGCTTTTCCCCTTTAAATGATACTTTTATTCAATGAGAATGCTTAGTGTTATTTTAAAGAAACTCAAATATTGTATAATATATAATTGATGAGTGGAAATTAAGTTGAAATAAAAGATAACTAATTGTAATTGCCAAGGAAAATATTGTTCTTACATTAATTTTTTTATTCACCGATTTTATACCGCTTTACGCTTATTTTTATAACGAAATTACGAATTTTTATTTACCACAAAATCTTGTTTCTATTAATAATAGATCTTGCACTTCTGTCTCTTAGTGTGGTTGGGACTGGTACTATTTTGTTTTCGTACGTATTTTGTTTTTGTTACTGAGTAAAGTTGTGCCGAGTAATACAGGTGTTGAGATTAAATGCAAATTAACAAAAGACAACGTATTTACATGTTCCAAGTTGGTAGAAACACAAATATAGTGATAGCAGATTTAAGGGTGGAACCACCATCACGACCTGAACCAAGTGTTCGAGGCTATAGCTTCTGTATATTATCTACCGTGAAGTGGACGACTACGGAGTGTACGGAGTGTACTAAGCTTTTACTCAGAATTATGTATCTAGCCCGAAGAAGACTACCAGAAGGTTCTCACCAGGTAGTGACCTGGAAATGACGCGTATCTCTTTAAGGAACACGATAAGGATTTGAAGATGAAACCATACCGGCCAAAGCTTCTGTATTTGTTGCACGACGAATGTGATTCAGACCGGCGTGTTGTTTTGTGAATGGTTTCTCGTTCGAAACAAAGCTGACAGAGATTTCTGGAAAAGGCAGATCAGCCCTCATTCAAGATAAACGGTCGCTTGAACAGACACAATCATGTTCGATAGAATGATACCAATCCACGAAATTGTGTCAAAAAAGTTAAACGTTCCTGGTGCCACTGTTTGGGTCGCTGTTTGGAACTGGCGTTGTCATAGAACCATTCTTTTTTAAAAGAGCAGTTCCAGTGACACACTTTCAAATATTATTTTTCCCGAGAAAAATAATCCTCGTTTCGAAAACATTCAGTTCACATGGAACGCTTTGGTGGTGTTGTTTTTGAGAGATTTTTTAAATTAACATTTCGCAACAGATTGGTCACCCCGTTCATGTGTGACCTTACACCATGCGATTTTTCCATGTGGGGTATTGTCAAAGACGAAATATTTTCCAGGCAGCCGCAGGATTTGGATCACTTGAAACAGCTAGTCGAACAATAATTCGAGAGATTGGATGCCAATCCTCGGTTGTGCCAATATATTTAAAATCTGTGCTTAAGATATGTGGCTTATACATTGAACATTATGGGAGACTATGAACAGTATTTGTAAGTACGATTAAGGTTGTCAATTCACCTAGGTTCTTTTATTTTATTTCTTCACATGTTGAGTGAAGCAACTTAGTGTCTACTCTGTATTTACCCTGTCTGTCCAAGAGACTATGGATCTCAAGATCCACTTTATTTATCACCATCAAATTTAGTTATTTTAGGGTCTGAAGTTAGGAATCAGGTTCGATGATGGAAAGTTCAAACCGGAAGTGGTAGAAATCTATAGCTACTACTTCCGGTTTCAATGTAAATTGAAGAAATATCACGACATACAAACCAAACTTCTTTATGTGGTGCACACGTGATACTGCTACTTGTTATTTTAACATTTTAATATTCTAATCTGAAATGAATAATCAAGTCACATGAATAATCGGGTAACGTGTAATGTTTTGTTTATAGTGACGTTGTGTATATCTACTTTTATCAGCCAACAATACAATTTAATAAAAACAAGTTTTTTTTTTGGGTGGAAAGTAGGGGTTATTAGGTCAATTTTTAATTGGTCTTTCAGGTATCGTTTGAAGAACTAATATGAGTGGTGATGAGATTCATAGACTACAATAAAATTCCATATCGGCAAGTTGGGAGCGAATTTAATCATGTCGATAACAGATGCTTTACTGAAATGATGACGTGGTGTATGTGTCATGTTTAGACGACATCTCACCAAGGGAGGTCGAAAGAGAGTTATGTCGTTTTATTAGCAGAGCGTAGTCAGAGGCGCTAATTCACTGCTTGGAAAATGGTTTCTCATCATTTATTATTAATTACTCAATTCCGCTTATTATGTATCTAAATACTGTCTGGCTGGTTTCAAGCGACAGAAATTACTTTCAGGTTGCCCATTAACCTAATTCTGCGGTGTTGACCGTATAAACAGACCTTTGTAATAACTGTTTTATTATCTTGGGAGCACACCGTTCTCTTATTAAGGAGATTTATATGAGCTTTGCTTCTGAGTGGTCAGCTTCGTCGCAGCAGTGATGAAAAAAAAAAAAAAAAAAAGTGCGTACATGCGAGTAACAGTAACACTTTCCTACAAATGCGACAGGTGTGTTGGAAACAGAAACAGGCTTTTTAAAAACAAAATCTTCAATTTAGCGTCTTTTACAGAATATACAGAATATAGATAAATTGAAGTAAATATTAACGAAAAAAAGTAATTTGTTGTCCTATCATAAGTTCTTGTACGCTGGGATCGAACTTCTGACCCTTCGTAACTGAGGTGATCTCTCTCTTCAAGAGATCCACGGAGTATTTTGAACGAGAGCACTGTTTCGCAGTGGTTTCCTGTGGTGTGTAAGGTAGTGGCTAGTTGTTTTATTTCGCAGTTAGTAGGTCTTGGATCCGCATCTGGCCGCTGCCTATCTAGACTGATGCTTTTCCAGTTCCTTTTTTTTCGATTGTTATGGTTTTAATTAATCCAAACAAAAAGTTGTTACTACAATAAAGTCTAAATATTTATCTTAATTTATAGTGTGGATACTGAACAGGGTAGTAATGGAATTAAGACAAGGCGATCTTATTTTAAGAATATTAATATTAATTTGAAAGATCCTATTGAAAAGAATGCACTTAGGTCTAAAAACTGTTAGTTTCCGTTTGGATTAGTATGTGAAGGCTACAGTCCCATGTCACCGTTTAAACTAATATTACTGATCGCCAGTTATAGTATTTTAGTTATCTTATCTAGATATTCTGCCCAAACTGAGGGTCTAAACTCGAGTCTTCTTCTATATTCCGGAACTTTTCCGACATCGGATTTTTTTCCGAAATCCGGAAATTGAAATTTTCGATTTCAGAAAGTAAATTTTCTGGATTCCAGAAAATTTTGTCCATCTCTAATCTAGACGTAGTAGAGGACCACTAAGACAGGGGTAGAGTGACCAGTTTATTTCCCTGTCGCTTGGAAAGATACATAACAGAAGTAAAGGAGTTGAGAAATAAGACGAGAATTAGGTTTGTGAATACAATGTATGCAAGAACTGTGTAATCATACCTTGAATACAAAGGTACTCACTTCCTCACGTTAATTAATATTCCTCCTACAGGACTTTCTGATATCAACCAGATCTTTAACAGGGAACATCTAATTGAATGAATATTTTGTTTTGCAGTAATTTTTTTTTCCCCTTCAGTTTATCTGCTCTTTTCAACATTGGTCCATGCGAAGTATAAATCTGAGCTATATGTGACCCTACTAAGAATTGAACTCAGTTTATCCACGTGATCGCTTAGCCACAAACCCACAAGAAAACTTCAATAATGCTTATTTTATTTGGAAATATTCCTGCCGGTTCTTTTCCTGAATTCTGTAGATGTCATGTGCTATGGTATTGCTAATACAGAGAGAGGCACGAAAAACAATCCTTTTTTCTGTGTGGGTAGAACGATTCAGTCGGTTATATTGTTTAGGCGCCAGCTGCTCGTTTATTTTATTAGATAGAAGATAATCGAATAATAGTTCCTTTCAAGTGGATTTGATGGTTTAAGAAAAAAAAAATCACTTTCTTTCCCTTTTTGGTTCAAACTTAAGCAAGAAGCGAATATCTTTATTATAAAGATGAAAGAGAAACAACAGCATTAAGTATAGTGTATATATATATATAATATACAATATTATGATACTTCCTGAGACTTTTCTTTTGAACGTAGTTCATCGTCACAGAAACAAAAACCCCGTTGAGTCATGTCGTGTACAAAACGAAAATTATCCACCGTCCTATAAGATCAACTCTTATAATCTCAGATTTTCTTTCATCTACAACAAATGTCTTGCACACATTTTCAGTTTCAGTTTCATCGATGTTAGACGCAAAGAAGCTGGGTGTTCAATCATTAATCTGTACTGTAAAATTCTATCTTTTTATCAAGTAGAGTTAAAAATGGTACACGGGAATTTTGGACCTTTGCAATCACCTTTAGCATAAAAAGGTTCTATGTACAATAATAAGTAATTATAGTTCAAATATTAAGTTTCTCTTAGATATTTTGTTGATGAGTTTATAGAAGCCCAGAGACCAAGCGTCTTAGAATGATAGGATCCAATGCTTTATGGCCAAGGAGGAAAGGGAATATATATATATATATATAGACCCTATATATATATACATCTCAGAGACCAGGTGTCCTAGAAAGTGGTAAGTATTAAGGAGCTTTGAGAGATCAGGGGTCCTAGAGAGTGATAAGGATTAAGAAGTTCTGAGAGATCAGGCGTCCTAGAAAGTGGTAAGGATTAAGAAGTTCTGAGAAATCAGGAGTCCTAGAGAGTGGTAAGGACTAAGGAGCTCTGAGAGATCAGGCGTCCTAGGGAGTGGTAAGGATTAAGAAGCTCTGAGAGATCAGGCGTCCTAGAAAGTCTTAAGGATTAAGAAACTCTGAGAGATCAGGCGTCCTAGAAAGTGGTAAAGATTAAGAAGCTCTGAGAGATCAGGCGTCCTAGAGAGTGGTAAGGATTAAGGAGCTCTGAGAGATCAAGCGTCCTAGAGCAATTTATTTCACTAGAAGTTTCCAGACTTGTTTCCAAAGGGAAGGTTCTGGGCCTTATACCGAAAATGTCTTAATAATGTGTAAATATAACATTGAAGTTAGTAAAAAACAAACGTCTTTTCACCTGATACAGATAGTGTATTTTAAGAGGATTTTATCGCCTTCGAAAAAATAAATCTTAGAAAATAAAATCTGTTCTATGATTTTAAAGCACTAACGTACACAAAAACAAATCCTAAGGTGATACCGTTGGTAAGTTTGTGTTAAAGTCATGTAAGTACTTCGTAATGTTTCATGTGGGTGTTGTTACTGTCTGCAAACCATATGAAGATCAAGGACAGCCGGCTGCTCTTCATTATGAAGCCATCGCGTAGATTGTCTAGGTTTATTTTCGATGTTTTGTCATAAGTATCTTTCTACATAAATACACTGACACTAGTTTTAGTAGCTAATTAGTGCACATTTTATGTATAAATGTATCACCCGAAAAACGAAAAGAATAACAAAGGAAAATCACTGAAAGCATTGAATAGATCCTAAAATCATTGTGAATAGTAAGAGAGCCACAGCGTAGATAAATGAAGGAAGAATATTGCGCTACTACCTGTTATAATAGTAGTAAAATTTTCATTTTATCTGTTTACTGGATTTAATTACAACGATAAATCATACCTAATCATTAATACGTTTTTGAACTCTCATATGAAATCCACTCCTCTCTAGCCTGAATGTTCGTAAAATTGTCCATTCCATAGTAATATTTTTCAGCACAGTAATTGTAAATCGTGTCTGTTGATTTTCCCAACTGTGCAAATTACTTACTTTCTGTGTTATTTGAGCGTGCAATAATAATAATAATAATAATAATAATAATAATAATAATAATAATAATAATAATAATAATAATAATAATAATAATAATACTCAGTTCTTTTTAACTTAAAACGTGAATTCCGTTGGAAAAAAAGAAACATACTTCTTAGGGTAGCAAGGTTACGGAAAATTGACAAACAATGTAGTTGACAAGAATACGAATATTCAAAAGTTTTCTTCCATTATTAAATATACAATTTGCTGATTTGCAAGGAAAAGAGTAGGTAGGATTATTTTTCTTGCTGCTGAATAGATAATTTTCGTGTTGGAAACAGGGAAGAATAAAAAAAAAAAGTATCGAAGAGATCATTATTCCCCAAAGAACGGTAAGTAATTGCAACTGTAAATACATTAAATAAATAAGATGAAAATATAGTGGGAGTGTGAATTCCTGCATCCTGAATGTGTGATTTTTTAAGAAAGATCTATTGTGAATTGTCGCATCGTTCCATGTGTATTTCAATTTTTCGGAGCAGCGAAAGTGATTGACTGAATAACGTCACAGCCTCTATTTCTGACAATGAGATGCAGTGGACGGAACTTCCACTTACGCTTGAATCTTAGAACTTTTTCAAGAACGTTTTCCATTCTCTTGCGTTCGATAAGAGTCTTGGCTATTTCCTTCTCCATCCTGTCATCAGAAGCTCGTTATTACCATAGAACCCCGTCTTTTATGCGTGTGACAGGTTTATACGTGCGATAGCTTAAAGAAGCCAAGAAATAAAATTTATTGTTTTTACCTCTTTTTATATTGCTTCAGAAGTTCGTTTATCGTAGCTTAACTCTTCAGGGATAGGTGTTCATCGGTAGCTAAAGGAATGTTAATGAATAATATATGGTAATCTAAATGAAGTCTAGGATACCGAATATTTCAGTGTGTGCTCTGATATCGAAAATTCGAATAGTTACTTGGCCATCACTTGAAGTAGAGTTCTACCATATAGATCCTCGGTTCTGAAGAGAGGACATTTAAACTCCAATTAATGGAGTTGTGATATACGAAGCAGAAGCATGGACGTTAAGAAAAAGTGATTGAAAACGACTGGGAGCATGCGAAATGTGGATTCAGAGAAGATTGAGAAAATTATCAAAGGGGAGTAGAAAACCATCAAGAAAGGGATTGTGAAATTTGAAGAGCGAAGAATGACAGATGATATAGTTTTAAGAAAACATTAGTTTTGTTGTGAAACTGCGGTAGATTTACAAAACTATACGAGTCCAATATTCTATACAGAAGTTCTAGAGTTATGAGTTCCGGTTTCGATATGCGGACAAGGAGTGAGATGAACCTGCTCCTGAGATGCTGAATCTTTTCGCTATTTCTTCAGTTTTTATTCTACGGAAATCCAATATTAAAATCATAAACGACACATTTGTACAACTTCTATGAATAGAGGAATTAAAACCAGAGGTGAAAAAAAAATTCCAGAAGTAAGGGGACTGTCAGTAGTAGATACAGTCTAATCGGAAATACCTGTTGAATGAAAGTTAAAAAAAAAAAAAAAAAAAAAAAAAACGTGAATTAAAATTGAAATCAAGAAGATACCGTCCCCTTGCGTACCCCTACATTTCCATTCCTGATTAAAACCAATATCGAACGTATTCTTGTGACACTAAATTCACAACAAAGAAACTATTTCTCTCTACCTATTACAGTTTATGCTCAATGGGAATATTAAAATTGGTGGTGGAATCGCGGTGGCTCAGTGGTAGAGTGTTCACCTCTAGGGCATGGGGTCCTTGGTTCGATCCCAGCTCGCGCCGTGTGGACTTTGTGGTGGACAAACACCGTGCTCGTGGGTTTTCTCGGGGTTCTCCCGTTTCCTCCCATTTTTTTCATTCCACCATTTCATTCATTTCTCATCATCACCGTCTCCTTTAGCCTAATCGGCATAATCATGGGACGTAAAACAAAGATTTCATTTTATTTTATTTTTAGATCAGAGATTGAACTTATTCTTGGGACAGTAAATCCCTACTAAGAAACCACTGCACAATCTATTAGGTTGGTGTGAATGAAACATACGCTCAAGTGCGTAATTTCCAAAGTTCAGAAACTAGTTGCCTTCTGAAACTACACACGTGTACCATCGTTAGCCAGTATTTGGATTCCGTGACAAAAGAAGTCGGGAGTTTACGATGAAGCTCTCAAACTCATCATCAGGGAAGGCCTTTCCTCCCAATAAGTGGTCGAAATACCGGAAGAAATATCGGAGGAGTGCGGTGAGTGAGGAAAGTATTCATACTGTAACCCATGGAGAACCTGTTCCGTCCTTTACGCGGCAGCATTTTCATGCAACATGAAGACGTTCGTTGACTATTGCTCGATACTTGTGAACATGTTCATGAACAGTTAAGAGAGTTCAGCAGTATAACGATGTGCATTGATGGTTTCAGCTCGCCTGAGAAAGACACATTGGATCACTCGAAACCCCTACCAATACCACCACCTTCTGTGGGTTTCGAAAAACATCCTGGACATTCACCTGTCCTCACTGTGTACAATTGTTATACGAGATCAATTTTTCATTTGAAGTTCGAATGCAATGCAGGAAACTTTCTCGGTTATTCCCCACACTCGCCCAAAGAAATGCACACCTCTAGACCAGGAACGTCATTTAGGGGGGAAGGGAGGGGCAATTGCCCCCTGACTTTGAGATTTATATAGAACAGTAGTAAGTCAGTGAAAAACACGAAATTTTACTTATGTCAAGGGGTCTTGTCCGCCCCCCCCCCCCCCACAAAGCAAAATCTGAAATGACGCTCCTGCTCCAGACGGCGATTTTTGTTCATCGGTGTGAACTTGTGACACCCATGAATCAAACTTTTTCACTTTACCTATTCCACAGTTACCGAACGAACCAGTATGGTGTATGCCGGACTCATCTGCAGTGGCGTCAACACTTTTCCCAAGGTCCGCTTCCACGGTGTTTCTGAAGACCTCGTCCAAACATGGTTATAGTCAACATCTCGCGTCTAAAATTCCACGGACCGAAATTTCGTACGAACAAAATCTTACCATAACAATATAGCTATATAAGAATTTCTGACTTCAAAATAATAATAATAATATAATTATAATTATAATAATAATCAGGAAATGCTAAATTTAGACTAGAAGCGAAAAAGACTGGCGGTTCAAATATATATATATATAGGACCCGAACCAGGATTATCTGAGGGGGTGCACCAATAACTCCCTAAATAACCGATCACACTGAAACTCTTCAAATTGAATGTGACAATATTCTTCTTTACCCTTGACAACGCAATTGCACAGAACGGGGGGAGGGAGTATTTTAAAGGGGCGCAAGTGTTATGTAGGAAAAAATGTTCTCTCCTCCTGGCTTCTGTTTTCTTCCTTACTTGAGAAATGTTACATTGTTTTGATTGGTGATTCCTTTTCCTTCAATCTGTAGAAAATCGACTTAGACTATTGCTTTTGCAAATCTTTGCTTTCATTTAATCTCCAAACGGAAACAGGATGGAAGAAAGTTTCGGAAAGTGTTGCTATTTTCACAGGTAGTTTCTCATTTTAGATAGTGTATATTTACAACGAGGGAGGTGCACCTTCACCCCCTTAATCCGGCCCTGTATATATATATATATATATATATATATATATCGGGTGTTGCAAAATAAGTGTTACAACTCTTGGGAGGTGACTCCTGCCACTGAGACAAGGGAAAAACTCTTGAACTTTCGGCTATCGGGCATAGTTTCGAATCTACAAGGTGCCGAAAGCGTGGGAAAATGACTTTCGGACACCAATAGTTCGGAAACTATCCAGCGTAAAGAGGGCGGGTAAAAAATTCACTGAAGAAGTCATACCTCCTGTATTGAATTTTGTATGTTTCACAGTCCTACCATGCACGCGCAAAGGATTCCCCAAAGGCGTAGGGAGTCCCGGATAATCTGCCAAATGAAAATTGGTTTAAATGGATATGAATTGATAGGGTTTCTACCAGGTAACAATAATTCGTTTGTATTAAGTCGATATCTGGAACAAATACAAAATGGCGGACACCTTCATGCCCGTTGTGTGTGGTTGCAAATCGCCAGATACGGATGCTGGCCAACAGTGACGTTATGAGTATTAAGTGTAGCAAATTTGTACTCAAATGCTTTAGAAAGACATCTGTAGTGTCGGTAGAACACAACAGATGAAGCAGGGTGATTCACATGTGTGGAAACACGTAACGAAAAATGCCCAGAAAAAATGCACTCATAATAAGTAAACGTGAGTTCAAAGAGTCGGAAATGTAAGGAAAAGCATTAAGAACATGAAAGCCATTGCCAATTCACTAATAATATTCCATCAATCTGATGCAGTATGATCTACATGGTTGCATACCAATAAGGATGCAACAACTGAGGCCAAGTTGAATTTGTGGAAGGGGGCTCACAAAGAAACTGGGTAAACTAAAGGAATGTCACTAGAGGGATCAACATGCCCCACTACTGCTGGGACACCGTCCCACGTGCGAAAAATAGGAAAATAACTACTCAGGTCTTGAGTCTGAGGCTTTGGGCTCCCAGTAGGATTGGAAACTGCGACCACGCGAGTGAAAGCAAGCGCTCTAGCCCTGAGGCTTCGAGGGAACCTCACTTTCTCTGTATTCATTTCTTTTAGGAGTACCCACTTTGTTTGGCAAGCGCTCTTGTACAGCCTCCCGACATGCTTGTGTGTTTCATTTTGTTAATCCTACTGCACAGTTGTAAACCTTCAGAGCTCTAAGACGTTTTTTCCTATTTCTCATATCGTTTTGTTTTCCATATGTATGGTGTTCCAGCTGTAGTGTTACATGTGCCAAATTGGTTCATTTTCATATTTGTCTTGGCATGTGCACTGGGTGTAAGATACAAATTTCTGAAGGTATTTTCCTATATTTCGAGTACGTCATATGTCCCAGAAGACGTCGGACATGATACAAGTTTGTTATTTTCACGCTCTATCAGAATTTCAACCATGTGTCGACTGTGGGACAGTGTTCCAAACAAAGAGGAACATTGATACAATCATGTTCTAGTTACGTTCTACCAAAACGTGCGCCAGGTGTAATAGCAGAATTACAACGTTATTTTTCTAGTTTTCGCACGTAAGACGGTGTCCCAGCAGTAGTGGAACATATTGACATTTGTCCATTGGCTACATGTTGATATCAACACACACACTGGCCACATTTCAATATCGATCATGCGATCTCACTAGTGACATTCTTTAGTTTACCCAGTTTCTTTGTGAGTCCCCTTCCACAATTTCAACTTGGCCTCAGTTATTGCATTCTTATTGGTATGCAACCATGTAGATCATATTGCATCAGACTGATGGAATATTATTGGTTAATTGGCAATGGCTTTCATGTTCTTAATGCTTTTCCTTACATTTCCGACTCTTTGAACTCACGTTTACTTATTATGAGTGCATTTTTTCTGGGCATTTTTCGTTACGTGTTTCCACACATGTGAATTACCCCGCTTCATCTGTTGTGTTCTACCGATACTCCAGATGTTTTTCTAAAGCATTTGAGTACAAATTTGCTACACTTAATACTCATAACGTCACTGTTGGCCAGCATCCGTATCTGGCGATTATGCAACCACACACAACGGGCATGAAGGTGTCCGCCATTTTGTATTTGTTCCAGATATCGACTTAATACAAACGAATTATTGTTACCTGGTAGAAACCCTATCAATTCATATCCATTTAGACCAATTTTCATTTGGCAGATTATCCGGGACTCCCTACGCCTTTGGGGAATCCCTTGCGCGTGCATGGTAGGATTGTGAAACATACAAAATTCAATACAGGAAGCATGACTTCTTCAGTGAATTTTTTACCCGCCCTCTTTACGTTGGATAGTTTGCAAATCATTGGCGTCCGAAAATTATTTTCCCACGCTTTCGGCACCTTGTAGATCCGAAACTATGTCCGATAGCCGAAAGTTCAAGAGAACTTTCCTTCTTGTCTCAGTGGCAGGAACTACCTTCCAAGAGTTGTAACACTTATTTTGCAACACCCGATAGACCCTATATATATATAATCGTAAAATTGTTTGTTGAAAGTGAACTGCGAATTCCACTGGGATTCTAAACTAACGCCAAAAATTTAGTATATTAGGACTCCACTAAGTTAAGAAAAAAATCTATAGTTCTTTTTTTTTTTTTCAAGTTTACATTGACGTTGCCTGTGCCATCATCATTTGAAAATAGCTGAACCATTCGAAATGAATTTTCTGTCTACTGTACGCTACTCAGATTTATTGTTAAAGTACAAAAAGACTAAGTTTTCTATGCTAAATATGTTTGAATTAATAATAGTTACCTTCTGTTATGAAAAGGTAAAATAGCGTGTGTTAGTAACATGTTGCAGCTTGAGAAGGGGAAAAGACTGTCCGTATCCATATCTGAGAGTGTCCATGAAATAGGGGAATTTGCCCCGGATTCTTACCGGAACGAAAAAAAGTGTCCCTATTATAGAGGTATCCGTTAATGGAGGTTTAACTATGTAAGCTATTTTAAGTGTATATACATACAACGACATTTTGAATATTCTATATTGAAAAAATCGGTATGGCGACATTTCAACTCTCGAGATTGTGGACAGAATGTTTTTATGTTAGACGAGATCTCGCGATGCTCTGTCCAGATGAAATTTCATCCCTCGAGGTTTTGGGCGGAAGACTCTGTGCACGCCAGATTTTGGCCCACGAAGTATTGGCCACGTGAGATTGTGGATAACGGAGTTGTGGCTGCAAGGTTTTTTCCCCCCCATATCCCGAACATGATGTTATGTCGGTGCCTACAGGGCTCATTTTACAATGCTGTGTTACTGAAATGAAATTTGTCAAAGTAAGAGCGAATCATGCGTTCATTTGCATTCCTGGCATATGCACTTTTTGCTGCTTGTTGTATAAGATTCCCAGTTTGAATTCATGAAGTAAAATCATTGGCAGTTGCGTGTTCTTTGTCATACACTTTTATACGACTCTGTTCAAGAATGCACAATCTCCTGATTGCCTAGATACCCGCGTCTGTTGATTGCATGTGTGCAAAGTTTTTGACAGTCCATGTCTGTGTTATGTTGCTGAGGTGACTTTTCACCAAAGTCCAATTGGACATTTCATTCACACCAACTTAATTTATTACCATTCTTGCTCTATTGGGATCAATACTGAAAGTGGAAGTTGAAAAATTTTTTCACTTCCGGCTTCAGTAAACGTGGAGATTGCATCTGATTTTGGAGTGTTAAATTCAGATCAAGTAATCGTTACTTGTATCTCTTATCAGTTTTTCTCTGAATTGCGTTGACATTGAAATCAAAAATAATATATTTATATCATTTTCAGTGTAGATAGATAGAGATGGAGGAAGATGAGAACCCTGGGACCTTAAATTCATATTAAAAAGTAGTTTTCGGATTTATAACCGCGTTTGCTGTATAAGATTCAGTTTTAAAATCGCAAATTGCAGAAGTGGATTTCAACTACTTCCGGTTTAAGTAGCGGGATAAGATCAGAGAATTGGTCTATTGTTGATGCTGAATCCAAATCAAAAATCTGTTTCTCGCTATCTTTTTCTGTTCTATTGCGATTAACATTGAAACCGGAAATGGAAGATTTCCACCAGTTCCAGTTGGAAAGAACGAAATAGAACCTATTCTTAGGATGCTAAATCGATTTCAAGAAACCGCTTGTTGCTGTCACTTAACGTTTTGTTCTGTTGCCTGTCGGGATGCATACATACAAGCCATTCTATAAGACTTCCATATTTATGCGTAAAATAATATGGAAGTAAAAGAAACTAAGCCCTTATTTTAATAATTATAATGTGGTGGAATGAGTGGTAGCGGGCAACAGGAAGATAGGAAGAAAAGTTAATTTATTTATGATTTCAAGGGACAATTTTTATGCATAAGCAGTGGTAAAAGTGAGGGGGAACGCGGGGGATGTCGTCTCACCACTTCCGCAAAATATCTGTGGCATCTCCCCGCTTTCTAAAAAATTACAATGGGCAAAAATAAGCACGGGGGACGGCTTGACGTCATGCGTCCCCCTACCTTTTCAGATCCACTTTTAACCCTGTAACATAAGCACAGAGCCATAGCACTTGAAAGTTTATAACTTTGAGAAAATGACCATTCAATGATAGCACAATACTTACACATGTAATGATAATGCTGATAATCAAAAATTAGTTTCCATTATAATTCTAACGACTATGTTCTTTATATATATATATATATATATATATATATATGGTCTAGGAATTAATTCGTGCGGGTGGACAAGAGATGGCGCAACGAACGGAGCGTCCCACAGTTCCGTGTATCCACACATGTGTTGCAAACCCCTGTCATCGCGTATCGTTCGTAGTATAGGGCAGTGGATTAAAGCGTCAACAACACCAGTTTGTAGTTAAGTGAACATGGCGCAATTTGTGCCTGATAAAGTGTTTTTGCGGGGTGTCCTGCTGCATTACTTTAACATGCAGAAAAGTGCGACTGAAAGTCATCGTATTTTGGTGGAAGTGTATGGTGACCATGCTCTAGCTGAGCGAACGTGTCAGAAGTGGTTTGCACGGTTTAGAAGTGGTGATTTCGGCTTGGCAGACCAAGAGCGAGCTGGACAGCCAAAAAAATTTCAAGACGAAGAATTGACAGCATTGCTCGAGCAGGATTCGTGTCAAACGCAGGAACAACTTGCAGCAGCATTAGGCGTTGATCAAACAACAGTCTCCAAACGCTTGAAAGCCATGGGAATGATTCAAAAGATGTCACATTGGGTTCCACATGAATTGAAAGACAGAGACGTTGAAAGACGAAAAACCATTTGCGAATTGCTGCTTCAACGACAGAGCAGAAAGGGGTTTCTGCATCGAATTATTACGGGTGATGAGAAGTAGATCCATTACGAGAACCCTAAACGAAAAAAGGCCTGAGTGAAACCAGGTGAACCAAGTCCATCACAACCAAAACGAGATATTCACTGTGCAAAGGTTATGCTGTGCATATGGTGGGATATGAAAGGTGTGGTGTACTATGAGCTGCTGCAACCGGGTGAAACTATGAATGGAGAACGTTATCGACGACAATTAATGCGTTTGAAGCAAGCTCTGGCCAGAACACGACCAGAATGGGAGAACAGACATGATAAACTTATTGTTCAACATGATAACGCTCGCCCACATGTTGCAAAACCGGTCAAAACCTATTTAGAAAATGTCGGATGGGAAGTTTTACCCCACCCGCCGTATTCACCAGACGTTGCTCCTTCGGACTACTACTTGTTCGATTGCATGAACAACGATTTGATTGGACAGCGGTTTACTTCTTCAGAAGATATCGAAACATGGGTCTCTGACTGGATCGCTTCCAAGCATGAGGACTTCTTTCGCCACGGAATCCATACATTGCCTGACAGATGGGCGAAAGTGGTGGCTAGCGATGGACAATATTTTTCTTAAGGTATTTATGTATTTTGTGTTTGTACTACAGCTTCAATGTGTGCGTACCAACCGCACGAATTAATTCCTAGACCAAATATATACAGGCACGTAGCCAGGATTTCGTGAAGGGGGGGGGGTCCGTGACATGAAATACTGTGGTCATCCCAAAAGGGGCTCGATCATTCTAAACTATTTTACTGGAACATATATTGGTTCGTTTAGCCAGGATTTCGTAACGGGGGGGGGGGGGGGCAGAGTGACATGAAATTATGAAGGCCCAGGAGCTCGATCAATCTAAACTACTTTACTATCAACATATATTTGGTTGTTAGGACAATAAAATGTGGATATGTTGGCAAGTATTTTAATAACAAACTATGAAGAAATTTCTAGCAAAATAATAAAAAAAAAAAGTATTGAAAAAGATTTTACAATATTTACGTCCTTCTCCTGTTTATTCAAATATAACAATTTTCCTTTCGTTATGACCTCAATTATTATAAAAAGTACTTACTCAATACTGTCTTGTAAACTATCTTCTAATATAAATAAAATAAAGAGTTTGTTTGTGTGTTTGTCTGTCTGTGTGCGGCCTGGGGACCAGATGAGTGGACCGAGAGTTACCAAATTTTGGTCAAGGGTACCTTGGCTCAGGCCCCAGATAAAGACGAAGCGTTTTTTTAAATTTCTAAACAAGGGGTCTCAGAGGGCGTTTACCGGAACCGGTTTGGGAACCAGACAAATTGACCGAGAGTTACCAAATTTTAGTCACGAATACCTTGGTCCAGGCTCCAGACCAGATTTAAATGTTTTTGTCGAAATTCGAACCAGGGGGGTCTCAGCGGGGCGTTTACCGGAACATGTAAAAGTAGTAGAAAATTGTCCTTGAAATAACATGTTGGATACTACAAGGATGCGATGACAAAAAATTATGATTTAAAATGTCCACGCTGTTACACAACGGCACTATGCTTTCGAAAGCTTGAAATCTCCCTGACTAGTAGCAGAAATTCTGAGAATTCCATAACTTTTCTTGAAATTTCAAATTCCCTGACTCTTCCAGAATATCTCGCTTACCTCGCCACCAGATTGGAAGTAATACAAATTTCCTCATAAGAAAGAGAAAGCAAAAGCTTCCTGTAGTTTTCTTTTTAATTTTTAACGGTGATCCTTCATTTCATTTTGTCATTTCGTCATTTCATTTTGTTTTATCCTTCCTTAATTTCTTAATTTTTTCATTTCTGGTCTCGAAGGGGGGGTCCGGACCTCCCGGACCCCCCCCCTTGGCTACGTGCCTGATATATATATATATATATATATATATATATATATATATATATATATATATATGTAGATGTATCAGCAATGACCCTGCAACATGCTCTTATTCATATTTCTCTGGATAATTTGGAAAAAACAATATTTAAAATGAATGTCATAATATACAAAAAAAAAAAAGTTTCGTTTAAGGTTTGAATCCCAAGATTCAGTTATAGTTCAACGAAGAAATCAAGTAAATTTTTTTTCCCCATTTTTCGAACCTTGAATTTATTTAATTCAGTTGTTCGAAGGTTGAGATTAAGTCAAATCTTTGTGGGATTTTATATGTTAGTGGAAACTTGGATTATAGTGGAGGAAGGAAAACATATATTGTGAGGAGAACCAACAAAACATTCATTGCATAGATCTGTCGAGAATCTTGGCACTTCCATTTACTGAGGATAGAGAGAAAGAAAGCAAAGCTACCTGGTCTGGTGCTGTAGCAATTCATTTACTTAAGAAAATTTATATGACCCATTTTTCGTTCTGACGAGGAAAAAAATAAATTTCTGATTTTTATACCTTATCCATTTCGCATTACCCTTAACTTTTAATTTCATGGTTGGTATGAAAGAATGAAGACAAACAAGATAGAAGAAAAAGAAAAAGATAAAAAAGGAAGAACGTCCGACCACCGTGTAGTTGGAATTTGGGTCACGCTGAAATGCTAACTTCTTTCGTTCTCTTAATGTTTACCGAGTTTTTCCTTCTGATGAAGGTAGTGGAGATTCTGGAAACAGAAAATAGATGTTTCAGCCAAAACTGGGTCAGCTTTATCCTATAAAGTTTAAATATACTGTTATTTTGGCTGTGTGTAAGTCTCATTACTTTGTTTGAAAGCTTTCTGAACTAAGATGTTTCTTGTATATGTTCAAACTTTTTTATTATATTGGTTGCGCACGCTCCATTGCATTTCTTATAACATACAGTCTTCTCGAACGGAACTCTCATTTCTTAAATCTGATGAAGCACATATTATACTGAGCTGGATTACAACTCTATAAAGAACAATTTTGGCCCAGATGTATCGCCTTGGATTTCTGTTTTATCAGCTCTTGAGTTTTTGAATGTGTTATTCAGTAAGCAAATGAAGATAAAGCGAGTGCAATATTCATTCAGCTAACCAGGCTAGCCTCAACGGTATGATAGTCCACGGATGGCAAGTACGGAAAGTAACACTGAATAAGAGAGGGATAAAGAAACAAAGTTTTGACACGTGCTAATTCGATTTCAACCCTGACTTAGCTCCTTCTGGTTTCTATGGAATCGATGCAAAATTTCGTAGTGTTTTGTAAACCAACGTATCTTTATTCATACTATTCATATACGTTCACAGTTCTCTTTAATAATTAATTAACACAGTCACAGGTGATTAAATTAAACAGTGATATTCTTATCCACGACACAACAACAAAATTGTTCATACGCACCACTTACATATCGTCTTTCCTCCATTATCTTCTCACACCCTTTTCCGTCTACTGTACGGTTGCCTATAAGTCAAGTATTGAGACTGTCCCGTTTCGGGAAGTGTATCTCTTTCTATTGAAAGAGCTGTCTGGTCTCGTATCTCGCCACAAAAAATTCGTCTTGTCCCGTGGGCAGTTCTAAGTAACTGTGACATATGAAACCCAAAGGTTTAATGCTGTATTCGTAAAAGATCCATTGACTTCTGCACTTAGGCAACTGGGTCCAGTTTCTACTTTGTATTCCTATTTTTGTGAGCAGGCACAGGAACATTTTCGTAATATTCGTGAATACACGATTCATGCATTTTTTTTTTTTAAATTGCATATTACATTGTTTACTAGTTTACGTAAGAAAATATTGAAACCTCTCTAAGGCGGAAACCTCTCTATAGCGGACAATTTTGGATTCCCCACGGCTGTCCGCTTTAGAGAGGTTTCACTGTGTATATATATATATATATATATATATATATATATATATATATATATATATATATATATAAAATATAGAATTTCCAGTTAAAATTTTGTAAGCGTTCCTACTTTTGTTTGGCTACATTATCATGGGCGTCATTTGGGGAGGGCAGGGAGCAGTGTTCCCTTCCCTGAGTTTGTGAAACAGATGCTTTTTAATCAAATAATATACGAAAATACTAATAAAATAGAAGACGTGAAACTTATATGTTGTTCAATAATCTTGTTTCCTCTGGCAAAACCTAAAATGGCGCTACTGTACATGACCCGAGCCTCCTGAACTTAATAATTCCAATAATGTTAGATAACGGCATAAATTATGTGGTTCCTTGTGGAAGTTTCCGGCATTCCCCATTCCCGTCCCTCGTGACTTCCAATATTCGCCTCGGGTCTTTATTTCGAAACACTTGCAATCTGCATTCTTCCCTCAGTCTTTCAACAGTATAGCACAACAAATATAATTATCATTTTATATATTTTAAGCTTCAAATTCTTCGACAGAATTAACAGAGACAAAAGAGTTTGGACTGAATAATAATACGAATTCCCTGGTTTCAATTAACATTTAATTTCTTCGTAGATATGATTCTGATCTGTCAATGGGCGACTGTAAACTATACTTAAATGCCTGTTTCTTGCGGCTTTTCAACAAAACTATACTGTGAAGTGTAAACCTATAGCGCGCAAGCCACTAAATGTCCCGACTCTTGAGTATAGCAAACCAAGAAAGCGTATACCTAGTAGCATTGAGATCTTGATGCATAGAGAGCGTTAGATGATCCAATAGCGTAGATCATCAATTCCTAATTCTTCCTTATCAGTTTTACTCCTTGCTAATCTTTTCCACATATTGTACTCGTATTTAGTTAAAATGTTTTAAGTTAATTACGTCTTTATGTAATGTCACATAAAAAAAAAAATCAAAACGTTTTAAAGCATTTAAACTGGCATATTAAGTTGAGGGTGCTAATTAGTAGAGATGAGGTAATGCCAGTTGAGATGTTTCTATTCAGATTGTATCTAATTTCCTCATCCACTAGTAAAAACTTTTAACGTTAACTCTAACGGCCAAAGATAAACAAAATATAGTTTTTTTTCGCCATTGCTAATTTTTCCGCGTGCCCTGGGACTGTTCCCAGGTTAGGTCAGTTTGCTTCGAAGTCTGAAATATAGTCTAAAAATAATGTGTCTGACCTTTGCTTATCGTGTGCAACTTTTTTTTTTTTATCTATCTGAGATCAATACTTTTAAAACGATTACCTATCTATTTGTGGTGTATTCAGATATTCAAGATATGCGTACGTTATGTAGTCCATAAAAAAATGTATTTTTTGAAAAAAAAAAAAAAAAAAACATTGAGATAGCTAGTACCACAATCACACTGCATACTGTAAGGTATTTTGAAGGGGAATACTGTATCTTGCTTACTTATTTGTATCTGTAAATTAAAGCTTCACCAAATGATATTATTAGCCACACAATGTTTTAGTGTATTGCACTATGGTCCAATTAAGGTGAGTATAAAGAAGCATCAGGCTCCAACAGGCAACAGTTTTTTTTTTTTTTTTTTTAAGGTAGATTACAGTAATCCAATCAAATTGAAGAGGTGGTATTAAAACTTGACAAATTGAATGAATAATATGTATATACATTTTGTAAATTGCAAATTTGATTAATTCAGTTGTGAAAGCGTTTTATTTTACAGCTCAGCAACTTGCTTCAAATAATTAAACTCGAATTAACAATATACGAATCATCCTGTGTTTATCGATCTGTTTCGTCTTTAGGCAAAATTTTAGCATCCATCTCTTCAAATTGACAATAGTATTGTTTACATTGTCACTACAAAAAAAAAAAAAAAAAAAATCAAACAAGGTAAACGTGTTCCATTCGTGCAATTGACGCATCTACAGATTCCCTTTAGTATTGTATTGTAGTTCTGGATTGCTCTTTGCTCTGTCTTGAAAGTTCTAAATCGTCAATATGAGAATATTTTCTGTTTAATAGAGTTAAGAGTATGTTGTAATCATTGCAAGAACATTTTTTAAAAGTTTTTTTTAAAGATTGTTCTAGATTCTAAAATTGTTAAATATTTTTCTTTGAGTATTAGCGTTTAATATTCAATAATTACAAATATGTTATGTATCAGTTTTGCACAGAAAACAAAGTTGGAAAGATACTTCTGGAAGGAAATAAACCAGAACTAATATTTAATCTTACATCCTTAACGTTCAACTAATGTATCGAAGAATGCAGCGCCGAGCCGAAAGAAGGCCAGTGGAAACAGACTTAGGATTTGAGCCCGGGGGCTTCCTATTACAAAGAAACAAACTTAACAATTTACTTCGTTTGCTGTAGTTTTAATTGACATTTATGTGTGCATCGTAACGAGAAAGTGCATAATTTATACCGTTTACCAAGCATTGTTTGGGACATGAAATTCAGGAGGCTCAGATGGGCAGGTCATGTAGCCAGGATGGAAGAAATTAGAAACATGTCCAAAATTTTAGCTTGAAATTCAAGCGTAAAAAACAATTAAGAAGACCTAGGCGCAGATGGAAGAACAATATTAAGATTGACCTCACAGAAATAAAAACACAAAGTATAAACTGGATCCAGTTGGTTAAGGACGGAAGTCAATGGAGAGCTTTTATGAATGCGACAAGATCTTTCGGTTCCGCAGGCATAGGGAGAGAGAGCGCGCGCACACACTACAAGCAGCATTTTGAAAATACATCATGAATAATCTTAATTAATGCAATAACAAAACGAACATTGGAATTTCGTTACAGTTTTACAACAAATTCTACAATATTGTTGCGTATAATGAAAGGATCCTAAAGTGAGAGATATAATACTTGATAGATCTATCGTATTGAACATGATGACATGCTTGATGGTAAATCCTCATGCATGTTTTGTGAGAGAATCGATGAAAACTTCTTTTCTTTTTGGTGAAATGAAAATTGATCCTACGAGTATACAAGAACCACACCACTCTTAAGGCGAAGCTGATGTTAAAAGATATGCCCTCTATCTGGGAACTTCGCATCCAGATATGGACATTTGTCTGTCTATATCTCTAATGTGTCTCTAATCTTGAGGGACCTCGAGATACAGCCATCTTATTATAACAGTTTTAACCCCCCCCCCATTTCTTCGCTTGTAGAGGAAATATCTTTAAAAAAAAACGCTAAAACATGTCTTAATTATTTTAAGCGAAAGTCCAAGTGCCAAATTTCACCTCTCTAGCCTTAAAAGATATCAAGATATGGCGATCTCATTTTAAAGTTAAAAGAGTTCGAGATATGGTCATCCTGTTATAGCAAATGTAATCTCAACTTCTTTTCATCATCTAGGTTAAATGTCAAGAAATGGTGGAACACATATCTAATTATTTTAAATGGGAAGTCCATATACCAAACGTTATGTCTCTACTCATCAGAAGTTCCTAGGTACGGACATTTTACTATAATAAATGCCTCCCTCATTCCCCTTTCCCCTTCGAATTGTCAAAAATTATTTCATAATGGTGCCTTATGTCACAAATTCTGTGCGCTGTCAAAATTTCAAGTTTCCAGCTTAAGCGATTTCGCTTGGGCGTTGATCTGTTAATCAAAACTTCTTTTCTTATATAAATATTATAATTTCATTTTGACACTACAAAAGATCGTTTCGGGCTTATAGTAACAAATCCGATCACTAGGTAGCAGCACACGTGGACACGCCAGGGAAGTTGTTGCATTTCGAAGATTTAAAAGTGCTGTGTATTGACTGGCAGGGAGCGTGGCAGTTGTGTGTGTGTGAGTGGTCATGTAGCTCCGAAAATTACACTCTTTGAGAGGGCTACATTTGACCCCTTCCCGATGTTGGTTATATTTATAGCCAAATAAGTAAACTGTGCGCCAAAAGTTTTCATATGTCAAAGAAAAAAATCATTGTTGTTTTGAATCGGGTAAACGGGCACCTTGCTTTTTCTGCTATTGCCCTCCAATATTGGGCATCCTAGAAAACAAAGGCCCATATGAACTCCGTATGTGCTGCAAAAAGAAATCCCCTATGTGCTGCAAAAAGAACGATCTTCGGTGCGACATAAGATTCCACCATTTCAAAGAACAAGACGCAGTACGACGTTCCGCCACGACCGTAAATTCCATAATTGTGCAAGAATTACATCTAATAAAGAATCAGAAGGCTTCAATTTATATATTCTTCTTCCCTCATATACCATGAAAAGAAAGACAAAGAATCGCAATTTGTCTTGCAGGGCATCGGTGGAATTTGTAGTAACTCTGGAGAGGCATGGATGTATCTGTCGTAATGTGATAGAAGAGTTACATATCATTCCCGCGATTCCAGAAATCATTTTGACTATGTATGTGAATGTGCGGAAAGTTTTCCACGCTGTTATGTGGTCGTTGGTGGTTACTTGAATCATAGAAAGCTACACAAAGTAAACAAAAAGTAAAATCAATGTACGAGTAACTTAATGCCGGACGAACGTTTCGGAGCCACTATACCGCCATGATATTTCATTCCTATATGGCAGCAACACATCTCGTGTTGTCATTCACCAGAACAAGGCATCCATCATACATCAAAGATGACGTACACGGAGCAGATAGCACGCTAAATAACAGTTATTCCCCTGAAGCCCCTTGATACATTTCCCATAAATTTTTGTGGGTTCCCGTTGTTGATATGAGCCTTGAGTCCTCGACAGCCGCGCACACTGAATGATCGTTGGAAAGTTGGTCAAAAAGAATGTAATATACTTAATCAAACTGTGCTTCAATGGAATCACTTTCAGTGAAAACTGTGCTTGAGGGCAATAGGTAACAGACAAAGCTTGCACAACGAGCACAATCGCTGATGACGTCGCAATGTTAAATAGGTGAGACCGCCAAATTCGTTACTACAAACCTGAAACGAGTCTCTGTAGCAAGATGGCACTACACACTTTCGTTAATGAGATACAATACACCCTGAAATAATCGTGAACTTTAATCTTTAAATTTTAAACTAGCATAGAAATGAAAGTAACGTTATAATGAGCCACAGATGTTATAGTCTTCTTCTTCTTGTGGTTCATACATTTTTTGTGAAACATTTTTCGGCAGACGGTAAATTAGGCTTAAACAGTTGCATGTACCATCCAAGAGCTTTTAGAACAAGACAATGGTTCTTGTCTTAGAATATTACTATTCCTAGTGTCGGTGTGGTAGTACAGTGATAGTGTGTGATCTATGATTCGATTCCCCTGTAGGGTATGCTATCTGTAATGCAATAAACAGTATATGCTTCTTCCTAACGAGGCTGGGCAATAAGCCCCTCCCTGCAACTCCATCATAAATAAGGACGTAATAATTTTACAAACTACTTGGTGAACCTTCGCTAATATAACGCTATTAGTTCTTACAACCTTTCGTTAACCTTATTTAAGAATTGCAAAATGGAATAAGAGAAAAAACATATAATGACGATGATTGTTTATTTACATAAGCTATACATACAACAAAAGGGAATCTGTTGGCCACTACTGCTTATCTGCTAAACCAGGGTCAAACTCTGTGTGTCATAAAAGTTAGTTTAACAGAGTTTAATTGAATAATATAGATTTTGTCTGACTTACAAAGATCATCATATTAGGAAATTGATTTGAAGTAACACACCAGGCATAAGATAACGCCTTGGGCTATATCGCTTAGAACTGTCTTAAGAGTGAATCTATCATTTATGCATTGTATTCCATTACTGACTACTTACACATTTCGGCCTCGTCTTGGAAGTTAGCTTATCGTGTCCTTTTTATATCCCATGATAACTATTTTAATCATACACTAATTATAGGCACTATAATTCACTAGAGGCATCACGTCTTCCTCTTCCAAGCCTAGAGCAGCGATTAGGTTGCAGCCCACTACAAACCTCTTTGCGTGGCTATGTAGTCGGGATCGAGCTTTGGACCTCTAAAGACAGTATCAGTGGTAGCCCACAGCAAACTTCATTGCGTGGCTATGTAGAACGGTATGGATCTCAGGACCTCTGAGGTAGGCAACAGTCACGGCCCACAGCAAACCTCTTTGCGTGGCTTATGGAGCTGGATAGAATTGGATTGAATTCAGGGCCTCTCTCTTCCGAAATCGAGGCAGCCTCTTAATCAAGAACTCCTCGGCGAACGTGCCGCACTTTGGCCTACCCTCCGAGAACGACCCTCATGACCTCAAAACCCGAAGCTTAAATACTGCTTGCTGTTCTTGGTTTTTCAGGTCACGAGTTACTTTCTGTAACAAAATTTTACTTAGGATTTTTTTTTTTAAGCTTGTTCCGGGTTTTAATGCAGCCACGGAAACTTTTCCAACGGTTTCTTGTTGACTTGTAGGAAAACACAGGTTTATTTTGTTTAATATTAGAAGTAAAGTTTTTATATTTTTTTCATTCTTCCAGTGTATATTGTCCTGATTCTAGGTGATCATTACACTTTCGAACAATTGTTCGCTTTATTTGTTACTCTCAACTAACCCCGCTCACAACTTTGAACGCACTACTTACTAGTAAATAATCACACCGTTGACAAGTACTTAATATTAATTTTAAATAATTTTTGAATTGTTTAGAATTCTACCATTGGTGTCAGGTCGCTTGGTGCTCAAGTTATGAAGCGTCTATTCACCATTCTTGTTATCTCTTTGTCTTGACATAAGGTAAATGCATTGGGGGCTGAATTAAATATCTAAATGAAGAAATTGAAGTATATTGTGGTTGCGTACGTTTCACACTTCTTCACAATATTGTTAAAGTATTCTGCCTGTCGTCAGGACCTGGGACTAATGAGTTTTTGTTTCGCAGGTTCAGGGCTTGAAATGTGTCTTCCACGTTTCTCTGTCTCAACTTCCTCACAGTATAGTATACAATTATGTAGCATGTACATATGAAATAATTCGTGTATGAATCAGTAATTTTGAAAAGGTCATGAACCAATCAAAAAGTAAAGTTATGAGAACATTGAAGAAAACTCCTTAATTTTTGAAAATTCTTATAGATATAAAATAATTGACCTGCGTTTGAAAAAGTTAAGATTTCTTGTCATTGTACGAAATGAACAACTTGTTGTCAGCAATTGGTATTACAAAATAAATAAATAAGAAAAATAAATAAAAGCAAAATCGTCATTTTCAGACTCATGACATTTTCAAAAACTACTGATTCATATGTTTTAGATGTTTTAATACCATTTTGTATGGTATGAATATGAGGTTCTAGGTTCTATTAATATTGCTGACATGCCACGGAGAAAATCATTGCATACCTATCTGCACGACACAGATGAAGTGCGGGTAGCATAAACACCAGGCGTTCATCGTTATTCAAATCACTGAAGGACAAGGTTTTTACGTGGTCTTGGAACAAGAATTTTCACTTTGAAATTTTGCATAAGATTATTGGACAATGTTAATGAAGACAGTAAACATTCTCCATTTCATAACGGTTTCCTTATAGTGACGTGTTGAAAGATGTATGAAGAGGAACTTGTAATGTGAGAAAATATGTGTTTTCAGTGAATCGTTTCTCTTACTTCGGATGGTAAACAAAAATATGAAATTTATATGACCAATTCATGGAACATTTAAGCATCGTAACTCTGAAGTTGAGGCTCAAGTTCCAAACAGAAGCATATCAATATGAAAAATGGTATTATTGTTATACCGAAAGCAGCAAAGTGTACCGCTGAATTTGTATTTCTTTAGACAGTATAAAATTTGTACGAGATTTTGTGTAAAAGGTGAATAATAATTTTCTAAAGACTACAGCTGCTTAGAATAAGTATACACTATTAGTGGAATAAGTCATGATGCTAGAGATAATTATTGACACTGGTACTGTGGATATTAGAACTAAATTCAAGTTGCAAGTTAATATATACTTTTTTGTTCTTCGTTCCAAGTAATTGGGATCGTCCAAGTTCATCAGATTTCAGCAAACTATCTTATTAACGTAGTTTGTCATTGGCAACACAGCCTGGATGAACTTGCTCGATCATCTATTCACTATTATTATTATTACATTTTATATTAGCTGGTGTTGAGATGAAAAGTGATAATTAGTTGGTTGATCCGAAATGTTTCATAAATAAGCGTCATGTCTATACTGGTTAAGTTTAGAAGACAAACACGCTGTGGTTATCAATCTTGGTCTAGAATAAGCGCATCTTATTTGTGAAGTAGATGTCATAATTTGTGTATTCGTTTGTAACTTTTATTTGGTAAAAATACAAGAATTATATTATGACAAGTAGGGATGTAAAAGGGCGTATACCCACCTAATATTTTCATAGTCCAACGTACACTCACATTAAATTTACGAAAGAACGAACGTATACGGGATTGAATCATAAGCATAATTAGAGGGAGCTAAGGGGGTCAGATCCCCCAGAACACTGTTGGACCAAAGGGTAGAACTGGTCGAACTTTCAACTGTCGGAAGTATAGGGGACGATGACAAATTACCAAATCTATGACAATCAGTGGGGTGAGTATACGCTACATTGAAAAAAAAAAAGCGGTTGAACGTATACTTATAAGAAATTTTAGTGTTAACTCACTGGGGACAAACGTATATTATTTTCTGATTCTGCATTATATTTTAGATAAATATGCATAGTTATTAGCAATTATTATGCCTAACACTCACAAATGGAGCAAATTTAACAAACCATCACTATCTAGGCAGCAATCACAAGACTACACTTCAAAAGACGGTACCAAATATTCAATAACGTTTTCATTAGGTATATTATTTCTTATTACAAATTTATGGATTCCCAAGTAAATTTTATTTCAGAGAATAAAGTGGCTTAGTGATAACTCATCTCTATTGCTGAATGTCCCTGGTTCGATTTCAGGGCATATAATTTTATGATGTATATTCGTGATTCGTCTGAGAATATCGTTGCTTTCTACTTTTCACTTCAATTCTCCTATCCCCATTCATGTTTCTTTATTACGCATCTCTCTTCTTCTAAGGCATAACTACTGGGCATTAATAAATATTTATTTATTTATTTAGTAAACACGTGTTCGTATCTCTTCGACATACAATCGATTTTCCATCTCACAATAAAAGAAAAAAATAAGCCAAAGCTTTTGATGCTTATCATCGGGAAATAGACAAGCCAAATCTCGTTCAAAAAGTACAGCTCAATGTTCTTGGAGAATATTTCTCCACTGAAAGGAATGATGAAGCAATCGCAAAGTAATTTATATAAGTATCGTATCTACTTCGTTCTGCTAGACCAAGGTAGACCTTCCAAAGTCTAGAGATCAAAATGGTATCAATGTAGCTGTTGTTTCTGTAATTGGAAAGTAAAAGTAGATATGTCTGTTTCCTTTATTAAATTGTATGTCGAAAAAATAATACATTGAACATTAATTATAATTTTCTGTGCAGTACTGGACCAAATTGAGTATTCCAATTAATGTAATCGGTTCATTCCAAACCAATTGCTAAAGAACATGTAGGGTGTGTTTATCAGTTTTATGTACTTAAAAAAAAGTAACGATACATTTTCTTACAAGTGTTTTAATACAAATATATTGAAAAATAGCAGCATGCAACATTACATGACTTTGAAATCTTAAAATTTGTTATATCATAATGTACTTGTTTTGCTCTCTACACATATCAGACCGTGTACTGATTTGACGACATGGGCTACCACTGACCTTGTATAATAATAATAATAATAATAATAATAATAATAATAATAATAATAATAATAATAATATACAAAATATGCATAACAATGAACAAATAGTGGTTGGTATGTTTTGTTTGAACTTATTAATTCTGAAACCATTAATGTTTTCCAATTGTATTTATAAAATGTTAATTTTTACCACTGTCACTTCCCCCAGGAGTCGTCTCTGTTACTGATGTTGATTGTCATTCCGTACCAGTCTTCGTAAAAAATCTGAGTACAGCAACGCAACGCAAAAATGCAGTCATTATAATTGTTATGCCGATTATCGTTACGTAAATCTCACGTGGTATTAATGCAAATGATTACGGAATGTGTCCAGTTATACCATATAATCTTTCGTTCATCAATTTGCATCACGGGGCCGCGGTGGCTCAGTGGTAGAGCGTTCACCTCTGGTACTTGGGGTCCCGGGTTCGATCCCGCCCCCGCCAAGTGAACTTTAGGGTGGACAAACACCGTGTGCGTGGGTTTTCTCGGGTTTTCCCGTTTCCTCCCACTTTTTCATTCCACCATTTCATTCATTACTCCTCATCATCGTCTCCTTTAGCCTAACCGGCATAACCGTGGGACGTAAAACTCAAAGATTTCATTTCATTTTTCAATTTGCATCACGAAATATGTAACTTGATTTTGCTATTTGATTTTAGCCTTACAAACAAACGTTCTATAATCAATTTGCTTTGTAACAAAAATTTTAAAAATATATGATTTTCTTGGTAGCATTCCATTTTCCCTCTAGATATAACTCACAACGCTCGTCAGAGTAAATAAAAATCAACACATTCTCCAATCTACAATACTGTGTGCATTTCTTAACGATTAGAGCAAAATTTGAGGGTTCAACTCAAGGCAAATAACGCAATAAGTAATATTAACTACAATAACAACAATCGCATAGTAATACATAATTTTTGCATTGCATTGTCGCAGAGCGCTACGAAATGATGCCCCGAAATTTTCAGATAGACCCAAAATGGCTGCTATGTGACTGCTCTTAATTTCCATTTACTCGTTCCGCCTACGGAAACCGATACACAGAGTGGCAACCCGCCTGGTTGCAAGCCCGTAGCTCGCTAGTATATCGTTACGGCGAACCTACGTGGCCGCGCAAACAATTATATATATGTTTCTTTCTGCTGGCAGTAGACAGTGGTTACCAGGGAGTTGCCACATCACCAGTCTCCAAGAAAGCGAGAGGGATTGCTTTCTAAGCGTTAATGGCTGTCTTAGTACGTATTCTTGTTTGCAAAAGAATATAGAGAAACTAGTACCGTGAAAAGAAGATAATAATCTGTAAACTTGTTTTATCAACTTTCTTTATTAATGTTGCAGGGCTACCGCCGGTAGCCTTGGTTGCCCATAAAATACGCCACGTTATGACCCATACAGAGTTATCGGTTTGTATTATTACATCTTTTCCATTAGATAGTTAAATGTATTTGATTCTTGAAGATGATGATGATAAAAACTAGTAATAAGGTAATGCAATAAACTATTTTCGGCTAATTCATCTGTTCGTTATTTTTATATCTAGATAACGAGAAATACAGGCTGGTAATTTTGTTTAAGGAGTTATTCCTCGATTCGAAGTCAAGTTCGAGCTCCTTATACTCTGAATAAAAAGCTTGCACACTGTTGACGAGTTTTAATATATTTTAATATATATTTAACGGCACTTTCACAATATAATGAACACTTACTTGGCAGAATAATGTGTGTACGTATTCATTAGTGTATGAAGTTTCAGTAATAGTAGAGAAGATACGTGGCCCTACTATAATTAATTTCAATTTCTGTCATTAATTTCCTGGAGTGAAAAGCCGGAAGCATTTTACTTTAACTGATTATTTATTATTGGCTTCCCTGAAAAAAAAAATTGTTACAAAAAAGTAAATGACCGTTGATGTTTAATCTCTCATCTAGTTTACTCACTTATGTGGCAATACTGGGGTGAGGCATAAAATAATGGAAGTATTGGTACCTGCTCATCATGATTCGTGTGTGTTATCCATGACCTCAATATTTCCGATCAATAAAGTGCATTCAACTAGGAGGTGGTAGAAATCGAAGCTTACGCTGAGTTCTCTGTAGCCCAAAATCATTTTTGATGTTAAGGGGATTTAATTAAATTAATTTGACATCTTTAGTTGAGGCTCTTCGTTGCTATCTTCTAAAATCCATGCACAGCTTTTTTTTCACTCTTCCTCTTTTAAATGGCTGTAAAACCGTTTCGAGATCCAATTATTATTTTATGAACATTCTCTTCTAGCGGATTTAGTAACGTAAATTTTAGAACCTGATAATTGCATCTATTGAAGCACACATAAGAAGAGAAAATGGATGTTTCTTTTGTGTATATATATATATATATATATATATATATATATATATATATATATATATATATATATATATATATATATATATATATATATATATATCATATTCAGTTTGGTGTGCAGTTTTTTTTTCTTTTTAAACATGCATCCTTCTAGATTTTTGCAGGTAAGCTACCCTAAGCTTCATTTTTTTTTAATTTATAAAACCTTGGATGGTCGTAATTAATGCAAGAAAGCTTAATAATGAAATCTCAGCATGTTATATAGAAATTAGATGCTGTGCTAGGAAGGAATATGGGTAGAAAAATAAAACCCTGTAATATGTAGCGTGTCGGTTATAAACTCTAGAGACTTCGTAATTCAGCACAGTAAGAGAGAGACATTTAGTATGGGATTATATTGTTAACTTCGAGACTCAATTAGTAACGTGATGCCTTGTTTCGAAAATGTGTTTGAAGACAAATTGCCTGGCTTTTCCGTAGTCTATAAATACTGCATTTTAAGATTGACAATGTCATTTTAAGTAAGTGTGTGAAAAACAGGAGTGTAAATACAGTGATTTGGCCTTGACACAAAACAACGAAATATCATTCCATACCATTCTCAGAGGAGTCATTTGATGTGACGTTAGGTGATATGACATGTCATTTTTATTTTTTGTAAATGAAGTCCTGTCTGAGAAGTATATTTAGTTTTTTTTTCTTCGTTTTCATAGGGGTCTATATGCAGCTTTATTTCTGGAAATGAAAACAGGGAATTTTAGTCTAATATTCTTTTTGTGTTGAAGGATTTCGCTTTGTGAAGGAATTCACAATATTGTTTGCGGTATTGTACTACCCACGTCTGAAACATAGACATTAGTACATTAGAAATTGTGCAAATACAATAAGAGGAAGAAGAAGGTCTAACGCTTCAGATAATTAAGTGGAGGCAGAGATACTAGTCAGGACGATGGAGGCAAGATTATATACTTAATGACGTGATAGAAGATACGATAAAGGAGAGAAGAGGATGGGGAAGAAAAAGGTTACAACAGAATAGGCGATATTAAAGAGGATAATAACCATACGTTGAAACGAGGACATTAACGGAAGGCCATAGTGCATGATGATTTTGTGCAAATAACTTGCTTGTGATCAAGAATTCTTATGATGATGATTACTTATGCCTTTCTTTGCTAAGTTGCCAACTCGGAAGTATACTAGTTAAAATGTAGCTTTATTATGTAAGCTTTATCTTCCACTCATCTGCAATTTGTTGTACATCTGGTCATATACCGAGTAACGTAGATACGCCTCCATAGGGAAGATTGGTGATATACGAGTACGTAATTACGAAAAATGCTGTAGCATTATTTCACTGCTGTAGCATTTTAAATTAATTTATATTTATATAATTAACTGATATTGAGACTCGGCATGGTTTCAAGTTTAAGGAAGTACTGCTGTTGAATGTTGTTCCGTGGTGAGGAAGCGACACTAGTTTGTGATGGCATCTCGTCGATTTGAATGTGTACGTGTTTGTGTAATAAAATTCTGAGAATGCTTTTCAGAATAAAGATGGTAGCCGAGTGGATGTTTGTTTTGTAAAACTTCTTTGCTTTTATTATAGTACATATGATAAATAGAAGATTTATATCTTGTTAAGGAAAAATAACATAAAATCAAGAAAATCACATAGCGCTGCATTTGAATGTATTTTTAAAAGTGTTTTTCTTTTACACATATTTTTCTTTTCTTTTTCTTTTTACGTGTGTATTCCAGTTACTTATATTGCGAAAATTGGAGCGTATATGCGTGTAAGTTATTCAACTACTGCTACGAAATGGCACAAAATGTCATTGCCAATTAATATACGTATCCTCAAAATACTTGCTTTTTCTCGTTCTGGCATTTACTTACATGTACTCACTACCAAAGAGAATTATTTCTAATAGTGCAATATTCTTTTATGTTTGTTATAAAGAATGACATTTTTTCTTGTTTGTTTCAGGTGAGTGGTGATGGACACGGTGTAGAGATCATTCTTAACTTTTGAACGTCCAAGGAGTACGTAAGTTCGTTTAATTGTAATAAATGTATCCAACATTGAAGTGTCCAGATATTAAACGTGTTCTATATGATAATCTAATATACTAAACATCTCATTTCATTCTCTAAAATGTCAAATACTGTACCTCGTATTAATATTTACTACATATTGAGGAATTACTTCAGTAAGCAAAGGTCATTACACTTTCTTCGTCTTGCCTGTAAAAATTTTAAGTAGCAGAAGGTATGAGGATATTCTAAAGAGATACCGCATAAACATAGACGTCCATTACACTCGAAACGTAGTACGTGGATTAAAAATATCTAAAACCTTAAAAAGGTAATGAAAAGTGTTTTAAAAAGCTAGCTAAACTTATGCTTCAAGATAACGAAAGGTTTTACGCAAAGTTACATCGTAGCTTAATGGCTCAAGTTACCGTTTTTGCCATGGGAAACTTGAATTTGTTCCCAGCAGGATGTTGTATGGTTCTCAGGTCACGTCTCGTATAGCCTCTGTGCTGAAATACTGTGATTACACACCAGAGGCTCGATCCATCTAAACTATTTTACTGGTAACATGCCCATATTAGTTTGTTAAGGCACTAAAATGAAGATTATTAGTAAGTATTTTAATAACAAACTATGAAGAATTCTCGAATAAAAGACTATTTTAAAAAGTATTAAAAAAGATATAGTCTTTTGAGGTCATTCGAACTTGGTTCGTCTTGACTTCTTTCTTCTTCTTTTTCTTATCTTCGTTTAATGCCATCAAGGATAGCAACGAGATCTCTTTCGGCAGTAAGGACATTCTATAAAATGGATTATTAGTGTTGCCGCGAAATTGAAAATTTCTTTAACAAGTGTAACTAGAATCTATGTTGCCAGGCTCATGTTATTGGTGATTGTGGGCATTTCATAAGTTCTACCTGAGAGTCCATCTGATAGAATCGATTTATCGATCGTCATTTGTAGTCCATAGGATTAGCATGGAGCTAGATGGAATTTGGAATTCTCCATTACAATAATATCGATTTTTAACTTGACCCCCTTCCCCGTTTCCTCTACACACAGGTCCTCATAAGAAAGAGTAACCAAGCGCTTGCTGTGGCTTTATTTTATTTTTAACACTGGTTTCTTGTTTCCTTTTGTTTCATCCTTCCTAAAAAAAAAATTTCATTTCTGGTCTCGAAGGGGACGGTCCGAACCTCGCCCTTGGCTACGTGCCTGTGTTATTTTCATAACAAAATTGTTTATATTTCTATAATCTTAGTAACGGTATATATATATATATATTATTTAGTACTACTGTTGTTATTATTATTATTATAGGTCGCTGATGATAACAATCATCCAGCTTAACCGTTACAAGCGGTCATAAGTACGGGTGGTTTTAAGTAGTGCTGTTAAAATTCGAATGTTCGAATAATGGATTTTTCGAATATTCGGGCAAAATTTATTATTTGAACAATTATTCGAATGATTAATCGACTAATGAAAGCTCGAATAATTTTATAACAGCACTAGTTGTAAATTGACGACTAACCATATACATTTGTTGTCCAGCTCAAAGAAATAATAATTCAGTCCTGTAATAATTTGTAATTATTACGCAACCTAAGATAAATTTTAACATTCAATTTCTTATTATCTGAAATGTTTGGGTTGCGAGCAATGCCTCAAGCAGTGTTAGGAAGATTTTAGTCGAGTTATATCACACAGCTGACAGTAGAGTAGAATATGTAATGGCTATTATGTAGCATGTGGTACGGTATTTGGTTCAAATTGACTACAGTTGCTCACAGGTAAAATGTTCCCCATAATAAAAACCTCGTTCAGGTTTTCATGAAGTCTTCTTAGTAACAGTTGATTCTTATGCATTTACCTTCCAACATGGAAATCTTTTATAGTTGATAATCATGGAAATAAATTTTGTTTTATTTTCGTGATCCTTCGTGGCTATATGGTTAGTGTACGTGCATTTGGCACGGACGACTCAGGTTCGATTCTCGGTGGGAACTCATGTGGTTCGGATCCAACGGTAAGATGTAGATCCACGTCTCACATAGCGTCGCTGCTGAAATAGACTCTAAACTCAAATCAAATCAACCAACCAAACAAAAAGTTTTCGAGTTAATTTGGTCCAAAAATCTATCAGACTTGTGCTATGTAATTATCATCCTGCTTCTTAATTCATGATTTATGATTAGCTCCCCCGTGACTATATGATTGGCGTGTTCGCCTTCGGCGTGGGAGATTGGGTTTGACTCTCGGTAGGAGATCATGTAGACAGTTTGGTTCCCACGTTAAGCTGTAACTTCACATCTCACATAGGCACGGTGCAGAATAGGACGCTAAATTGGAAATGCACCAATCAACCAATCATGATTTGTGGTGGAGTAATTATATTCTGCCGCTAATTTTATGTATAAATACCTGTAAAAACAGAATACGTTGTCTGTTACGTTATCAATAGAAAACGGCTTAACCATTTTAAGTGAATCTTTTGAATATACTTGGTTTGGGTTGAACTTGGCTTTCATTATGTTATATTGATTGAAATGCATGTACAGGGATGAATCATAAGTCTTGCAATACTGTGATACACAACATACTTGTATTTATTACAGTACAATGAAAGCAAGTTAACATTCAGAGTATAGTCCCTCGTGTTGAACCGTCTGCAGTTACTTCCCTGCCAGTTTCTCGATTCCATGCCTTGTCCTTAGAGACAAATAAGTCTATCATTTACGTTTCCACTTCTTTCTGGGTGAAACATCATGATTTCAGGAAGTGCGTCATGGATCAAAACAGATAGTAATCCCGAGAGGTAAGGTAAGGACTATATGCTCAGTTCGATGCCATGAAGTACCTGCATTTTTGTTGCGTTTGTTGAGCCAAGTGTTATTTTCCGTTATCCTGTTGTAACAAGACGCTTTCTGTTTACCAATGTAGAGTAGTTCATGCTTGATGCAGCATACTTCCTCTCCAGCGGATGGTACGATCATTAGAAACGAACTTGAAGTGAATTATTCCCTCATAGTTCTACTACTCACACAGCTTGAAATGGCCCTGTTTGTTGACTAGTTCTGGAAGTCGGCCTTTACTCAACCTATTTTTGCATTTTTGATTTCGGTTTAAAAAAAAATGTCAGCTCCGGATGGTTTTCCCCGTGAAGGTGTGGCACTATTGGGACACGCTGAGTTGGCTTGACAATTGTCGTGTGGCGATGGATAGATTTTCCTCAATAGCTTGTTATATGATCTCAGAGTCTGTTACCCTGGGGCGACCGGATTGTGCCAGAGTTCGAACTTATAAAACATTTTACGTATCAGACTTTGTTCGTCACTGCTACTTAAAAAGTGATTAAAGATACTGACGGAGTATCGGACTAAGTGCTAAATAATCCGCTTACTCCACCAATTTTTTGGTGCAGTTTGACCGTATACTTACTGTCGATCGCATGCGCGTTCTGTTTGGATTGTAAACATATTACGAGACATAATTCAACTTTGTACTAGAGATTCAAATTGCGTTAGTCGCTCAAATTAGGGAGATGAAACTCGGTATATCAATTGTCATAAGAAAAATAAATGGTCACGTATTCCAGTGTTTTCGAAAATTCTGGTTCTAAATGGGAGAAGGTGCTTTTTCTATAATATTTCAATTTCCGGTTTTATATTCATAAAAGCTTGATGGGAGGAAACGGTTTGACGTTTTGAAACGAAATTTTGAACATAGTTAACATTTGGGTCTAGAAGGTTCAAATATACTTTTAAAATTTTGGAGAAAACCATATTCTTTCTGTGTGAAGAACAGACATTTCAGGTAGAAAATAAGTAATATATTATTATTATTCTTAACTGTAGCTTTACATCTCAAGCCCAGCCAGATAGCTTATACAAATAGTGATATACAGCCAACGTTGATTCCCACTCAATTATTTCCGGCCTCTTCCTTGATCAACAGTCTATTATTCCCATTTATAATTCAGGTAGTTTCGCAATTGTGTGATGATTAGAGACCGGATGTTTAGGCATTAAAACCCTGGAAAATAGGCAGGCAAATAAGCACTTAAAATTTTAAAAATAGGCACTAAAATGTAACTCGAAATAATGAAGATAAATACTCAATACAATTAAAAATAAATTCAAGTCATAGATTTGTTCAAAGAATTAGAAACATTCCTATTTGTTAATATTTTCTCTTATTGTATATATAAAAACAAAGCTTGGTATGTATTCCATTAATATTTGGTAAATATATTCTCTTACAGTACTTTATCACTACACACAACAGTCCAAATCTTATATACACTTGTCAGTACACACAACAGTCCAATGTTTTGTCAGTACACATAAGAATTCAAAGTTTTACGACATCTTATAATACAAACAGCACTCGGAAGTGGCAGAATCCTTTCTTGAAATAGGGCTACTAAATTATATATTTTTCCTCAATATAGTCTTATTTTGAAGAAAGTGCATAGAATAGGCAACATTAGGCACTAAAGCAAATATTTAGGCAGAAATGGGCGAAATAGGCAAAATAGGCAGAATAAAATTGGCTTAAATAATTGTTATTTTTATTGCAGAAAATTGTATCATATTCTTTTTTTTCTTTTACACTTTAGTGCTTTTGCTTTAGTGCCTAATGTTGCCTATTCTATGCACTTTCTTCAAAATAAGACTATATTGAGGAAAAATATATAATTTAGTAGCCCTATTTCAAGAAAGGATTCTGCCACTTCCGAGTGCTGTTTGTATTATAAGATGTCGTAAAACTTTGAATTGAATTGGCTTAAATTGAAATTATAACCCCCCATATAAACTTTAAAACGTTATTTTTAATCATATCTTCAATATTACAGAATAGGCATTGTGCCTAACATCCGGTCTCTAGTGATGATATTTGATCACTACCGAAAATTTATTATGTGCACGTACCTACAGTTGAATGTGGAACTAACTAACTATACATGCCTAAGTCACGTGAACTACGCGGGAGCATTTTCTTTCCTGTAAATTAGTAATAAAACCACAGTTAGAGAAAGTATAAGTAACTCTGGTGTACAATTCCTGAAGTTCTGAATCCATAAAATGTTACTCTCAGTTTGTTTATACGTAAATTAAAAAAAAAAGAAAGAAAAAAAAAGAAAAGAAAGAAAGGATTTTGCAACTCTTCACCGTACACTTAAATTGATAGTGCAGGAAGATAGAAGTGAGTTGAAAGAAGCTGGAACAAGACTAAAGCGTGAAGGAGCGGACGCTAAATCTGGAGTGCTCTTTGGTTTCTCTTTCAATGAAATGAGGACGTCAATGCATCGAAAGGGAAGAAAGCATTGAAAGAGGAATGACAAGCTGGTTATCAGCCACGAAAGCCAAGAAGCAGCTTTCCTTCCATGGGTTTCACGATTCGCTACTCTCGTTCAGACGGTGGGTGCTCTGCCAAGAAGAATGCTAGCTGGATAGGAAGAAGACTCTTAAGGGACAATGTTGCTAACCCCTACATTATTCCTGTCAATTATTTTTTAATAGTGTGATATGTTATCTTACAGATAATACAGGAAGTGATAGCGCACTTTCTTTTTTGCGCTGCTCTTCTTAGTAAACAGCTCAGAACACATTGTTTTCTTTACTGCAGTGACACATTAAACACCACTATATCAAACAAATACACGCTGAAAATATTTCATAACATACTTGATAGTATATTAAAATAATGCTAAAATTAGAAATTTGTCAAATGAGGCTTGGGGTACTTCCGTTTCCTCCCACAATGTCATTCCACCGTTTCTTTTATCATCATTCATTTTTCTTAATCATTCGTCCCCCTTAGCAGATAGGGCATAATCATGGGGCATAAAACTGAAAGATTACATTTCATTTTAGCGTGTGTGTGTGTTTTGCAGTAAAACTACTTCATTTGAACAGTTCTTTCATTTAGAATTTTACTGTAGGATTTCTTAGTACTCTAGCCGTTACCAGTGGCGTACTTCTGTAATCTAGGTCTCTTAGAGGTGATATTGTGTGGTGGGGAGTAGTCTATATTTTATTTGATCGTGCGTGGTAGCCTGCATCTAGGTTGCCCACGAAACAAAAAAATAAGATTTTAATGTCTCGTAAATTTTTGTACATCTCGTCTTGCCTTGAGTCTCGAAAAGCTATTCTGGTCTCGTCTTCGTGTCCTTGATATATATATATATATATATATATATATATATATATATATATATATATATATATATATATATATATATAACCTAGAAGTTATCAGAATTCTTCTGCGACACGAGAGATCCACGAAGGGTGTGATACAAGATTTAAACCATATTTATTATTAAAGTATATTGTGTAACCACTTGCGTTTCCTTAAACGTTAATAAATACTCTTCATTATATTCGTACATTTTTATCAGTTAATAGTTTTTATACTATGAATCAATGGCGGCTCTTGGAATAAAAGGTAGGGTGGGCCAAGCCTCAAGACAAATACTTTATGGTTACTAATACTACTGCTACTACTACTAGTGTATTATTATTATTATTATTATTATTATTATTATTATTATTATTATTATTATTATTATTATTATTATTATTATTATTAAGTGAATTACTTAAAAAACTCGAAATTGCATTCAGAAAAACTTATAGTAACACGTTAAGTATAATCATAGGGCAACAACACTATGTCCACCAGTTTTTATACTTCAGAAAACGTATCTGTTAAGTCATTGTCACGCAGAAATAGTAATAAATCACTTTTGTTATTAATTACTCAAAGAATATCTTTGCTCTATGTGGCCGGTAGTTCGGTTGTGAGCATCTTGTTTGTTCAGCATCGGATAGAAACAGGATACAACTGTTAAGTCATTTTCCGGGAAGGAACGTTTAAATGTGGAAAAGTTCTGAGGATTCACCTATTGGAAACACGCGCAATACTTTTTAACACGCATACTTTATTCATTTTCGCACAACCACATGAAAACATAGGGGGAAATATAGCACTAAAGACACTAAGAAGATGAACGTCTAAACTGAGGGGTGGACACTTTCTCTTGTAATTTGTCCGGCGACAATTTCGATTTCCCACGAAAACCCAGTACGTGCTTGCCAGGAATGACACGGTACATAATTGCCCAAATACCTAGGTATTACCATTACGCGTCAGATAAATGTAGAGATACAATCCAATGTGACAACTGTCTTGTATTTTGAAATATCTGCCCCTCAAGTTTATTTCGCACTCCCAGCAGTACGTCTTATGTTTAGCAGTGTGGCGCGGTAATTACGGCTCCGCCAAACTTAATCTCTGGACCATGTTACGTTGGAGTGATGGATTATTCGTGCCTACTACTCGATGAATTTCATGAAGCACCTTAGGCAACATCGGGTCTCTATAATGGCGAGTGTATATTTATGAGCACCATTTGTATTCGCCGGGGCACGGTAACTTTAGCTGCGGTCAATTTGAAGGTTAAACCATTTTCGCGACACTGTGAACCGTGTGCACCAACGAAGTTTAAGCAGTGTTCACTCAAACGCGTTCAATATTAAACTTTCAAGTTTAAACTTGGTTCCAGGACTTCTGTTTCACCATTGAAAATCGAAGTTCAGTACCTCTCGTTTAAGTAAACTTTGGTAAATTTGTAAAATCGACTCTGATTTCTTGTCGTCTTTTGTCTCTAATCTTTGTTTAACAAAGTAACAAATGAAGAAAACATACCGCGTGCCGGACTTTCGAGATTGTGTGCATAGAGTTGTGAGTAGTCTAATTTCAGTAATCGTAATTTTGTTGGAAAAAAAATAATAGATGAAGCAAAAAAAAAATTCCGAACACGAGAGACAATGAAGTTCATGACCTTTATCTTTGCTCCTATCATCAACTAATAACCCGGAAGACAAAGTCAGGCTGTTAGCTGTCTCCTCGTCCAAAAACGGAACATGGCTTCAAGCCCTACCTTTTCACACACTCCGTCTACACCTTTCCAATGAAAGCTTTCGTATTGCCACAGCTCTGCGCTTAGGGGCTAATATTTGCGAGCCTCACTACTGTTCTGTTTCTTCCAACACATATGTTGGTAATAAAGGATTACATGGTCTTTCATGTAAAAAGAGTGCGGGAAGATCATCTTGACACCATAATGTGAATGACATCATTTGTAGAGCCCTCGTATCAGCGGGTGTTCCTTCAATAAAATAACCAAACGGTTGTTGCCGCTTTGATGGTAAAAGACCTGACGGCATGACCTTGGTACCGTGCAAAAACGGAAAAGTACTAGTCTGGGATTTCACGTGTTCCGATACGTTTGCTCCTTCCAACATAACCCATTCTTCAATTTAGGCAGGTCTCGTCGCCGCTCACAGAGAATCCAACAAACCTATTGGACAAATATTGGTTTGTAATAGTAGCAATAGAAACTAGTGGGTCTTGGGGTCACGAAGGATCTAATTTCATTAATGAAGTTGATCATCGAATAGCGATCAAAACTGGTGATCCCCGAGCTACTGCATTCCTTTTCCAACGTATCAGCATCGCCGTCCAACGCAGGAATGTGTCATCGATCTTAGGCACATTACCTCTTGGTAAAGAACTGGACGAGATTTTTCTTCTATAACCCACAATAAGACGGAAGTACAGATATCCTAGAAGGCTGACAACCACTTTGACGATGTTCTGAAGAAATCCAAGAACGGAAAATACCTGGAAAGAGCCAAGCCAAGCCAAGTGTTTCACAATTTTATTTAATATTTGTTTTAGTGATGGAAGAAAGTAGAAACGCTTTCAAAGTCTTGACTGGAAGACCAATCGGAAAACGACCATTAGGAAGACCTAGGCGCAGATGGGAAGACAATATTAAGATGGATCTCGCAGAGATTGGAATACAAAGTAAAAACTGGATGCAGTTAGCTAAGGATAGAAGTCAGTGGAGAGCTTTTGTGAACGCGGCATTGAACCTCCGGGTTCCATAGGCCATAGAGTTAGTTAGTTTAGTGATATATTTAATATTTGGAATATTCACATTATTAGGAACGAAAATTCAAAAATTATTAGAATATATGCGTATGCGTATTAAATGAATTGCGTATTTTTAAACGTAAATAAATGCATTGTGTTCAAACGAGAAATGTATTGTAATTTCATTGGTGCGAAAATACAAAGACATTATTGAATGTAAACAGACTGACTTGGATCAACAAAGTTTAAACACCCAATTTCGGCCGTTCAAGCTAAAACCAAGTTTATCCACCATTTGACCGAGACTTAACCTTGAACGTTGTTGGTGCAACAGAAATTTTCACCGAGTTTGGTTATATATAACCCTCGTTCAACAGTTGAACTTCGTTGGTGCACAGGGGCAAGTTTCACCATTTGGTTGTACGAAAAGTGTGTGTAGAAAAAACGTTCATGGTGTAATTTTCCCAACATCGGTTTACTTTCGGTGGCATACCACTAGTAACGACACGACAATACGGCAGCTGCAATCTAAAATGCAACCCTGATAATGACACTGCTTTCATGTTTCTGGTAGAGCTACGTTTTCATATCGATCGAATATAGACGGACCGACCTTCTGTACAAACGTAACATGTGAAAACTAATGTATTTTATGAACTAAGTGAGGACCATCTCATTAAAATCGAGAAGGAATGAGTCAATGTCTAATGAGGTCTTGCTACTACTGTATCATAATAAGATGTATTTGAGCTTTATTAAATATTGTAATCTTTTTTATGATCTAGACTATAAAGTATAAACAATGTATTTAAGACCGAGGCTACAACTTAATGTGGGACCCGAACAACGTGTGACACTGGAAATCGAACCCAGAATTTTGGGCACAGAAAGTACCAGACTATTCTTTAGCCCCTAATAGCATTTACTGTTAGTACATTGCTGTAGCTGCTTTTTACAGAATATACTCTTCCTTCCCCCGTTCCAGGTTTTCCTTAATCACGCTTTAGGGAAATATGTTCATTTTCCAGTCGATTCACTGTCTAGGTGTCTTATTTAATGGCATTTTATTGAATTCAGACTTAACTTCAAGGAAGATAACGCCGTGTTTATGTGATCAACTTATTTGTGTTGTATACACTTCCGTTGAATACTAAACATGGGAGAAATTAGGGGAATATACGCAGAACAATATGTAAAAATCAAAGGTGAATATACTCTTCTACAATATTATTAGTTTCTAATGGAAAATGATAATGTCCAAAGATAAGACATATATTGATTTATATTCTCATTGAACTAAATGTATAACAACATATTTATATTCTCATTGAACTAAATGTATAATAACATATTTATATTCTCATTGAACTAAATATAATTGAACTAAAATTATATGACTGAGTGTAAATTCTCATGCATAATTTTAAAGAAAATCGAAAACAGCGATTACATAAATACCTGTTGTGGTGTAAGGTTGCCAAACATGGTCGCTTACTCTGAGCGAAGAACGTAGACTGAAAGTATTTAAGAACAAGATTCTGAGACGAATATTCGGCCCTAAGAGGAACGGGAATGGAGCATGGCGGATACTTCATAAGGAGGAACTACATAATTTATACGGTTTACCAAACATTGTTAGGGTCATCAAATCTAGGAGGCTCAGGTGGACAGGTTATGTAGCCAAGATGGAAGAAGGTAGGAACGCTTTCAATCTTAACTGGAAGGCCAATCGGAAAACAACCATTAGGAAGACCTAGGCGCAAATGGGAGGACAATATCAAGATGGATCTAGCATAAATAGGACTACAAAGTAGAGATTGGATCCAATTGGCTAATGACAGAAGTCAGTGGAGAGAATTGTGAACGCGGCATTGAACCTCCGAGTTCCATAGGCCTTATATATGCAGTACAATAACCACGTTTCATATTAAGATGAAACTAGTAATTGAAGTTATATCCTCATGAAACTTTTCACTCGACATCAGCAAAATGACAGTACATAGTGATATTTCCTCATTTACATCAGGCTAATGCTGGGGTGGTATCTAACATTATGGTCCCAGACCGCTACCTTCCTTTCCCATTCCTTCTTTTTCTTCTGTTCCCCGGGCAGTGTGACCGCGGAGGGACGTCATCCCTCATACGTAACGGACCAACATGGCCATAGATGCCGAAAACCCAGAAATGTTATTTCTAATCTTAATCCAGCGGCATCAACAATGCTCTGTACTGTATAATCACTATCTTAAATAGAAGCTTAAAGGCTTACTCTAGTATAATTTATATTATTATTATTATTATTATTATTATTATTATTATTATTATTATTAATGTAATAAACAAGTGCGTCGCGATATCCTGGGTATTTGTTAGTGTAACGTTGGTCAAAAGAGGTTGAAAAGCACTGTTTTAGGATAAAGTCTCATGTGTAGTTGTTTCAAAGAAAATGTATTTTTATGGTCTTGAGAAATATGTTGTTTCTTACCAATACATAGGTTTGGTATTGATTGATAGGTTTTATTGTGCTGGAAAGTATTGTTTATTTAAATATGTCATCACAGTGCTAAGTAACTAATTGTCTATTGTTATATGTCTTCTTCTAATAGTGAAGCACATACTGCTTGCACTTTTTCTTCTTGATCTAACTGCAATTGTTACCTTAACTTTGTCCATTTTTGTGATTGTAGAAAACAGCAGTGGCGTAGGGAAGGGGGGGCCGGAGGGGCCGGGCCCCCCCAAAGAGGTCCGACAATGTACTTTGGTACTTTGATGTTTGCAATTTTTTATATATTTTTATGTTTATATATCTTTTTGTTTGTATTTTTCTATATGTACCTATAACAGCACTTGGGCCCCCCCCCAAACACACATCCTGGCTACGCTACTGGAAAACAGAAGCATGCTTAGCTCTTTGGAAGTCTTTTTTGCAGACTTACTCGTATCATCCAAGAGTAAAGAACGATGGAGACTAGTTTTTAATATTAAAAATGAATGTATAGTTTTGCTGAAGATATCCAGATCACTTCCTGTTCTCAAACACACTGTACTTTTGTCCTTTTATTCATAAGTTAAGTAAATGTGAATCATCTGTGACTGTTCAATATCTTCATTTCGAAAATAAGACTGTAGGTAACTATATACCTTGATGATAACGGTACATTTTTTTTGGATTTTTAAAAAAGGAAGGAATCCTGTTTTTATTATTATTATTTTACCAATGTGTTTGTTGAGCGAGAAGTGAAAAAATATACAAAAGAATTTTTGAACAATTTGCGTACAAATTCATTTAATTGTAGTTTTCGTTTCCCCTAAATATTCCAGTTAATATGTGTGTAATTTTATCTTGTGCCTTACTTCACCGGAGATTTCAATTTTATGTTCTCTTCATTACCGCGTTAAACTACTTTTTTATCTTTCATGTTATTTTAAATCGTGTGATTTAGACATCTCTTCTTTGATATCCCAATCACGCACACGTGTCGTTGTTTGGCAGAAATATACAGCTTGTACAAACATAAATGTGTGGCTTATCAGATTCTTAGCATGCTGTTTAGAGCAAGAGGATGCAACATTGTGAGTCTATCGCCCTCTTCCATTACTTGCCACCGCTTGAACGCAGAATGTTACTATAGCAACGCGTTTCCTTCCGAGCTTGTTATTTCGACGAATTGGCGCCTCATCGTCCTCTTGTTGCGTATCATCAGGTGAAAATTTAAAGGACTCTTGCCTTCAGTATGTTCTCAATGTGTTCTACTTTTCTAGTTTTTGTCCTAGAAAATACAATCATTTTAGGACTTGAAGCATGTTGTATATTCTCGTCATATCATAAATTTGGTGGTGTCCGGTACTGAACAAAATATTTTTATAACTAGATGTTCCATGTGGTGTTTTCTTAAATCTTCATAATCTCATATTTTCAGCCTGTTTGGTCAAGACCGCACCTAGAAATAATTTCGAAGGGGTTTTTATTTTAATAATACCCAGGGTTGTTTTGTTTAAAACAAATTTTATATACGTTTTAAACATTTTATTTTAAACACGTGTATTTTTAAACATATGTTTATTTTCATTTTATTTTATTTTTGTAAAAAAAAAAAATCTGCCAGAGAAAAAATATAAAAAAGTGCTCCCCATTCACATTCAGAAGGCTATTTTCTTCCTGTGTGAATGTTTTGATTTCTCGTGGCTGCAGCAGGTCAATGTGGTGATCTACAATTTATTTTGTCCCTTTTTTCCTTTGTTGTATTGTTTAAATGCTTATCAATTAAGTTGCGAGGAAGTGTCGTAGTCGAAGATTGGAAAATTTGTAGAAAGATATTAAAAAATAAATAAAATAATTATCTTGGAAACAAGTTTATGTGGTGTATTCAGAAAACAAACAAAGGGTTTCTTTTTTCTTTTTTTTTCTTGCTACATTGCGGTTCTGAAATTAAAATATTACATGCATTCGTTGATACAGTACATGTTGGTTATCAGTCTCCGCACAACTTGGAATTGTTTAACATGAGTTTTACGGGATAAAAATTGACCACCATTTCGAGCAAATTTATTAAAGTAACTCAAACTCCATCAGATAAGAAAACGACCATACGAGCTTGTTGCGAAACGTGTAAGAAATAAATAATTGGTTTAGTTCAAAGAATGAAAAATCATTATGAAAAATGCAATGCTGTGAAATAACTGGAAACTCAAACAGACGGTAGAAGTGCTGATCCGAAAAATTACTTTTGATGATTCTAACATCAGTGATGTAGTTGAGATGCAATCGGGAATTTCACGTAAGAATTAATTTTGTATCTCAATTTCTTTTTCATTATATTATAAACTTTCTTATTTCATCCCCCTCCCCCACCTCCGTTCTAAATTTTCTTACCCTGTCACAGCTTGGATTGAACGGATCACGCGAGAAAACGTAAGGTATGGCAGTCACCCGCGTAACTATCCCTTAAAGTGTAATACTTGTCACATCATTGCCGAACGTCAGTGAGGTTCCTGGGACGACTTGATCTACATTTGTTCGTCTGTCAGTATGTGTGTGTACCACGCTACAGAGCACAATGGATCCACAATAAATGGATCCATTGTGCTCTGAATGCCCCAAACATAACTTTTCTTCAATACAGTTATTGACTTTAAAAAACAACCAATACGTAGGCTTGCAGAAAATATTCTAAAGTTAGCACAACATGAAGTGTGCCTCAAACAGTACTTTCCGAAAATTTATTAAGATAATTTTATTGGCACCAGTGTTCCGCAATAGAACGAAATTTTGCAACTAAAATTTCACCTGCCTGCAGGTGACCAATTGAGTAAAAATTATGCACACATGTGTACACTTTCGATAATTATTTGAGCCAAATGCTGCAAAGAATGTCATGTTAAATCCAATGATCATTCGAAAGTCATCTTGCAAATCACTGGTGCTATACAAATGAAATTAGATTTTAAAAAGTACGTTATCAGTAATAGTTTACGGAAATAGGAAGTCAGCATTTTGAATCCGATATGGACATTAAGAAGTCATTTCGAAAACCGCTGGTGCTACAAAAACGAAATTTGGTATATTAAGGTGCATTATCACTAGTGGACTACGAAAATATTACTTTTTTTTTTTTTTAAGAAACTCATCTTGAATCCAATGTGGTCAACAAAAATTCATTTTAAAAAGTATATAAAAGCTACTTTTTAGTCAAATGGTTTTATTTCTATTATTAATGTTGCACTAATCGGTATATTCAGGATGAATCTGTAATACCGTTTGCAAGATCAAAAAGTGTTAACAGAAAGTTATTACACAATTTTGAAATATATGTTTAAAATCATTTTTTAAACTGTTCAAAATGTTTAAAACATGTGTTGTGTGTGTGGGTGTGTTTTAGAACATGTTTAAAACATTTTGAACATCTTTTTCATGTTTTAAACACATGTTTTGTTCTTTTTAAAAAAACTGTATTTTTTCCAACCCTGATAATACCCCTGTTTAGGGGGACTTAGTTGGTTTGGAGTTCGAAGTACCCGTCAGTACCGAAGTTATATGAGACGTGGGCGCGCAGTTTAACTCGTTCAGACTAATAAAAATTGGAGGAAAGGAAAATAATATTTTTGAACTATTTAGACTAAGCTGACGTATAGATCTCAAAGATTGTCATCGTAACTTGATCAGTTCAACGACTACCTAGTTATCGTCTGGTACAGATATGTCCCTATTGTCAAAAGAAGAACAAAAAAAGCATAAGCAATTCTACCTATCATAACCTTTGCATAGTGTTAGCAATTATAATGTTTGTGTATGTCAATAATGGTACTTCATAAATCCATAAGTAGCTGGTAAAAATAATACTAAATCAAAGCCTGATTACAGAACTATTATAACTAACTCACTCAGTCTATGGCCTATGGAACCCGGAGGTTCAATGCTGCGTTCACAAAAGCTCTCCACTGACTTCTATCCTTAGCCAACTGGATCCAGTTTCTACTTTGTATTCCTGTCTCTGCGAAATCCATCTTAATATTGTCCTCCCACCTGCGCCTAGGTCTTCTTAATGGTCGTTTTCCGATTAGTGTTCCAGTCAAGACTTTGAAAGCGTTTCTACTTTCTTCCATTCTAGCTACATGACCTGCCCACCTAAGTCTCCTAGATTTGACGACCCTAACAATGTTGGGTAAACCGTATAAATTATGTAGTTCCTCGTTATGAAGTTTCTGCCATTCCCCATTCCCGTTCCTCTTGGGTCCGAATATTCGTCTCAGAATCTTGTTCTCAAATACTTTCAGTCTATGTTCTTCAACATGTTTAAAGATTATAGATTAAAGATACAGAACTATTATAGATTAATTTATTTCTATAGTAATTTATGTTCATGCCCATTTGCGTAGTTCAGTAACTTTAACACTAAACATACGAAATTTGAGAAATTTTAAAATGATGCAGTATAATTTTCGGACAGTTTTTAAAAATTGTTATAAATATCCGCCTTGGTCGCGAAGGGGTTAATGTGGTATCCGAATCATATATATTCCTACTGGGAATCAAATACTGGTTTCCTGAACACAAGACGCGTGTGCTGAATATGTACTTATGAGGGAGCTCATAGACTTGAAGTAATATGAATCCAGTATAACCATGAAGTTTTCTGATTTGAGGTTATGACTCCCAATAACCTGTCTACTAAACGACTTTTAAATGAAACGAAATTGTAATTTTACGTTTGTTGACCCTGTGGTTATTTCAGATTTCTTCTGGGGGAGAGGGGCTTTTAGTTCACGGAAGATAAAAAAAAAAAAAAAAATCTCTGTGAAAAATATATTGGAAACTCACATTATGGATGAACATAGATGTAGATTCGGGAGATTTTTTTTAGCTCTGAGGATGAATTTTATCTCCCACCCCAGAAAGTGTAATTTTAATAACTTTCTGTTAATTACAAAATAAATACAAATATTATTTAAAAAGTAGTTAACAAGGAGCCAAGACAACATAAGTCATCAATTACCGTTGAATTCATTTTTCTAGTCGCTGCCTTAACCTAGATTTTTGGGTAATTCATATTCTGGCCGCATTGTAATTTCTATGAATGGCAACACAAAATTCTTCCGATTCGTATTTTCGGATGTAGAATAACATTATCTATTATTGTGGTAAGTTATATTTCATTGTCTCTTTTCACTTACGAAAAACGAGCAAAAGGAAAATGATCAGCTTTTGTATAATTTTTAGTAGTCTGCCTCCTCAACAGAAATCATCTCTTCGTTTATAATGAGATCAGCTAAAGTACTACTAATAATGCTTTGTTCTTTATAGGGCATATTTTGGAGGAATAATTTCGTTTCGTGATGTAGAAGGCATTTGCTAGTTTCGTTTGGCGGAATATTTTACGCCTTTTAGTCATCAAAATATAATATTACAAGTCAGAGCACGTGTAACATAAATCAATATAGAAATTGTTCTAATAAACAAAACTACTTTTTCTTCTCAACTAATTTAGTTACCTGCATGAAAACCACCCACCTAATGAGAGATATTATCAATCCATTTTAAAATATAAAAAATGTACTATATATTACAGAACGTGCTTTATCTGGTGTAGTTAAAGCTAGTAGTCATTTCATTATTGTGTGTAAGTGTTTTATTAATGAAGCGTTTAGGTGGCAAGAGAGTATGGGAGATTATGATAAGATTGATATACTGCAGATAACTTGAGTTATTATTCCGTAACTTTATATTAAAAAAAAAAAAAAAATATTGTTCTACGCTATTGAATTTGGTTGTGCGTGATTCTCAGTTTGACTCATGGTTTAACTTATAGTACTTCCTCTGTTATGTCTTATCTGGCTAAGGAATGTGAAAGATCTTTGTTGAGACTTGTTAACAGACTTCATTGAACTTACAGAAACTATCTAAAATGAAGAAAACCAGCAGCAGCATAAGTTAACTGAAAATATTTCGAATTAGGAATATTAATTACTAGCTGAAGTGCTTTTCTTTGCTCAGTAAGTAATACAATTAGTGAAAAATGTTGGAAATGTTAATGGTATAACCTTCTGATATGTCGCTCAGGAAACTCATATTTAGACACCATGCTGTTTCAGAACTTTTCGCATTCAGTACAAAGACACATCTAAATAAGTTTTCTGAAAATCGAGACCGGGCTAAATCACTTTTTCGCATTCCCAAAACATAAGATTTACCTTATTCCATGAAAATTGTATAATCTACTTTCTCTGAAAGATTTTTTCTGGATGTACTCCTATTATTATTATTATTATTATTATTATTATTATTATTATTATTATTATTATTATTATTATTATTATTATTATTATTATTATTATTATTATTATAGTTATAGTCTCTTCGTAACATCTGAAGACAGAAATTTACTTTACGTGATGAACTCCGTTAGACTGTTCCTAAATTAATTTTCTGAAGTCAAGACTTAATTAATTCACTTTCTCTCACCTGAAAATTATAAATTCATCCTATTTGAAGAAAGTCATTAGGCAATCAAAATAATTAATTCACACCCATGTGTTTTTACGAAATTGATCGGTGCAAAGATCAAAATTACAAGTATGGAACAGAAATAGTTAAAATCAGTAACATTTCCAAAACACAAGAGAATTTTTAAAGTTACGGAAGTTATTTTGATTTCGTTGACGTAGAAGAACCAACATGAAATAATCCGATGTATAAAATGAATATATGTGAAAAATATATATAGTGTGGTTTGTAGATAATCAAGTTGAAAGATTAGAAGAATGTAGGTGGAAATGAAATTCGAGGATTAAATTTCGGATATGTTCATATGAAGAAGGTAGTTGCTGTCTAGGAAGTTCTGAAATAGAAGTTGTGAGAGTTGGGAACTTGCTGAAATATGAAATGTTGATGCAACCTACATAATTGGAGAACCCATTATAAAGTGTTCGGTAGTACCTACAAATTCAAAGTCAGAGTTTTAGCTTTGTTTTTATTGCATGTTTCTTGATTATATAAGTTTGATATGAGTTTATTTTGGCGATGAAGTTAGAGAATGTTGATGTTGATTACTTGATTCAACAGCGAGAAATCAAAACAAAAACAGAGAAGATACCTGTAAAAGTTACTAGAAAATGAAGGTACTTGTAGGACTAAATATAAATAAAATTGGAGATGATAATGGTTTAATGCAAGTAAAACTGGAGCCGGAGAAATGTAGAACTACTGTTATTATTATTTTGATAATAATTCTTGGGTAAGAGTTAGAGATGACCACAAAGTGTTGAGGAAATTGGAAACATAACTTCTAATGATGAATTGTCTGTTGATGTTGCTGTCAGTTGCGATTATATTAAAGAAGGGTTTTCAGAGTAATTAGTTAATTGTATTTTGGAACAAATTCAAAATAAGGAATCTCTTTAATGATTTAAAGAAGAGATTGAGATGTACAGGGTTAACGTATATATTCAGTCCTACAGAGAAGTTTGGTTGAAGAGTCATTATCGAAGAAACAGAGCGAGCGTAGGCTAGTGTTCTCATTCTAGCTAACTAAGTTTCGAGTTAAAGCCCAGCAATAAGTATTTCATCAGTTGCGCCACAGAGCCAGGCATATTCTTTCCACTCTCTTGTTATTGGGTTAATTTTAATAAATACATTAAAAATTGGTCTACAGACTGTACATAAGTAAACATTTTAGCACTTTCCTGACAAATAGAATAAATAGAGTACACGTAATTGTCTGTGTATTAAACTTAAATTTTCTATCAAGCTGAATTGGGCAAAGAAATGCGTCTGATTTCCTAAACTTGAAGCAACCCTCATGCGGATTTCCCCCTATTTGCTGAGTAAAGAATTGAGGGTCGTGTCCGTTGCAAGTGACTCTTGTCTTCGTCAATCACTACTTCTGACGTTGCTAGAGAATGGTAATCCAGCATCTCTCAGTCAGAAATCAGTGTTGCTGAGTCTTACTTAAATTAACCAACTTTTCCTTCGGTCAGGTTCAATTGAAGACGTGTGACTTGTGTTACTATTATAAAATTACTATTTAAAAAATTAAGTGGTTACACTAGAATAGCATGTAAATATCCCACCCCTTTAATAATGTACAGCCTGATCAATATTGTCGTTTTATAACTTACTAATGTATGTATAAACTTCTTTGCACTATAGTCTTTCATTAGCATCTTCGTTCTGACAGAAGATTTATCCTCTTATGTATAATACTTCTATTAACTAATGATCATAAGGTTTTTTTTTTTTTTTTTGCTTACTAGCATACTTGCTAATAAATCAAATCCCTAAGACCGTTTCTTCTAACAATATCCTAACCAGCTTGTTTTTCGTTTTTCACGTACTGTACATAGATGATTTGATAATCTAAGAACCATTCTTAGTACACTCGATTAGAGTCAATTAATTCAATGTGCGCTATAGGTAAACCGGAGCGTGTGTGCCAGCCGCTGCAGGCCTAACAGCACAGGCATAGTGACCTGTGCAGGCGACCGGAGTAGAATTCTTACTATCTGCGTAGGCGTGTAGACCTGAGCGTGTCTGTGAGTCACTCTGCACATCTGTACAGTGTTTAGGTGAGTTGTCAGTGTTGCCCAAAAAGCGGTTAGCGTACCCGCCTTTGGCGCGGGAGTCCCAGCTTCGATTCCCGGCGGGAGCTCACGTGGTTCGGATTCCATGTTAGTAGGTCCATGTATCATATAGCCTCGCTGCTGAACGGGACTCGCTGCTCAACTCCATGCTATATAGAACCCGGAGATTCAATTCTTCGTTCACGAAAGCTCTCTTAAAAAAAAAAAATGAAATTTAAATCTTTACAGAAAAAAAGACCCATTCACCGTTTACTGGAACTTTTAGAAGTAATACTGTATTATTTCTGCCTTTCAATGGAAGCTCTGCTAGCTAAATGACATGGAAGGTTAAAATTGTTTTCCGTTAGAAGACGTATTATTATTATTATTATTATTATTATTATTATTATTATTATTATTATTATTTTATTTACGTATTTGAAAAAGTTTGTAAAGACTGAACTCACCGAAATATCCTTATATATTTCATATGAGGCCATTCTTAGAGATCTAATTATTATCCATCGATTTCTGCAGAATATGGATTACGAGGTTGTCAAGTGTTCTGCGAGAGTGATATGTGAATATACTAGATAAGTATCAGTAAAGAAAACTCAATACGGTAAATCAGTAATTCGTTGGCCATGTAGCAACGTAAGAAACTGAAATCAACAACAGAACACACGTTTTCGTTATACACAAAGAAATACTCTTTAAAAAAATATAAAAACATTCTCAGTACTATACTGCTAGTTTCTGAAAATGCTGGGTTGACGAATTCAAAGTTGATTGGCAGGTGTTCCCTTCAACATAATATTGACAGAGTTCGTCATTCAAATCTCCTTCTGCAGGGTTGCTAGTCAAAAAAATAATAATATAAGATACAATTTAAATATATAAAGAAAGATACAATTTACGATTGAAGATATTGGTTAAATTTGTTCAAAACTGAATCAAATATAGTACGCATATACATACGTGTTTATTTTTAGTGTTTGGATAAGTGCCCTTGCATATAATTGACGTGGGGATAAACGACTATAGTAATATGCTGGTGGGGATGTAAGAACTTGGAAAAGAAAGTATTCTTTAAAAATATTTTCGAACGCCTTTTACGTACTTTTATTTTTGAATTTTGAACTTCATTCAAAATTTTAATTTAGAAAGAAAAGCATTAGTTTTCTTTCTCTCTCTCCCTTCCAGAATAAATGAAATGAATATTTATGAGAAAAACATCCATAAAAAAGGACAAATCTTGAACGCGGCCGGCTTACCAGTTTCAGCGAAGTTCATAGTTATGCAATTTTGTACAATTGTTATTAATATGTTCGACAAAAATATTGCTTTCTTCACACCACCTCCCACCTAAAAAAAAAAAAAAAAAAAAAAGCCAAACCGGAATTTACACTGCTGGGACAAACAAGTATTATGTATGTTTTATATGTTTTAAATATTTAAAATGACTTCGAATAATACGAAATTCGAATTAGTTTTTACATTATTAACTATTAATTCTAATTTCAAGCATATTGTCATTGAAAGAAAGAAAAATTAAACCAAGGAAGCGGTCTTATGAATATAGAATATGATTGTAGAGACTTATTTTCGTGAAGAATTGTAAAAGGCCATATTACTTTAATTTTGTAAACGAATGATATTAGTTTGTGGAAGCCGATATTTAAAATTATATAATATTTCAGCTGAAAACGTTATGTAAGTCTGCTTTTAATAGGAACAGAAAAAAAATAAAGTAAGCTCATAGTTCTGTTTCTATTTAGAATTCATCTATTTTATCGTGCATTAAAGTTTGAAGTTAGGGAACCGAAACAATACAAATTAAGTTGTTAATTTTACCTTAGAGGCAAACAAGATAATGTCACTTCAAAAGCAATCCCGGATCGAACATCGGATTCGTAAGTGCTGTATGTTTCTTTCTTTTTTTTTTTTAAAGTTAATTGTAGAACATGTTAAATAAAATCAAAATTTGTAATTGACAAAAAAAAGTAATAAAAAGTTAAAATTTCTGGGCGGGAATCTTGCCACCCACCTCTCTAATGATAGTTATATATATATATATATATATATATATATATATATATATATATATATATATATATATATATATATATATATATAAGGATACATAGTTTACGGCAGAATAATTATAGTACGTAAGCTTAAGTGTCGCTGTCCGATTAGAAAATTTTATCAGTAAATTATGCTACTTTGTCATTTTATGTTACTAAGTCTGTATTCTTTTCACAGTTACTTAGTGTTCATCCATCTCTTTGGTATATCTTTATTTGCAGAAGGGTGTAAATAATATCTTTATCAACGTTGTAAATATATATAATAAACACGTTAAGCAATGTGTGAGTGTGTGTATGGTAGTATACACTAAGATTACGATCAAAAAATGTCCCATTTGTGTTCAGTGATATATATATAAAAAACATAAACTAATGTTACACCTGTTTCCTGTATTCCTTTGTCAAGGTGAGAGAGCGTGTAGTGCTTACTGTTGCTTCGAAAGAGGGAAATGCAGCTGGGAAGAAAACCAGATTTGAAAGTTGATTAGAGAAAAAGAGGGGCTTGGCAGAGCTTATATTGTACTGGGAAATTAATATTGGACGGGCTTTTCCAGGAGAAGAGGAAAAAGAAGCAAGGCAAGGGTTTTTATTTTGATTGCACGTAGAATAGCTTGCAGAAGCGAGACTCTGTAGAGAAAATATTCCGAGAGAAATGAGCAACAACAAGGTCGGACTTCAGCGCAGCGGGAAAGGGAGAAGGGAATATTTTGTAGAAGATCTTGAATAATGAGAGGATGTTAATTTTGCCATAATTATCGCGACCAGTGTTTTTTTTTTTTTAAAGCTCTCATTAACACTAGCGATGTTGGAAGATGATGAAGAAGAAAATCCTTAAGAGCCGTTAATAAAATTGGTCTTATAGAGGAGGAAAAATAATTATTTGTGAGCCTTATTCCCCGCAGGAAATGTTGAAATTTTATAGACATTTACGGCACTTCATGAAGCAAGCATCTGCAGATTCCTCTTATATGTGATGAAAGTACAGTGTTGCAAATTTTCGGTGTGGCTTTCCGGTATTGTAATTGAATATGTTATTAAGACTTTAATTCAGTTTACGGATAAATTTTAGCAATTGAGTTGAGTTGATTTTGAGTTTAACGTCGCTTTCAGCAGCGAGGCTATATGAGACAGGACCTACGATTAATGTGGAATCCGAACCACATGAGCTTCCGCCGGCAATCGAACCTGGCTTTCCCACGCCAAAGGCGTGTACGCTAACCACTTAGTTACGAAGGAGCTCTTTTTAGCAATTAAGAAAGTCTCGAATCTATATACTGTAGTTTCTTTTTAGCTATTATTATCAGGAAATGATTCGGAAAGAAATTACAAGCAAATTACAAATTCTACTGAAACGTGTGTTTTCTCCGTGAATACTTTTATTTATTAGGCCTATTCTAAATCCTGACACTTCAAAGTTACTTAATGACCTTCATCTTCAGAGTTCAATCGTGAATATAAAGCTTGTAAGTCGCCTTTAAGAGGCCTCATCCCGGCGAAATTAAAATACCGCTAATTTTACAGCAATTATGTGATATCTTCCAATAGATAAAAGATAATCAAAACGTGGAACAAAAGCGCCCTAGACAATATCATTTAACATGAGATACCGTTATCTTCGAGCCATTTTGAAAATCGGCATTTATTTTCGCGTTTCTAAACGGCTGAAAACGGAATTGTGATAATGGTACCTCACGCAAAATGATAGTCTAGGGCGCTCTTGTTCCACATTTCGATTATCTTTTATCTGTTGGAAGGTATCACATAATTTCTGTAAAATTAGCGGTATTTTAATTTCGCCGGGATGAGGCCTCTTAAAACGTCAATATTTGAATTTTGAAAATAAAAGAATAGAAAAAAATGGGCGCAAAATTAATAGGTTCTATTTCTTTCATTATAACTAACTCAGCAAAAACTATTGTGAATTAGGAAATTGCTAGTTTATTTATCAATCCGAGTAATGTGTGACAGTAATGTAAGTTTCCAGTTGTTGACATCAGTGGTATATCGACTGACTCTAAATTACATCGAGAGTTTGTGGAGTATTGTGTACGTAGTTACAATTTCATCCGCGAGAGGGCAGGTGAATGATCTTGAGCTTAACTGTGCCACTTACATTCACTGGCAGAGAATTCTGTTACATGAACGGCAATTATGATCTCTGTTTTGAAGGTCACGATTCTTATTATCATGTCTGGAAGAAATGCACTTATTAAATGGCAGCCGTGGTCTCATTCAGTCAAACCTTATTTAATGTATGTAATCAGAACAAGAGGAGCTCACATTATAAAGACACTTTGATAAGAGATATAGCAAGGATGATTTGTGAAATATGGCAGATGAAAATAAGTGTTAAAAAGTCAAGAATAATGATAATTGGAACCAGGAGAAAAAGTGGATCTTAAAAGGTAGGGGGACTTAGGACATCACAGCGTCTCCTGTGCCTATCTTTGCCCATTGTAAATTTCTAGGAAGTGGGGGGATGCCATAGATATTTTTCTGAAGTGGGGGACGACGTCCCGTGCGTTCCCTTTCACTTTTACCCTTGGAACTAAGGGCAATGTGTCAATGTCAACCATAGAAGTTGGAGGAAACTAAGATAGTTGACGTTTTCTTTGCCCCAAAGATTAAAATGAAATAAAAGTATGGATGTGAATAGTGAGAGAAGCCTTTAACAAGAAGATAAACTTATTGACGATTACCGAATATAGGTCACCGATTGAAGAACTACGAAGAACTAATCATATGTTTCCAGTGGAGTATTGTTCTGTCTGTACACATCAGAAGGGGGACATGGTGGCTCAGTGGTAGAGCGCTTACCTCTGGTGCGTGGGGTCCCTAGTTCGATCTCCGACCAAGTTTGTGATGGACAACATCGTGTCTGGGTTTTCTCAGGATACTTCCGTTTCCTCCCATGATCTCATTCCAGCAGTTCTTCCATCATCATTCACTTGCTTTAATCATCAATCTCTCTGAGCCTAACGGGCATAATCGTAGGAAAGATTTTAACAAAGTTTTATTTGTACACAGCAGAAAAATATACGAAAAGTGATTGGAAAGTTCGAAATATTATGAAGGAAGTTGAAAAATAGTTGGATGGTTGTAAAATACCGTAATTTAACATCTCGCGATTATGCCGTGTGGACTAAAGGGGACAGTTGATTAATAAAAGTCAGATACTTTGTGGGATCATAACGTATGAGGAAACTGAGAACCCTGTGGAAACCTACGGAAACAATGTTATCCAACACAAAGTCGCGTAATCTGGAATCAAACTATAGTTCCCCGCACACTGAAGTTGAAAGCATTGCATCTCAAGTACAATGCTCCCATTATTTAGCAAGAAGTTGCATCATTGGGAACATAATAAAGTAAAAAGAGGAAGAGTAAGAATAATACAATTGCTAAGTTATATTAAAGAGGGCGATTTCTTACATTAAAACTAATGAGACGGAGGATTGTATTGTGTGAAAATCTGCTGATTTCCCGTATGTGATTTGCCCGTGATGGCAGAATACATATGATGATTAATCATTCAGTCTAGGCTTATCGACTTCCTTATTTCTGCAATACCTTGTGCAGTGTCTTGGAGCAGGAATGTTCAATTTTTAGAGTACCTGTGCTTTAGTTCCTCAAATTTTTACAACGTTTATGATCGAATTCACGTCAACTTTGTGTTGGGCGTGATGGGGAGATCATGCGTTAGGCTTACAGAAGAGAGAAGTAGGTTAGATAAGTTTTATTTAGTATTTATTTATTTATTTATTGCATTTTTGTTTATGAGTTACATCACATGAAAGACGACAATTTTAAGCAGGCTTCTAAACGAACTAGAATAGACCGTATGTCTACCGTTATATTTTTCATAAAGGTAAAAGTAACTATTTTTCCTTATTTGATATATAATCACGAGATGTGTCGTAGGGCTTTAAACTACATGGTTAGTGTGCCAATATTGAAAAACAGTGCAGTCTACATTATCGCCACTGGAAATTCCAGAAGCGTCGAAAATTCTGGATATCTTTTTATTATTTCTTTTTTTGTTTTTGTTTACTTTCTGTCAACTATTTAATTAAGTTTAGATTAGCAAAATGTCACCTAAAAATATGGATACATTATTTAAATAAATTCTGATTCTGAAATATTTAAAGAGCGTCTTTCAGAATAATATGTAGACATGGACATAGCCAGGGAATGGGTCCTTGGGGTTCACACCCTCCCCAAAATCCCGCCATTTCTGTAAATTTATTCTAATTGTAGGAGTAATTTTAAAATTTTGAATCTAATTTATCCTAATATTGAATTTGGATCCTTCGAAAAGCTTTGAACTGACCGGAATAAATGCCTACGTACGTCCCTGTGTGTATATGTATGTATTGTTAGGTGCGCACATAAAACAAACAGCTACCATAACTGCCAAATCATCACAGTAGTAATTGTATCACTCGCAGCTCACTCGTCTCAAATTAAAAGTGTTTCGTTTCTTGCGCTATTGTTTTGGTTTTGTTTTAAGAAGCGATTACTTTATTATCACTTAATCAGTATTCTTCTCCCTTTTCTTTCTGACTTTTATCATATAGTAGCCTCAAATAGTACCTAACTTGATTCGCATTACTCTAAAACAGCCATTCCCAACCTGAGGTCCCCCAAGGGTTCGCTAGTCGATCTCAGAAGGTCCGCAAGCCAACTTGGGAAAGGCACACACGCAGTGGTGAGAAATACACTATTTTGAGTTAAATGATCGAATTAATAATAAGAAGTCAATCTGCGTGAGAAGTGATATTCGACTTTACAAGAAGTTGTTTATGCTCCAATGGCATTTTATTTATTTATTTATTTTATTTATTTATTTATTTATTTTTTTTTTTGACGGAGCCAAAAGCGTGTAGAGACTGATGTACGTATTTGTAAAATATCTTCAAACGAAAATCTTTGACACAGTAGATGACTCGAAAAGGAAAGGGAGAATGAGAAATTCTTGCTCGGCATTCTTTCATTTGTCAAAAACCCTTGCCTAAACTATTTTTTGTGTGTGGTACATACATTCTTCTCCCTTCTCTCCTGCACCCTCTCCAAGCTTTTGTTGTTACAAGTGCGAAAAGTGCTGTTTCCTCCATATCACTAACATGCTTACACCACTGTAAAGAAAAACAAAAACACACCAACACACATATTATATAAATACTAACCGTATACATTGCAAGGGATCCTTCACATATATTCTTGACTCTACAGAAGGCCGCAGTGTGGAAAAGGTTGGGAAAGAATGCTCTATGAAAATACAATCAAGTTTGTAAAGTCCATTTCATGTGTTACTTTGTTTTGTCTCAATTGTGTACAGTCAGGTATAAATGGAACGTAATAAAGTGTACAAATAAATCATATTTCTTATTGTCTCTCTAGGTACGGCTAACTGGCTCTAATGTGAGATCTCAGGATCAAGCATTTTGGGCTTTATGAAAGACGTTCATTGGAAAAGACCGCAAGAGCGCTACTTTTTTTCCTTTCGTATTAACTATCATTTAGTCGTAGTGAGAAGCTCAATCAGAATTGTACAAAAGGTGTTCAATAAGTTTTGCACAGATGGAATAATATTTTTATTAGTTGCGATATTACGATGAAATTTTAGGTGAACAGACTTCGATCCTTTGGCTTCAAAATGGTAATAATTGTTGTTTATGTTTCTTATTGTTTAGAGATAAATTACAATGGATACTGAAGTAGACATCAGGACTCGACAACGGTCGGTAATGGAATTTCTGTTCAAAACCGATGATGAATCATCCGCATCAATTTATAGAAAGTCGTCTCTGGTTTATGGGAATCGTATATTGGACCGCGCCAGTATTCAACATTGGTTCCATCGGGTCAGAAAATGATGGCATCCTTTTTCTTGGATCAGTACGGTGTCAATTTCGTAAACTCCTTGGAATATGACTCCACAATTAACAAGAAATATTATTGTTTGTCACTGGATAAGGTACGGCATATTTTCCAGATCAAGAGGCTGGACCTGCAAGGTAAAGTCATCAAACTCCTGCATGCCAACGCCAAGTCTCACACAGCCATGATGACACAGCAGAAAATAATGAAAATAGGATGGGAAGTCGTCCCTCAGCCTCTCTATAGTTCGGATTTAATTCCTTCAGACCTCTTCCTGTTTGGTCGACTGATGACCCACCTGCGGGGAAGGACATTCGACAGTGACAAGACCCTTATTTCGTGTATGAAACAGTGGTGTAAAAATCAACCACCTGAATTTTACCAAATTGCATTCAGGGCATAAAGAACGTTGTACGAGGTGCGTCACAGCTGACGGAATCTCTATAGCCAAAGGATCAAAGTATGTTCATCTCAAGTTTCATCATCATATTGCAACTGAAAACAACAGCCATGTATGCAAAACTTATTGAACACTCCTCCTATGTTTCAGAAATCGAATTCAGCACATCATGATTTCAAATGTGTTCGTTTTGTCTTCATTTCATTTGTAGTTAAAAGTGTAGATTTTGTTCTACTAAAAGGCAATTTTTGATTGACAGTAAGTGTTACAGATTGGTTATGTTGTATTGAAAGAATAGCTATTTCCCTTTTGAAAGTTCGATAAAGCATTGTGAAGGACATAGAAAATGATTGATTTTTTAAAAATCCAGAAGCAAGTGTCAGTGTGTCAGTTTTACAAATGATGATTTCCTAGATTCCTCTTAGCGGAAAATGGCTCAATGATGTAAGTGACATTTGCTGTCGCTTTATCATTACAAGGCCCTCGAGAAGACTTTCGTGAATGTCATTTGAAAATGAATCGCTTTGTTATATCAATGACGTCTGGAAAAGCAATTTATTTTGTTGGGTATATTGCCTCATTTCTATATTTTTCCCCACAAGAAAAAAAAAGTATTTTTTTTCTTTCGTCTTAGGAAAAATATAATTGAAAAGAGTGAAAATAAGAAGTTGGTTGAAGTGTCGTTATCGTGTGACAGAAGATTGTTAGTTGTGAGAATAACTACTATGTAAATTTGCATCAGGCGTGTCACTTTTGACTGTTCAGTGCCCTGTAGTGTTTGCATCACATTATATGAAAAGTAATGTGCCTAATAAAAAGAAAAATAATTAATTGCTGAACTTAGAGGAAACGGGGAGAAGTAAGAAGCATCATATTACCGTAAAGGCACCCACCAGCCCATCCTAACTTTTCCACTTTCTTGAAAGTATTCGTATTACAGAAACCGAAGAATAATATTATAATTTCTCTGGATAATTTTCTAGAAAATACAAAATACTAAGTTGATGAAGTAGCTAACGTTTCTTGACATGGTCTACATTCTTACCCAGTTGTTCGTCGAAGACTGTGATATGTTAATTTAAAAACGATTCTTTTACAATGGGAATATAACAACATATGCTATTTTACTGGATAATACACAGATAAATCTTAGTATAGTATTACTATTTGACTACCACAATACCTTTAGAAATGTGATAAAGTGGAACCGAGAACTGAGAATTGAATGTAACTTAAGGATCTCAGTTGTAATGAATCATATCATAACCTATCTGTTCTTATAGCCCCTAGAAAAGAGCGGTTAAACCTATATGATTTAAAGTTAATTTATTTATGAGATAGTATTTATCAAAGGCAAGACCCTGGCGCTGATGGAGCTCCAAACTAGAGATATCGGTGTCTTGAACGACTCGCATTGAATTCTTTTGTACGAAAGTAGTACGAAATGGATCGATCTGGGCCAGACCTGGGCCAACATTAATCAACTCAGGAGCCCCTGGGAAATTGAGCACCTTACACCGTGAACCCACGGTCTTTTACGACCTCCATTTTAGGGGTGAATTTATTCCCTTTTATGACCACTTTTTAGGGGGTGTATTCGTTCTCTTTTACGAGCACATTTTTAGGGGTGAACTCATTCCCTTTTATGAGCATATTTTCCACATAGCATAACATCATACTACGTAACATAACGAACATACAGCAGAGAAGACTCGTTCCCTTTTATGACCTCCATTTTAAGGGGGTGATCTCGTTCCCTTTTATGAGCACATTTTTCAACCCCTATTTTAACATAACAGAAATGACATAAGAATACGTAACATAGCAAGGGTGTATTCATTCCCTTTTATGAGCATATTTTCCAACCCTTATTTTAACATAGCAGAAATTACACTGAGATTATGAACACAGAACAGAGCATGGCTTATTTTCCACCCTTATTTTAACATAGCAGAAATTACGAACACATAGAAGAGCAGATAACACATAACATAGCAAGGGTGTATTCGTTCTCTTTTATGAGCATATTTTTCAACCCCTATTTTAACATAGCAGAAATTACACTGAGATTATGAACACAGAACAGAGCATGGCTTATTTTCCACCCCTTATTTTAACATAGCAGAAATTACACTGAGAGTACGTAACACACAAAAACCTCCATTTTAGGGGTGGACTCGTTCTCAATTACTTTTCCAACCCCTATTTTAACATAGCAGAAATTACACTGAGACTATGAACATACAGCAGAGTAGATAACAAACACAACCACCTCCATTTTAGGGGTGTATTCATTCCCTTTTATGAGCATATTTTTCAACCCCCTATTATAACATAGCACAGATTACATAGCAGAGCTAATACAAGAGTATGGCTTATTTTTCAACCCTTATTTTACCATCACAGAGACTAGGAAACATAGCGGACATAGCACAGAGGGTGTATTCATTTTCTCCACCCCTAATTGAACATAGCAGAAATTACACTGAGACTACGAACACACAGCAGACCAGAGAATACATCAAATTCATTCCCTTTTATGAGTACATTTTAAGGGTGTACTCGTTCTCTTTTATAATTACTTTTTCAACCCCTATTTTAAGACAATGAATACCTATGTAACATAGCGATTCGATACGCTCTTTGAATCGTTTTGGATGAAACTCAGCATATGGGGGTTTTCGACCATGCTAATTACAAATATCATACTTATTTTTACCTGGGTCTGATAGTTTATGTGGCATACGCCCTTTCTATGACACTTAAAACCTAATAACTCAAAAACGAAGCAACTTATTGAGATGGTATTTCCACATTTAGTAATCGACCACCAACTACTACAAGTTCCAAAATAGTGGCCATCGAGGTCAAAGGTCAACATACTTAAAACCTAATAACACGAAAACTGAGCCACATATTGAGGTGCTGTTTCCAAATCTAGTAACTGGTCATCAACTACTACAAGTTCCAAAATAATGACCATCGAGGTCAAAGGTCAACATACTTAAAACCTAATTACTCGACAACTGAGACACACATTGAAGTGCTGTTTCCAAATCTAGTAACTGGTCATCAACTACTACAAGTTCCAAAGTAATGATCGTCGGGGTCAAAGGTCAACATACTTAAAACCTAATAACTCGACAACTGAGCCATATATTGAGGTGCTGTTTCCAAATCTAGTAATTGGTCATCAGGTACCACATGTCCCAAAATAATGTCCACCGAGGTCAAAGGTTAAAATACTTAAAACCTAATAACTCGAAAATGGATCCACATATTGAGGTGCTGTTTCCAAATCTAGTAACTGGTCATCAACTACTACAATTTCCAAAATAATGATCATCGAGGTCAAAGGTCAACATACTTAAAACCTAATAACTCGAAAACGGAGCCAAATATCGAAGTGGTGTTTCCACATTTAGCAATAGGTCATCAGGTACTACAAGTTCCGAAATTAGTGGTCATCAAGGTCAAAGGTCAAAATACTTAAAACCTAATAACACGAAAACTGAGCCACATATTGAGGTGCTGTTTCCACATTTAGTAATTGGTCATCAAATACTACAAGTTCCAAAAATAATGACCATCGAGGTCAAAGGTCAAACTCGAAAACGAAGCAACGTATTGAGGTGCTGTTTCCAAATCTATTAATAGGTCATCAACTACTACATGTCCCAAAATTAGTGGTCATCGAGGTCAAAGGTCAACATACTGAAAACCTAATAACTCGAAAACGGAGCCACATATTGAGATGCTCGGTCAACTACTACTACAAGTTCCAAAATAATGACCATCGAGGTCAAAGGTCAACATACTTAAAACCTAATTACTCGACAACTGAGACACATATTGAAGTGATGTTTCCAAATCTAGTAACTGGTCATCAACTACTACAAGTTCCAAAATAATGATCATCGAGGTCAAAGGTTAGCATACTTAAAACCTAATAACTCGAAAACGGAGCCACATATTGAGATGCTCGGTCACCAACTACTACAAGTTCGAAAATACTGATCATCAAGGTCAAAGGTCAACATACTTAAAAACTAATGACTCGAAAACAGCAAAATATTGAGCTGCTGTTTCCACATTTAGTAATCGGTCACCAAAGACCACATGTCTCAAAAGTGTCAACCATCGAGGTCAAACTCGAAAACGGAGCCAAATATTGAGGTGGTGTTTCCACATTTAGTAATAGTTCATCAATCACTGCAAGTTCCAAAATAATGACCATCGAGAGCTTGTAAACGGAGCAACGGATAAATTTTGTACAAAGCAGAAAAAGTGAAGGAGGAATAAATTTGAGTGGCCTATTGAATTTTGGACCAACGAGAAATGTCATTTTTTCTAGACCATGTTCTAATATTTAAACAAACGAAGGGGTGAATTTGAGTGACCTATTCAATTTTGCATCAACGAGAAATAATTGCGTATTTTAAACAAACAATCGGATAAATTTAACCGGCTCAGAAATTCAATACTATTTTGTACTCTTGAGTGAGCTTTCCAATTTTGTAGCAAGAAGGACCATTTTTTTAAAAACTAACTCAGAATTTCATTTCATTTTTGTAATACTCAAATTTGGATGAAGTGTTTAGTTTTGTACGAACCAGAAAAACTTGATTGGATTATTTCCTTAGGTACCAACTGGAAAAAGTGAAGAAGAGCTACATTAACTAGCTCATTATGTACTGTTTAAACAAACGAAAATTGACCATTATGTAACTTTTGAAATACTGAAATGTTCTATTTTTGTATCAATCAGAAAAACCCGAAGAAGGATCATTTTAACAACTTCATAATTTCGATGTTCTACTTTTTATACCAACGAGAAAAAATGAACTAGCTGAATATTTAAATATACGAAAGAATAAATTTAAGTGACCTATTCAATTTTGTACCAATGAGAAATGGCTCAGCAAAAGGCGAAGAAGGACTATTTTAAACAATGGAGTATTGTACCATTTTGGAGTTTTCAAATAAACAAAGGAATTATAATTTGTGTCAACTCTAAAATCAATTAAACGAAGTAATGGATTTGAAAAACCGAAGTTGAGTATTTTATACCATTTTGTATTATTTCAACAAACAAAGGAATAAACAAAAAAAAAAGGATCATTTTATATTATTTTAAACTAGTCTATTTAATTTTGTAGCAACCAGAGTATCATTTTATACCATTTTGTACTACTCCAATAAACGAAAGAATAAAATTGTAGTAACCAGAAAAAGCAAAAAGGCTCATTTTAACTAACTGAGAATTTCTGTACCTTTTTGTACTATTTAAACAAACGATGGAATAAATTTGAGTGGCCTGTTTTTTGTACTAACTAGAAAAAGCGAAGAAGGTCCAATTTAGCTAACAGTGTACTATTTAAACAAACGAAGGAATAAATTGGTGTGACCTATTCCCTTTTGTTACAAGCAGAAAAAGGAAAGAATAAATTTCGGTGACCTAATCAGTTTTGTACCACCGAGAAAAAAGAAAGAAATCGTACCATTTTGGAGTATTCAAATAAACAAAGGACTTATAATTTGTATCAACTCTAACTAGCTGAGTATTTTATGCAACTGTGCATTATTTCAACAAACAAAGGAAAAAGCAAAATGTACCATTTTATATCATTTTGAACTAGTCAAATAAACAAAGGAATAGAGAAAAACCGAAGATGGATCATTTTAACTAGCTGAGTATTTTATACCATTTTGTACTACTCAGATCTTTATACCATTTTGTGCCATTTAAAGAAATGAATATATACATACGGATGTTCTATTTCCTTTTGTACCAACGAGAACCATTTTTAACAGGCTTAGATTTTTATGCCTTTTTGTAATATTTGTACTAAACAAAGGAATAAATTTGTAATAACCACAAAAAGCGAAATCTCATTTCCAGGCCATGTTTTACTATTTAAACAAACGAAGAAAGCGAACATGAACTCAGAATTTTATATCATTTTGTAATACTCAAATTTGGATGGATTATTTAGTTTTGTACCATGCAGAAAAAAGGAAACAAAGGTATAAATTTATTGAGGTGTCCTATTTCCTTTTGTACCAACGAGAACCATTTTTAACTGGCTTAGAATTTTATGCCTTTTTGTAAAATTTGTATCAAATCGAAAAAAGCAAGGAAATACCATTTTTAAATAGCTCAGCATGTTATAACTTTTTGTGTTTTTGGTCTACCCAATTTCTTGACCATATTGTACTATTTAAACAAACAAAGGAATAAATTGGTGTGACCTATTCACTTTTGTTACAAGCAGAAAAAGGAAAGAATAAATTTCGGTGACCTAATCAGTTTTGTACTAAGCAGAAAAAAGCAAAGAAGGTAAAATTTAAATAGCTCAGTATTTATAACGAAGGAATAAATTTGGGTGTTCTACAGAAGAAAACGGGGAAGGGCCATTTTATTTAATTTTGTAGTACTCAAAATATACAAAGATATAAATTTGTGTGACCCATTCAGTTTTGTACTAAGCAGAAAATTTGTTGGTTTTTTATGCTCTACAAATAAAAGCAAAGAGAGACCATTTTATGTGCCTTTTGTAACGAAGAAACAATCCTACTGCGAGTAGATCAATATGGCATTATTGCGACTTTCATTTTCGAATACATACGGATTAAGCCACTATGGCAAAAAATACTACTCTCTCCTTATGCTTTAGAAACCCGCTAGTAGGGCGTCGATTCAGTAATCCATATTGGAGTATACCTTTTATACAACAAAACAAGCTTCTTAGCCCCACTCCAGAAATTAGAAAACAAATTCTTTCTTCTACGGTCTTCGGCAGCAAGATTCGATTCTCTCGATCTTCTGCTTTATCCGGCAACTTTACTTGGAAATTATCCACATCTTAGAATTTATCAGGTTACATCTAGTAAAAGAAAACGAATAGATAATTTTGAGACAGTTCCATATGGGTAAATACTGTAGTAGTAGAAACGATAGTTTTTTTTAAAAAAAATTAAGTAGAGATAAAGAGAGAGTGTGAAAAAATGGATAATTAAATTTTAAATCATTATTATTATAATTTTAGATGTCAAAGGGAAGAATAAATGAATTTGAGTGGCATATGTGCGAACAAGATATGTCATTTTATTATATTATCGTGTGCTGTTTAAACAAATGTATGGAAATGCACTACTCAAATAAACGAAGGAATTTAGTTTTGTACCGGGCAAAAAATTTGAATGGAATATTTTTTTTTTTGTACCAGCTGCGAAAAGTGAAGGAATTTAGTTTTGTACCATTGTAACAAACTAAGTATTTTGTACTATTTAGTACCACCGAGAAGGTGTAGAATATTTAGTTTTGTACTAAGGGTTCTTTACTTTTGTATTAACGACTAAAAACTTTAACACATACTTGGTTGTGTGAGTTACTGTTTTTTCATTTCCCTGTGGTACAACGTAATGGTCTACAATTAGATATTTTCGGTTACATAATGGTATACAGCCATGTTTTGTTGAGCATAATGCACAGGATGTGCCAATAGAAAACTTTCAGAACTTCTATTTTAATTTTGGGGTGGAAAAACATGCCTATTAACACTATTTGTAATAACGATGATTCCGTGGGTGTAGATTGTCTTAGATAGAATACAGGTAATTCTTCCATTAAAATTTACAACTATCTAATTGATTTCTTCATTGTTCAGACAAGCGTTTACAGGGTATTGCGAGATGGGAAGCAATTATCTTTAACCACTATACTGATGAGTGGAATCCAATTTTACACATCAAAGAATATTTACAGATGCTTATTGGAGTTGCCGGATAAAGCAGAAGATCGAGAGAATCGAATCTTGCTGCCGAAGACCGTAGAAGAAAGAATTTGTTTTCTAATTTCTGGAGTGGGGCTAAGAAGCTTGTTTTGTTGTATAAAAGGTATACTCCAATATGGATTACTGAATCGACGCCCTACTAGCGGGTTTCTAAAGCATAAGGAGAGAGTAGTATTTTTTGCCATAGTGGCTTAATCCGTATGTATTCGAAAATGAAAGTCGCAATAATGCCATATTGATCTACTCGCAGCAGGATTGTTTCTTCGTTACAAAAGGCACATAAAATGGTCTCTCTTTGCTTTTATTTGTAGAGCATAAAAAACCAACAAATTTTCTGCTTAGTACAAAACTGAATGGGTCACACAAATTTATATCTTTGTATATTTTGAGTACTACAAAATTAAATAAAATGGCCCTTCCCCGTTTTCTTCTGTAGAACACCCAAATTTATTCCTTCGTTATAAATACTGAGCTATTTAAATTTTACCTTCTTTGCTTTTTTCTGCTTAGTACAAAACTGATTAGGTCACCGAAATTTATTCTTTCCTTTTTCTGCTTGTAACAAAAGTGAATAGGTCACACCAATTTATTCCTTTGTTTGTTTAAATAGTACAATATGGTCAAGAAATTGGGTAGACCAAAAACACAAAAAGTTATAACATGCTGAGCTATTTAAAAATGGTATTTCCTTGCTTTTTTCGATTTGATACAAATTTTACAAAAAGGCATAAAATTCTAAGCCAGTTAAAAATGGTTCTCGTTGGTACAAAAGGAAATAGGACACCTCAATAAATTTATACCTTTGTTTCCTTTTTTCTGCATGGTACAAAACTAAATAATCCATCCAAATTTGAGTATTACAAAATGATATAAAATTCTGAGTTCATGTTCGCTTTCTTCGTTTGTTTAAATAGTAAAACATGGCCTGGAAATGAGATTTCGCTTTTTGTGGTTATTACAAATTTATTCCTTTGTTTAGTACAAATATTACAAAAAGGCATAAAAATCTAAGCCTGTTAAAAATGGTTCTCGTTGGTACAAAAGGAAATAGAACATCCGTATGTATATATTCATTTCTTTAAATGGCACAAAATGGTATAAAGATCTGAGTAGTACAAAATGGTATAAAATACTCAGCTAGTTAAAATGATCCATCTTCGGTTTTTCTCTATTCCTTTGTTTATTTGACTAGTTCAAAATGATATAAAATGGTACATTTTGCTTTTTCCTTTGTTTGTTGAAATAATGCACAGTTGCATAAAATACTCAGCTAGTTAGAGTTGATACAAATTATAAGTCCTTTGTTTATTTGAATACTCCAAAATGGTACGATTTCTTTCTTTTTTCTCGGTGGTACAAAACTGATTAGGTCACCGAAATTTATTCTTTCCTTTTTCTGCTTGTAACAAAAGGGAATAGGTCACACCAATTTATTCCTTCGTTTGTTTAAATAGTACACTGTTAGCTAAATTGGACCTTCTTCGCTTTTTCTAGTTAGTACAAAAAACAGGCCACTCAAATTTATTCCATCGTTTGTTTAAATAGTACAAAAAGGTACAGAAATTCTCAGTTAGTTAAAATGAGCCTTTTTGCTTTTTCTGGTTACTACAATTTTATTCTTTCGTTTATTGGAGTAGTACAAAATGGTATAAAATGATACTCTGGTTGCTACAAAATTAAATAGACTAGTTTAAAATAATATAAAATGATCCTTTTTTTTGTTTATTCCTTTGTTTGTTGAAATAATACAAAATGGTATAAAATACTCAACTTCGGTTTTTCAAATGCATTACTTCGTTTAATTGATTTTAGAGTTGACACAAATTATAATTCCTTTGTTTATTTGAAAACTCCAAAATGGTACAATACTCCATTGTTTAAAATAGTCCTTCTTCGCCTTTTGCTGAGCCATTTCTCATTGGTACAAAATTGAATAGATCACTTAAATTTATTCTTTCGTATATTTAAATATTCAGCTAGTTCATTTTTTCTCGTTGGTATAAAAAGTAGAACATCGAAATTATGAAGTTGTTAAAATGATCCTTCTTCGGGTTTTTCTGATTGATACAAAAATAGAACATTTCAGTATTTCAAAAGTTACATAATGGTCAATTTTTGTTTGTTTAAACAGTACATAATGAGCTAGTTAATGTAGCTCTTCTTCACTTTTTCCAGTTGGTACCTAAGGAAATAATCCAATCAAGTTTTTCTGGTTCGTACAAAACTAAACACTTCATCCAAATTTGAGTATTACAAAAATGAAATGAAATTCTGAGTTAGTTTTTTAAAAAATGGTCCTTCTTGCTACAAAATTGGAAAGCTCACTCAAGAGTACAAAATAGTAATGAACTTCTGAGCCGGTTAAATTTATCCGATTGTTTGTTTAAAATACGCAATTATTTCTCGTTGATGCAAAATTAAATAGGTCACTCAAATTCACCCCTTCCTTTGTTTAAATATTAGAACATGGTCTAGAAAAAATGACATTTCTCGTTTGTCCAAAATTCAATAGGCCACTCAAATTTATTCCTTCTTCACTTTTTCTGCTTTGTACAAAATTTATCCGTTGCTCCGTTTACAAACTCTCGATGGTCATTATTTTGGAACTTGCAGTGATTGATGAACTATTACTAAATGTGGAAACACCACCTCAATATTTGGCTCCGTTTTCGAGTTTGACCTCGATGGTTGACACTTTTGAGACATGTGGTCTTTGGTGACCGATTACTAAATGTGGAAACAGCAGCTCAATATTTTGCTCAGTTTTCGAGTCATTAGTTTTTAAGTATGTTGACCTTTGACCTTGATGATCAGTATTTTCGAACTTGTAGTAGTTGGTGACCGAGCATCTCAATATGTGGCTCCGTTTTCGAGTTATTAGGTTTTAAGTATGTTAACCTTTGACCTCGATGATCATTATTTTGGAAATTGTAGTAGTTGATGACCAGTTACTAGATTTGGAAACAGCACCTCAATATATGGCTCAGTTGTCGAGTTATTAGGTTTTAAGTATGTTGACCTTTGACCCCGATGATCATTATTTTGGAACTTGTAGTAGTTGATGACCAGTTACTAGATTTGGAAACAGCACTTCAATGTGTGTCTCAGTTGTCGAGTAATTAGGTTTTAAGTATGTTGACCTTTGACCTCGATGGTCATTATTTTGGAACTTGTAGTAGTTGATGACCAGTTACTAGATTTGGAAACAGCACCTCAATATGTGGCTCAGTTTTCGTGTTATTAGGTTTTAAGTATGTTGACCTTTGACCTCGATGGCCACTATTTTGGAACTTGTAGTAGTTGGTGGTCGATTACTAAATGTGGAAATACCATCTCAATACGTTGCTTCGTTTTTGAGTTATTAGGTTTTAAGTGTCATAGAAAGGGCGTATGCCACATAAACTATCAGACCCAGGTGAAAATAAGTATGATATTTGTAATCAGCATGGTCGAAAACCCCCATATGCTGAGTTTCATCCAAATCGGTTAAAATTGTCATAGAAAGGGCGTATGCCACAAACTATCAGACCCAGGTAAAAATAAGTATGATATTTGTAATCAGCATGGTCGAAAACCCCCATATGCTGAGTTTCACCCAAAACGGTTCAAAGAGCGTATCGAATCGCTATGTTACATAGGTATTCATTGTCTTAAAATAGGGGTTGAAAAAGTAATTATAAAAGAGAACGAGTACACCCTTAAAATGTACTCATAAAAGGGAATGAATTTGATGTATTCTCTGGTCTGCTGTGTGTTCGTAGTCTCAGTGTAATTTCTGCTATGTTCAATTAGGGGTGGAGAAAATGAATACACCCTCTGTGCTATGTCCGCTATGTTTCCTAGTCTCTGTGATGGTAAAATAAGGGTTGAAAAATAAGCCATACTCTTGTATTAGCTCTGCTATGTAATCTGTGCTATGTTATAATAGGGGGTTGAAAAATATGCTCATAAAAGGGAATGAATACACCCCTAAAATGGAGGTGGTTGTGTTTGTTATCTGCTCTGCTGTATGTTCATAGTCTCAGTGTAATTTCTGCTATGTTAAAATAGGGGTTGGAAAAGTAATTGAGAACGAGTCCACCCCTAAAATGGAGGTTTTTGTGTGTTACGTACTCTCAGTGTAATTTCTGCTATGTTAAAATAAGGGGTGGAAAATAAGCCATGCTCTGTTCTGTGTTCATAATCTCAGTGTAATTTCTGCTATGTTAAAATAGGGGTTGAAAAATATGCTCATAAAAGAGAACGAATACACCCTTGCTATGTTATGTGTTATCTGCTCTTCTATGTGTTCGTAATTTCTGCTATGTTAAAATAAGGGTGGAAAATAAGCCATGCTCTGTTCTGTGTTCATAATCTCAGTGTAATTTCTGCTATGTTAAAATAAGGGTTGGAAAATATGCTCATAAAAGGGAATGAATACACCCTTGCTATGTTACGTATTCTTATGTCATTTCTGTTATGTTAAAATAGAGGTTGAAAAATGTGCTCATAAAAGGGAACGAGATCACCCCTTAAAATGGAGGTCATAAAAGGGAACGAGTCTTCTCTGCTGTATGTTCGTTATGTTACGTAGTCTGATGTTATGCTATGTGGAAAATATGCTCATAAAAGGGAATGAGTTCACCCCTAAAAATGTGCTCGTAAAAGAGAACGAATACACCCCCTAAAAAGCGGTCATAAAAGGGAATAAATTCACCCCTAAAATGGAGGTCGTAAAAGACCGTGGGTTCACGGTGTAAGGTGCTCAATTTCCCAGGGGCTCCTGAGTTGATTAATGTTGGCCCAGGTCTGGCCCAGATCGATCCATTTCGTACTACTTACGAATTCAAATGCCTAGTGTCTCCTAGTTATAGCGCATCAATAACTACGGACGTAAGTTCTTTTATGTTTCAACGAACGCAGAGCTACAAATCCCACAGATCAAATATGTCCTTAGTTCTAACCAGAATGGGATAATCAGTGGCGTATTCAGGTTTTTGTTTCGGGGGGAAAAGGTATGCACAATACGTGAATAAGCACTTAAATTTTTCCTTTCGGGTACCGACAAATTTTAATTAAGTTTATTTCCCTTCCTTTAATATTTGTATAATGACACTTCCAGGTATGAGGAATGAAAACATTGAGTGAGAGTGGGGACGGGCAGAAATAACTGAAAGGTAAGATAATACCTAAATTATCAAGAAGAATTATCAAGATAATATCTAAATTATTGAGAAGGAAATGCTCGGGAGGAGGTATGAAATTCGGTGGCGCCACAATTTAGAAAAATGACTAACTTATCGTTTAAAATTAAATAAGATCCTGCGATAAGGAAAAGAAATGTGAGTCATTTAAAGGAAAAGGCGAAATTTGAATGAATAATCATCGAATAGAACAGTTATGAACAATAGAAGAATATTAATTTTGTTAAACAACCTACATTTTGTTCTTACATAATTTTTCACAACTACTGTAATAGCTTTACATTTTTTTTTAAAAAAAACGTCTCTTTGTGAACAGTATGGTGATTAGAGACCATATTAAGATACATATTTCCTTAGCTTTGGTGTTACTGACGACAGCTGACTTGAATTACAACTAATAACAACTAAGAAAAAGAAGCAAGAGTAGAATGGACGAAAGAAAGGAAAAAAAAAAAACGAATGCAGTTCTTACATGGAATGAAATTTAACAAATACAGTATTATTTCTGAACAAAGAGCATAAGACAGTGGAAAGTCAATGAAATTCTTAGAAATGGTAAGAAGGATCATTGTTGTACATGGAATGCGAGAAACTAACAAATTTATTTCTGGAGTCTTCAGCCCGATAGTCCCCTAAATACGCCACTGGGAATCTTCATGCAAAACATCACAAAAACAATAATTGGGTATATAGTATGAAACTTCATCATATATTGCAATGAGATTAATCTGTGAATGAGGTGAACATCAATGTTCACTGCAGTGTATATAATGCATTAAATAAGTGGCCATTAAAAAAAAAATCTTGCTTTTGTTTCGTAAAAAGTTCATATATTGGTGTGTAGATGGCGGGAATGTGCTAACACTTGCAGTGCCGTCGCAGCAATGCTTAGAATTACATGCTTCCACCGGACTTGATAGCAACATTGTTAATTCGTTGACTTTTACATATTTTCTAGTTACGTCAATTGTGTCTAATGCTTTAAAGCTAAGGAAAAGCAAGGTATAGATATCAAAAACATAGACTTGGCATTCGTTCCGGAAAATCTGGGCTGGGACCGTCACAGAATCGAGATCTGCGTCCCGAAAATATTTCTCGGGACGCTTAAATGTCGCGGATTTCAGCGAAGAAGAAAGGAAGGGAATATTATAGTTTGCTTTTTTCACAAGATTAGGTATATAATAATTCTTTTCGACTTCTGACAGTTCAACAATTAAAAAATAAAAAAATAAAAACAACTTGAATACATAAAACATAGATTTAATTAAGTTCATGATTTAACTACTTTGACATGAACGAAACATTCGTTTCATTGAGCTATTAACAAAAAGGTTTTACTGCTCAATTTTATTGTTATCTTTAGTACTCGGTTTCAATCTGCATCTTGCTTCTGAAATATTTTAATCATTTTTGAAATATGGCAACTCCAGGCCGGTAGCCAGCCCGAAAATGTAGGGGGGGGGGCGATCCGACCATATTGTAGTTCATCACCATATTATAGTTAATTTGCAAGCCTACCGTGAAAATTTTAGTGGCGGGCAGTAAAAACTTAGGGGGCCCGGCCCCCCTAGACTCCCAATGGATACGGGCCTGGATAACCCTACAAAAGCTACTACTTTCTCACAAACGAAGCCATAACTTTAATGAACATAGATTAAATGGCTTCTTTTTGGAACTAGGCACAGATGGAATAAGTGGTAGCTCAAGTGGTAGAGCGTTGGTTTCGCATTCGGGAGGTCGTGGGTTCGATTCCTGCTGCCGACTATCCTGACAGGTTTTCCAGGGTTTTTCTCAGTCCTACCAGGCAAATGCCGGGATGGTACCTACTAAACATGCCCTGACCGATACCTTCACAAATCCTTTCCATTGTAATTGTTGTTGTTAGATATCCAGTGTAAAATTGCCTCTGAGCTGTATCTGGTGATTGTTAAATAAATAAATAAAATAATTTAGAATAATGTCAGTAGCCTCCTCTATTACTTGCCTAGCCAGGGAGAGGTTAGAATGCTCCCTTAACCCACCGTGCCTCGCCAACTATGCAACATTTTCTTACAGTTCAAAACAGTATTGGTGAATGGGACACACGTTCTAAGTTTCAAAGGACAAAATTTTTAAGAACTGTATCCTGAAGCATCTTCTTTTAAATGACAGGTATTGAGGATGTAATTTGTTTTTAGCTATTTTTGTGTGTTGTCGGAACCCATCTTATGGAACGTAATTAACAGTTGACGCTAAATTTTGTGTACATTATTATCTTTTTATTGTTCATTAACAACTATAAAACAGTTTCAACTCGAATGCCGGCTTCGCCCCATCACCCGAAAGGAATCTGGCTGTTAACATGACCAACAACTGTACCATTTGTTCCACGTTTTCTCATTCCATTTCCGTGTTGTTTTTTCCGCCCACTTGCAGTTACTTTGGTCCTATACTGCCAGCTGCTTTCTTAATGACTTGACAGTGTTAACATGTGCTGAAACTTTGATACATCTACACTGTTTCTTATTATAAACTTTTTTCTTGACAAACAATGTTGAATATTTGAATAATAATTTATAAAATAAAATATACGTAATTTGCAGCATTATATTCTTAAATCATCATCACGGTCTCTATGAATATTCTGCTGGAATACATATGTATGTACAGACTAAGGTTTTGCGTACTCTTAATGTAGAACTTAAGAACATTATAATAATATTCAGTTTGTATTCAAAAAAATGCCTGCCGATAATAGTTATAACCTTCCAAATAATATATAATTGAAACGAAGGAACTTGTGATAATAACTATAGTCCGTATTTATAAGCACAATCAAACACTTAAATATAAGCATGAAAATATGCATGATGACTTGAAAAAAATAAGCAAAAACAAACACACAAAAATAAAATTAAAAAACTTGTTTTTGTGAAATCGTACCTTATTCGAGGGTATTTCATACATAATGATGGTCATACTAAGATTTTTTTTTTTTTTTTTTTTTTGTGAAGCTCCTGCGTCTGTCTTTCTGAAAAATGATTAATAAAGTGAAAATTACATTTCCATGTCGCATGACGTCACAGAGGCATGTGAAAAGCATGACAATTCTTCTTTTGTGAATTCTTCTTCAATATCTGTTTCTTCACCGGAAATCTTTCCAGAAATTTTACAGTGTTTTGTAATCAGGATTTTTAGTGACACCTGACTAAGTTTGCTGAATTCACTTTTAGAAGCATCATGAGTCTCTGAAGACAATGTTGCTGAAGATTTTTTCTATCAGAGAAAATGAATGTTACAAGGAATTATTTTGAGCTTCCAACTGTTTTATAAAATCGGGTAATTTGGATACTACAGTGGCTGCGACAAGACATGAATATTTGTATATTAATGTTAGTTTCCCTGGTTGTTTCTAACACTTTGACGAAAGGTTGTATAAGTAATAGGATACTATTTTTTTCAGTTAAAATCTTGTATATCGTATTTCAAATTTTATTTAGTAAATTAACAAGAGCAACGCAAGTAGGTACTAGCCCTTTGTACCTTTAAACAACGAAGAGATTTGATTTCTTGCTCATGAACATCTTAAAATTCTGTCTAGAAAATTGTGAGATCAGATTATTTAATAAGAAATTTACAAAACAAGAAAATAAAAAGGATAATATTAATCATAGTAATGAATAATGAGGCTTATTTTGCAAAAGTTATATTGAAATTGGGATTAATGAACAACTTATATTTTTAATTCCACACATGCTACTAAATGTATGTTATTACTCTTAGAAAATGAGAAACAGAAAATACTACAAGCATATGCTACGACATTTAAAGAAATACTTCTGCAGCTTCCCAAAACATTTCGTTGCCATTAGGTGCAGTTTTCAATTTCTTGGAACACATCAAAACACAACAAACTTAGAATCACTCCACACTCCCGTTATACAAAACAATCCTAAAACCTAGAATTATGTCGAATTCAGTAAATTTAATTGTATATACACTCCTACATCTATAAACACGCCACTTCACTCGTATATTACACTGCAAAACATGGAAAAGGCATGGGAGACTCGGGTTCGATTCCTGGCGGGAGCTCATGTGGTTCAGATTCCACGTTAATCAGTAGGTCCCGTTTCATATAGCCTCTCTGCTGAAAAGAGCGTTAAGCTCAAAATCAACAACTCAATGGAAACAGGTAGAAGTTGTATCTTATTACTCTCTTTTTAATCATATTCCTTACTATTAGAAAGAAGAAAAGATTTTAGGAACTGCCAGTTTTGTGCAATTAAAGAATAACTGGTGAAAGACTTATTTCTTTGCGAACTATTCTCTCAATTAGTTTGAAAGCGGCTCATGAAGATATCGAATCCTTGTAAGAAGAAATAAAAGTATGCTGGAATTGTTCCGCTCCAATAGGTTAATTTTTGGACCATTTTCCGTAGCAAGCTTTTTTAACTCCACGGGAAGACAACCAATACATACTGACGCAACGGAGAATATTATATGCACTTTTTTTTTTCTATGAACCAGTAATACATACAAAGAGTTTTACATTTCCAAATTAAACTCTATATACATTAATGGGTCACTTCAAAAAAGTGGGGGGCAACTGCCCCCTTTGACCCCCAATCGCCGCCCATGGATACATATACGGTACTGATAAAAAAAAAATATATGGAATCAATTATAATAACGGCAGGGAATAGGAGTGCGATATGCACTTATAGTGTGCTTTTCTGAGTAAAATAGGCAATTCTAATTGAAAATCGTAAAATAAGTAAGCAATATCTATCTATCTATCTATCTATCTATCTATCTATCTATCTATATATATATATATATATATATATATATATATATATATATATATATATATATATAATATATTAATATTTGACTACCACATTGTATGTTACTAAGGCTAATATTACCTTAGTGTTTGACCACTGGCGTCTCTGGCATGTAAAATTTTGGGGGAACATTAAAGGAAGTGATTTAATGGCACTGCGAATATTCGTTTCCAGATCTTGAATAGTTCGAGAATTATTCTTGCATACCTCTTGCTTTAAGTAGCCCCATAGAAATGAATAGCAGTGTTGCAGGTGCATGTAAGTAAAAAAAAAAAAAATCATGATAATTTCAAAGTTTGTTTTTCATTGTTTTCAGGAATTGCATAATGTAGACAGATCCTTAACACACATTTTGACGCACTGAAACATGAGCAAAGTTGACAATTCAGAGTATTAATTTATGAAAACTACGATTTCCCTAGTTCCCCCTTACAGAGGCCCCATCCGATTAGTTATCGGTGCAAATGAAAATCAATTTTTCTGCTCCATAGTTTCCAAGCTACTCCAACTAAACAAACTGAAAATTAACGACAGAACATCCTTACATATGAGTTATGTATGAGTCAGTTTACATGTTTTGAATTGATTTACGCCTTCGGTTACATCTGGCAACACTTTGTGATTCCTAGTGTACTTCAATCGTTGCTTCCAAGTTTAAAAATATATGCATGAACAAGGCTTTATTTTGGTATAACCATTATTTGTGTATGACTTCAGGTTCAAAAGTTCTACTATTCCAAACTCCGGGTTGCATTGTACTATATTGGACACCCTGTACTTGTTTGGCTGTCAATAATATGAACTAAAGATACGTTTAACTTTTTAATTGAAAAATGAAATGAAGTGAAATCTTTGTTTTACGTCCCACGGTTATGCCATTTAGGCTAAAGGAGACGGTCATGATGAGAAATGAATGAAAGTGGAAGGAAACTGGAGAATCCCCCAGAAAACTCACGCACGGTATTTGTCTACCACAAATTTCAAATTGGCGCAAGCTGGGATGGAACCAAGAACCCTATGCACCAGAGGTGAGCACTCTACCACTGAATCACCTCGGCCCAACTTTTTAAATAAAATATTAAATTAACAGTGACGCTTAGAAAATTAGGAAATTCAAGTACACTGCTATGTGCTACAATTACTCTAAAAATATACATACGAGGGCCACTATTTATATTTTGAGCCTAACAATGAAAAAACAGTACTTGTCATTGAAAATTGATTTATTCTTTTTCGAAATATTCTCCTTTATGATCAATACATTTGCATTCGTTCAAAGTATTTTTTTTTTTTTTTTCAATCTTCTTGAGACACCTCCATAATATGGTTTTTGAACGCATCAACGGCTTCTTCCGCCGACGAAAATCGTTGATCACGCAATTTATTCTTGACATTCGGAAACAAGAAGTCATTGGGTGCCAAATCAGGACTGAGAGGATTATATACCCATTGGCGTGGAACGATATTCAATGAAGGACCAGATCTTCTGGTGGAAATGACGATAAGAGATGTGTACCCCTGAAATTCGATTTGCCCAATAAAAGTTTTGAATTCATTGTACAAAGATCAACATACGAGTACGAGAGTTACAATTGGTGTCTTTATTAGTAATAAAAACGTGCAAAAGTACACATGTGAATATAAATTAAGCGTGTGAAATTACAACTGTGAGTACAAAAATCAGTTATAAGGAAAGGGTGACGGGGATATAGCATTAGGTTTTTCCCCACCCAGATGAAATTATATTAAATTTCTAGTTTAACTTCCCACAGTTATGTTCTTTAGGTTAAAAGAGACTGATGAGTTAATGAAAGTGAATAATTATAAAATAATGTTTGAAATGATAATGTGGGAGGAAATGGAAGGATTACGAGAAACTTCACGCACGTAATGTTCTACACCACTAATTTCCGTGACTGCGGATTGAAGTAGGGTCTCTCGCACCAGAGGTGAGCGCTCTACTACGGAGCCAGCCACCAAGATCCCAGCCTTTGTTCCTGTTTCGAGTCAAAATAAGAAAATATGATGTCTTCGTATTTCTAAAAAGAGAGGAACAGCAGAAAAGGAGAAGAAAAAAGTTATTTCTTGAAAGAAAGAAACGTATAAAATAGGAGACAAAGTAAAGATATTCCAGAGGCATATTTATAGAGCCATATTATTTGGCGTTGAGGTACTGCGTTTACTACCTTCTTCTTATTCTTTTTTTATGGCATGTATGTGAACATCATAAAATGTTAAGCGGTTTTGGTGTTCTTCAGTTGTCTATAAACCAAGATGTTTGTGTTTGATCACAAATATCAGAGAAGTAATGTCTGTTTCATGAGCCTCTAGGGACATTGTAGTGTTCAAACGGCAACTAATCAAAGGAAATACATGTCTCCTTGCTTTCTAGTTAAATATAGTGAGATTACGGAGATTATATATTACTTTTAGGACAGGAAAAAGTAATTTAAGTAATAAGAGAACTAATATGTATATATTGTCTTTTGTAGACAACCATGGGTACAGAAAAAAAAATTATAGGGGGACGGAAGGGTCACTGTAAGATATTTAGAACTTACTACTAAAAAGAGGTAAGAATTATAAACCATAATTATTAGACAGCGGCGCAAATCTGTTTTCAACATTGGGGGGTGGGGCGGGTAAGACCGTTCCCATAATTTTTTTTAAGCGATGTTCAAAATATTTATGAAGTTGAAAAACAATGCTATGGAGAGTCAGGGTAGCAAAGTTGTCTTCAACATTGGAAGGCGGACAAATTTGAGGCTTATTCTGGGGGGGGGGGGACCACTTTCATCTCACTTACCTTTGTGGTAATCGGACACAAATAATCACATTTCTCCCCAAAAATCACATTTAAAATCGGATTATTGGGGGGGACAGTCCCCCCAGTTCCAAGATTGGAGGAGACATGTCCCCTTCATCCCCCGGGATTTGTGCCAGTGTTCTTAGACAAGTGGTGTACATATATTCTTCGCAAAAATTCAAGATTATTTTAACGTGGGACTTGTAACAATGAGTACAGCAACTTAAAAAGAATAGTAATAAAGCTCAGGAAATTCTTTTCAAAATGATAAGGCAAGTAAATAATCTTATTCTCAAATAAGCACATTTTCATGTATACTTCAGGCGAAACAGTCATTTCCTACTGAGTACTCTGACGTCATAGCTTTTTGCTGATCGCGGTACTTGGAGTAATGTCGGACCCTTATCCTCATTTTCCTCGTTGCGCAGTAAAATTGTGGGAGCATTTCGATTAGCGCATGCGCAAACCGACACCTCACCGAGATACGGATGTTATCGTGATCTGATAATATTCTACTTCATTTGGATTGAAATGCTCTTTGAATGTGGAACTATCACGTACATTGAGGGAGCAAAGAACTAAATTGCTTCGGACAAAACTGATTCGCATTCGCATACGCAGCTTAAATAGCACGGAGAGGAAAAGGAGCTGACAGATAACGCGACGTAACAGAAAACAAGAACAGCAAATAGCATAATCAATGGTTTTGCAGGCATATTACACGTAGATCAGTGACTACATGTACATTTCCAACATTTGCTTGTTCCATTCTACTACTGTAACTAATATTCTGTTTAATATGTTCTCAAGTTTTCACTCATAAACAAACAAACAAAAAAGTCTTGTGTTAATTTACGGGTAGTTGTAAAAGTTCATTGCAACCGTAAGTTTACAGACTGTCCTACGTAGAGAACACTTGGTTTGAAATCAAATATGATATTCTACACTTTCACACACATTGAAGTTGACACATTCTATTTAATACATTTCAACCAGTTTTATTATTTACTTGTTGTCACATCTTTTAAACCATAGACACCGACAGAGTTGTATAGGATGATCATTCTTTATGTATTTATTTATTTGAGGTGGAGGATGTTTAGACATCTCAATAAAAAGTGTAAAAATTAATATGTTATTTTTTTCTTCTTTCAGGTGAGTTGTGCTGTTTCGGAACTAACTTTCTGTGAGTGTTTAAGTTGTATGTTAAGTATATTTAGAGATACTATGTAGTACGAGGACTACTGGAAAAATTCTGTTTTGTTTTTCAAAGTATTCACCTTCAAACTCGGTACACTTTTGGATACACTCAAACCAGTTTTGAAAAAAAAAATCTCTCTCTGATGTCATGAAGAATGATATGACGATTTGGTGTGTTTTACGCAATTCATTGATGGTATTTGGCAAACAGTTCTTCGATCTTCTAAAACTATGGTTGCACCATGTCCGGTATAACGAAGAAAAAAGCAATCATTTCCTATGGTAACACTCCTGTAACGAACAACTTTTATTGGTTTCGGGTCACTTTGAAATACATAAACAGTGGAGTACTGTTTAGTTTCGGATTCGTGTGAAAAGATCCAAGTTTCATCCCCTGCAACGATGTAGTACACCAAATTTGGCTTGGCTTACCTTTGTTGATTTTTTTTTTTTTTTTGACAATTTCATTACATAAATTAACAAGAGCATGTTATTTTAGCATTGGTCAAGATGTGTGGAATCCAACAGCTTGAAAATTTCCATACGTTCAGGTGACCATGGAAATCGTATGTATTTCTTTCATTAATGTTCAAGGATGTGTGAATCTCACTGTAGTCACATGCTGGTCTCTCCCAATCATTTCACTCAGCATCAGCATTATTAAAAACACCAGACATGGCTGAACAATATTCACGAAATTTATCACCGAGAAATGTGTGACCACGCTGGAATTCGAAAAACCAACTGTACACATTCCTATTGGATGGTACTTCATTCCCAAAAACCATATGATGTCGCATAATGCATTGTTTCGATGTTAAACTATATTTGAAATCGTTACTCGAAAGTGTTTACGAGAGAATTTCATTTCTCTCACAAAACGGCTTTAAGCTACTGTCAAAAATAAACGAATAATCTTAAAGAATCAAAGAAAACTTAAAAAACAAACGCTTATTCTTGCGAATGTTATAATAATCGTTATTGTTAGTATTAGTTCGCGGAAACTTTTTCCAGTACCCCTCGTATAATAAGGATACATAGCCTTAAGAGAACTATAAAATATAGTTCAATCTAAGTATAATTGTTCTTCAACCAGTTCCTTTTACTAGGTAAATTGAAGTCCTTTCCTTTCGTAGGAAAGTGAACGGTTTGCTATCCAATCACATTTATTTGCTTTAACTTGAGAGGAGAGACTTCTAATTTCTTGTGCTACACTTCAGGGTGTCTCGACATCTACTTCAAAAGGTTTGATATATCACTTCGAGTGTTCATGCATTACCATTTTCCTTTTCGCAGAACTAGAGTAAGCTCCAATCAGTTTTTCAAGACAGTTATTTCCAAAATTTTTTTAAACTGACGACACACTTGTTTGACTTTATTATTATTATTATTATTATTATTATTATTATTATTATTATTATTATTATTAATCAAAATAGTGTAAGATTGTAAGTTTAATACAAAATACTGACTGTAGGCACTGCTGAACACTGTTGCTGCTACTAGACGGTTTGACTGGTACAGTCTGTTTCAGAATGGATTTTGACAGACTGTTATCAGAATTATTAAATGCCATTATTTTTAAATCCTAAAATTTCTCGACAGACCTTGTGAGCTTACACTACTTACCAGTTGGAAACCACTCCTTCAAGAGCTGTGGCTGGACAGATTGCGCATGTGTAATGAGTGGTCTGCACATCGATTACCAATGCAAATTATTTATGGTTTTCTAGGCCTGCATTCGAACCGTTATAATTCAAATAGTTTCTTATTGTATCATGAATCTGGGTCTGTTTCAAAAATTGTTTGTTCCTTCTCGGGACACACATCAAAAGGATGCGAACTAACACACACATATATGAAACACACGTTCGTTTTCCCTATTTTAAATTAGGCGTTAGATTAGTAGTATTAAGACCAATAAGGTTCTGTCATGTTATTTATTTCGTAGCAGAGGAAATGCAGATCAACTTCAAAGAGGTCGAACTCTTTGATATCTGGTTATGTATGCTACATCTTACTGTAGAACTGTTAAAATTCGAATACTTTCTCAAAACATTCGATGAATGTTAGCTGATTCATCGGAATTTTTTATTTAAAGAAAATTCATTATTGCGCACGGCACCTTGTGCTATATATTTATAATATTTATTTTTTTCCTTGTATTAATAATACCGACAAACAAAATAGGGAGAAACAGACTTTAGCTTAAGGTATTGATAGTTATATTGAAATTGCTTCTATTAAACGAGAAGACAGATTTAAAAATACTTGGTAGGTTTTGTAAACATCATTCATTATTATTCTTTAAAATTGCCGTGTTGAATTTATTCATAGGTGGTACAGATATCTAAGTAATGTCAGTAACAGAGCTACATGTAATAAAGAGTTGTTATAAGTGGTGTAAATAGCCTCATGTATCGAGAAAAGGGAAGAAAAACCTTATTTCTGAGAAGGGTCTTGCTTGATGATTTTCTCTTAGAAAAGGTGTTTTACGTGCAAAGAGCGCAAGCACCTTAATGAAAACAGTGGTTTTGTTGCGCGTCTTCGTTCAGCAAACCGTGTTGGCGGTGTTCGTTGGAATAAAATACCGGCTTTAAGCCCTGCCGAGCAGTTAATCATTGGAAGGCCTCCCGGGAAGGGGAAATTGAGAGATCGATTGTAGTTCCGCTGTGTGCTGGCTGCTGGTGTTCAAGATGAAACACGGTTAAAGTTTTTTCTTCTTTCTTTTAGTACTTTTTTTTATTATTTTTTAAAAAATGATTCTGGTATATCATGAGAACAATATGCCTGGGACGCAATTGTATTCTTTTGTAATAGAAAACCACTAACGTAACCCGAAACAAAGCACAGAAATTAAAATAAAAATTTTTACACGGTTTCTGATCTGTAAATGTGTATTTGTGTTTCCCCATGGACTATTGAACTGTGATTCTTTTCTGGGCGATTTCGTTTAATTGGAAACAAAAACTTAAGCTTTTCAATTACTTTTAAAAAACTGAATCATTAGTTTAAAAATGAATGAATCAAAACTACCAACATCATGTAGACCATTTCTGGTTACAATTGTTTGGATTTGGCAGGTCTATACTGTACTGGGATGAAATGTATTTAAATATCAAACGGTTCGTGCGAAAGTGCTTACCAGTGGTTTCGTTTCCAGCTTTTTAAAGTGAAATAGTTAATATGGTTCATCGCATTCTGCTTCTTTAAAATAAGCCGGCAATAAATGATAACGTTTTATTATTTATTTATTTATTTACTCGTATTTATCAATTGGTTGGTTGATGTGGAGTTTAGTGTCTCTTTTGAGCATCGAGGCTATATGAGACGTGGACCCACAGCTTAACATGAGATCCGAACCGCATGAGGTTCTACCGGGAAACGAACGCAGGTTTCCCGGGCCTAAGGCACGTACGCCAGCCACGAAAGAAGTTCATTTACATTGTTATTGTTAGTTGTAGATAATTCACTACAATACGCAAATGTTTAAATTCTAGATCTCTCTCCTGGCTATACAGGTAGCGGACCCGGGTGTGATTGCCGAACTGTAAAGTCATTAAGTTCATGTCTCATATAGCCTTATTGCTGGAAAGGACGACAGACTTTAATTCAAACCAGCTGAACAGCCAAACAGATCTTTAAATTATACATCATTGTTACCTGTCATTGTACACAAATAGAAAATGACACCATCCCCAATTGGAAACCTTTGTTGTTTCTAATATTGTCAAGTCACAGCTATCTTCATAACCACCTCTCGAGCTCCTTTATAGCTAAGGGGTTAGCGGTATGAGAGATCCGGGTTCAATTTTCAGCGGGAACTCATGTGGTTCGGATCATGCTTTAAGCTGTACGTCCACGTCTTATTTAGCTTCGCTGCTGAAAGGAATGTTAAATCAAATTAAAATTAGAAAATCGGATTATACGAACTTCCGATTTATGTCGATATTTTTATTTATTTTTTATTCCTAAAAAAATCTGAGAGGTATAATTAACACCGTAGGATGTTTTCTTTCACTTTTTCATTCTTTGTAAATATATATCACTACAAAATAAAGCATGCTTTGAAAAATTCAATATTTGAAAATTACATACTTTATGTAAAGCATAGCAAATCATTCTTTAACCGCCATATACATTGTGTCTCTCTCATTACTTGGAACTTCTTTTCTACTTACATTTTGTTTCATCATCTGGCAACTGCAGAATATAGCAAACATTTCATATTATGACTTATTGTTTTAATTCAAAATGGTACTTTTATTTTCATCCTAGCATATCCATATGTTAGTATGGTATCGCCATCAGAACGCTATACTACTTGTAAAGAGAGTTCGCAATAAGATAGAGCTTTGAGGTAGTTGTAGTTTCAATAGTTATGATTTTGTTCGTGATTATGTATACTGGTTGGAGCTATTGAAATGTCTGTTTTTACTCCTCATGGGAAACCAGTTTTGTAACGCAACCAATGAATGGACCAAGGTACCTCACGACGTTACAAATCCTGAATATGTTTAGAAAATAGTCTAGGGTGCCGTCGATCAAGAGATACTGGGTTGTTGAACTGGATAGTGAGAAAGTGCACCATGGAAAACAAACAGTTCTCCTTTTACACATGTAGCCGGGAAAACATCAACAGTACATTTGGGCCAGAAATGATGATAAACGTATACTATATGCCCTTAGTTTATGAAAGTCCATGCCGATAATATAACAATAAAAAATTAGACCAATGACTACCAACATCATGTTCTGATAAGCTCCACAGGAACATCGTGGAGGCAGACTCTGGGATTAGTGTTCGTTCTTTCCAGACGAGTTAGGCATATATTATACCGCTGTCATTTGGCGACTCCGCAAATCAGTAATTTGACAAAGTTGGATTCACGAGTTCCAGATTAGTTGACAGCGGCGAGCAAGCATCTCCATCTGGAGGTGTGCACTGTGCAGTACTTTTGAGTAGTAATAATCGGGAATATAACCTGCAGCAGACTCAATGCTGATCGAAATGAGATCTGCTACAACATTCGTAAATGGATACTTGGTGGTGATCAACGTCCATGATAGTTTCCAAAACCGCCTTTGCACCTACAGAAGGTGTTGTTGCGGGTAGTGGTCTGTGGTGGGGATAATCTATCATATATTCTCCGTCGAAGCGAAATCATCACAGAGATTATTATCGTGCTGAACTCCATGAAATACACCGCAAACATGTGTCCAAGCAACCAGCTATGGTCAACTGAACGTCATGTTTCACGAAAATGCACAGAACAATGCACATTTTGAGTTCAGTGTGAAACCCCTCCATTCTCACCCATCACATTCTCTTGGCGTTTCTTCCACCTCTTCCAGTATTTCTGTCACTTTTGCCTTTAGAAGGACTTCTTTAATGATCGGGCATTGCAACATGTTATTGAGGATTTCTTTCGTCATAGAATCCAATTATTGGCTGAGTGATCGCAAAAGTGTGTGGCGGCAGCAGAAGACAACTTCGACTATCTTGGTATTGAAGTTACCATCTGTTTGACTCTTGAAACTGTTTAAGACATTCAGTCGCTCCCCACTAAATATGCACGCTATGGCCCGCCAGGCAACCTTTAGTTGAGTGATATTATTTCTGAGCATCACAATTCCCATTAGCGTATTTCAGTCTTTCTGTACCGAAATTCCTTTTAATTTACATAGACTTCTAACTTTGTGCCTTCACCAAGAATCGAATAATACAGAGGTATATCATTAAAATGAAATGCAAATTTTTAAAGTAAATTTATTAGCTTTTTTTTCTTATTATATATAGATGAAGAGTCACCACAACGCGTTACGTCAGCGAGAGACATTATGAAGTCTTTCTTCTTCTTCAGCTTATATTGTTTCGCGAATTAGAAGTTTAGATTGCAACATTTCCGCATCGTGCAAACACTCCCATCACGTTATGTGTAAAAGTTTGACCTCTCACGACACCCAACAGATGGCAGACAGACGGTTTCGCCAACTGCTTCCTCCCGTGTCGTGTGTTTTGTTTGCTGCTGCACTTATGTTATGAACAAAAAAGTTGAATTAAACTTACTTCCTATTTAAAAAGTGATACTCACTGTGCTAATGTGAAATTTATCATACCTGAACGTAGTGTTGTTATTGACACATCTTTCTATCTGAAAATATTCATAGGGAAAGAGTATGTAATCAAATGTGTAGGCTGCTGTGCAAGGCGCCCATGTTGTGGTTTCCAGGGGGGGGCAAGTATAAGTGACATTTCAAATGTAGTCTCAAATTTTGCGGTAACTATTGTAAAATATCTATTGGGTATTCGATCTTCCGAAGTACAATTTCCTCTGGGGGGGGGGGGGGCGAGCGCCCCCGCTGATGGGCGCCCTTGCTGCTGTGTGATACAGTGTCATTTCTGATAGGCTCCAATATTTCGGGCTAATATACCTAGGTAGTATGTGATTTTGTAGTAGTTAGTAGATCCGTTTTTTTTGTAGAGGTATGATGATCCCTCTCGTGGTTAAGCGATTAGCGTACGCGCCTTAGAGTGGGAGACCCGGGTTCGATTTCTAGCGGGAGCTCATGTAGTTCGAAACCCACGTTAAGCTGTAGGTTCACGTCTTACATAATCTCGTTGCTGAATGGGACGCTGAACCCAAAATCAAAATAAATCTAGAGATATGATTAGGCACTAAGTTAAGTAACTGAAAGTACCAGAATCATTCCATTAGATTCCTTTTGACTCGTCATAACTTGTTTATTGCAATTTATGCCACATAATCAGATATTCATACCTTGTAACAAACTGCTATATTATTCTTTCAATAAAACTGTTCTATTGCCATAGATTAAGGAACTAATAATTCTTTAATTTGTGCTATTACATAGGCTCAATTTGTACTTCCAAATTCTGCGCTAGCCATGGCAATAAAATCAATAACATTCACCTTTTTATTCAGAAATACTGAATTTAAAACATATTTTACTTAACTCATTCCGTATAAATGATACTTTACTTCTGCACTTTGTGGGGGCCGCGGTAGCTCAGTGGTAGAGCGTTTACCTCCGATGCATCCCCGCTCGCGCCAAATGAACTTTGTGGTGGACAAACACCGTGTGCGTGGGTTTTCTCAGGGTTCTCCCGTTTCCCCCCATTTTCTTTATTCATTTCTTATCATCACCGTCTCCTTTAGCCTAGCCTGCATAACTGAGACGTAAAGATTTCATTTTTGGCACTCTGTGAATAAATTATGCAGTGTTATTAACGTTCAACAAAAAAGAGTACAAAAATCAGACATATGCCAATCGATAGGTCTTATTGGGTACAACAAAATGATATTCACCGGCCTAAAATCTCATGCGTAGTTTTCAAGAAAATCGAGAAAAGCTAATTATATTGTAAACCTAAAAATTGATGCTGACAAGAACCACGCCACCCCTTCAACTGAAACTGATCCTGAACTATATATAGTCTCATGAAGCGCTTCATTATGGCATCATCAAGAAGACAGTACGTAATATTATGAGTAATGTACTTGATATAGCCCAAAATTATGATTTATACTTTATTTCTATTTAACAAAAATGTTGTCTTACGATAAGACAGTTATAAAGTATCAGTTGATATACCACATCGAAATTAACAAAATTGTATTCTGAGGTAAGTTCTGATGAGTAGTTTCCGAGAAAATCGACAGAAACGAATTTTATTAGCGCTAAAAAGTGTGTCGTTCGTTGTCAGTAATAATTGATAGATCTACCGGAACAGACTGTTTACTGAGCTCCTTCGTGGCTAAGCGGTTAGCGTACACGCCTTTGGCGTGGGAGACCCGGGTTCGATTCCCGGCGGGAGCTCATGTGGTTCGAATTCCACGTTAATCAGTAGGTCCTCGTCTCATATAGCCTCGCTGCTGAACGAGACGTAAAACTCAAAATCACCTCACCTCAGACTGTTTACTGCTATATCTATGTACCGTATAAGTAAAAGTTACTCTGTTAAAAATCCAGATTGTGTTTTCTAGCAGTCACACACATCCCTAACAATTACGAACATACCTACTTTAATATCTTGAAACATTTGGTTACATTAATTCGATGTTCACCAATGTTCGTGAATCCTTTCCTGAAGTAGAAACCATGGATAAAAATTTACAAAGTAATCAGAACTTCGTAATGTAGGTAAGTTAGAATTCCATAACATCCATCATTTTGATTAGTTCAAAACTACATAGTTTAAAGTCTAATATAAACCAGACCGTTTGGCGTAACAGCCCTGTGAGCCTGAGCCGCTCCAACGCCATCTGCTAGCCACTTGTGAACCACGTCCAGTCTAGCGACTAACACATGGTCAGCGTCGCCCTGTCTCTAACAGGCGTATCAGGAGCTTCCTAGATCTAGTGACGTCACTTTTATTCACGTGACTCCCCCAGTTTGCTTCACGACGCTGAGTGGACACCGAAAATTACAAAGCACCGGCTACGCGGACGGTGACGCTGTAACTACTAGATTACGTCTCCCCCTTAAAATATACATGTATTAAAAATATGACAGCGTAAATACATAAAAATATGTTTTAAAAAACAATAAATTATTTATTAATTTATGTGCAGAATAACGCAGTTGAAAATAAATAAATATATAACATGGAAGATAGAGACATTCTGTAGCATTAACAAGAAAGTATAGCGTATCACCTGGGAGGTAGCATCTCACTGAGAAAGCTTCTGCTACGGAACGGGCCATTACACATACAATATTCAGATTTTGTTTCTTCTGATAACCGATCACAAAAATTACTATCGTTTTAAGTAAAAGTAAGAAATTAAATGCTTTACAATACATGTTTCTCCAATAACTGCATTTAAATTTCTAAGTTGTACTGTAGAAATATGATGTTATTTTTAGATTCTGTTTCATGAGATAGGTGAATGAAGAAGTGTGCTTTTGAGAAGTAAGTGTATTTTCTGGGTAATGACAAAATGAAGTTTATGACACTTCAACTCTTTCGTACGTTTAAAAGCAAAGGAAAATTCTATATCTATGAAACCATCGCACCAGTAAGTACTGGATTTTTTTAAGTGATTAGCGTTTGACAAAAAAGGAACATTTATCAGTCTATAGATTTCATAGTGCTGAACAAAATGATATGGATAAGTAAATCGCCATGCGTGGTTTTCGAGAAAATCGATTAATCTTTTTAAGATATCGTTTTTTGTGTGTGTGTTTTTGTTGACTTTCAGTCAAGAAGGTACAGCATCATCCCTAATTATTGTAGAATTATGGTTCATACGTCGTTTTGTTCAGAATACAGTAGGCTTTCAGACAGTACCACTCAAATGTCCCTATCATGTACCTGAGGGTTTCTTTTAAAGGGAAATCAGGAATTTTTTGACAAAAAAAACTTCTTTAAAGTTTGGGGCCCCCTGACCCCCCTCCGGGTCAGCGCACAAACCTGAAAAAATCTTGAAAAATACTACGTAGTGTACTAATTACTTGTGACAAATTAGAATTTCCTGTCTTCAATAGTGAGGGCGGGAAAATTTTTTTTACCCATGTTGGGAGAGCATCAAAAAACGCCCAAAATTTCACTAAAATGCACCCTACAAAATTTTAAAAATTTCCTGACACTCCCTAATTATCGTAGGATCACGATTTATACGCCGTTCTCTTCAGAATAGAGTAGGCTTTCAGACAGTACCACTCACATGTCCCTCGGACGTCCCTAAGGAATGAAAAATTGAAAATAGGGATTTTTGTGAAAATCCCTTTTTTTCATTTTGGAGCACTCTGGCGCGGCCCTGGATAAACATACAGATCTGGAAATCACTTTCAAAAATAGTACTTGTGGTACTAATTACTTGTGACAAATACCAATCTCCTATCTTCAGTACTCAGGGCGGGAAAAATATTTTCCCATGTGGGAAAAGCGCGCAAAGCGCTCCAAATGACAGTAGTAACAAAAAGAATATGTAAAAATCCCAGATGCGTCCCTAATTATCGTAGAATAATGATTCATACGTCGTTTGTTCAGAATCGAGTAGGCTTTCAGAAAATAACACTCAGATGTCCCTATCATGTACCCGAGCTGAGCAATAATCGCAAAAGTGATATTTTTGGTCAAGAAATATCCCTTTTTTACCCTTTAGCCCCTCTGAACCCCCCCTGCTGTGTTGACGAAGAGATCCGAAAAAAAATCAGATAAAAACGAAAGCGTCCACTGATTGTTTATGTAAAACTTCAGAAATCTAGGATTAAAGGGAAGCTCACCAAAAAATGTTCGATTTAGACCTCACTAAAAAAAGAGAATTTGTAAAGTGATGACGTCATAGCCCCCTATGTTCTGACGCTCGGATGCGTATAGACCCTTCCAAGGCTGTCTTCAATGCCTCCTCTCTTGTAAAATAAATAAATAATAATAATAATAATAATAAACGGAACTAAATAGCTTTCTTAGTTATCTTTTAATCGAATTTTGAAGAGACTATCATTTCGTAAAAACTACGATATATCTTAAAAGGATTAAAAATTTTGTAAACCTAAAAATGCATGCTGTACGATAGTCACGCCACCTTGTAAGATGAAACTAATCCTGAAACCTATACGAAATAGCCATTTCGTTATGACATGTGCATTGCCGGATTTAGGTTTGGGGCCCTAGGCTATTGAAAGGAGCCCTTTATACGTCAAGTTTTCTTTTTCAGCGACAAAATATCGCCAATTTTTAGGTTTGAATATATGTTATATGCTAATTTATGGACCTAATGGATATCTAAATGGAAACACGGGCCTATTACAAGCAGGGTTGGATAACAGGGCCTCATTATAAGTGGGGCTGAGAAATAGAGCCAGTTACTTGTTTTATAAAAGCCTAGTACATAACAATACAAAACACCATTGTTTATGTACGTTTCATCTTATTTGATATTTCTTGTTATTTGGAAATTACATTACAATCAGTTCTTTCCTTTAATTTTTGGTCCCTCAAGAGAGTGGGGCCCTAAGCTATTGCTTGTTTAGCTTATACGTAAATTCGTCACTGGGTATGAGTAAGATTACAATATGCAGTATGGTTAGTGAGATATAGCCAATATTATGATCAACCTATCATTATACTTTAATTTTTTTGCTTAACTGTGGTATCGTCCGAAGATAAGACATCTCAAGTAATAGATCATATCAAGATGAACAAAATTACATACTTTAAGGTGAATTCTCATGTGTAACTTTTGATAAAATCGAGATAATTGAATTTATATTGTAAGGATCCCCACATCACGACAAAAGCACATGTCAATACAACACGTATTATTGATTATAAACAGTGAAGCAGACGAAGAATCAACACGGAAGACACCGAGGGAAGCCAAAAGAAGATGGACTTCACGAAAGGACCCGAAGAGGACAAATAAAAGCACAACCACCGAGAAACCTGGCATCAGTCGACCAACTAATCATAACCTATCCTAAACCCTGGAGGCTGCTATGAAGCGAAGGGATCATCCTAACCACAACTAATCTCTGGAGGCTGCTATGAAGCTAAGGGGATCACCTTAAACAATACCATACCTCGTGAAGGCTGCTATGAAGCTAACGGGTTATCCGTACAGAACATTATAACCTGCAAACCTTGGTCATTATAGAGACACTTTGTTGTTAGAACTTTTGTAAACACAAAAGACTTAATTTTATAATAAAATTGGTGAAGGGATAAAATCTCGTGCGGTCCGTTATTTAGTCTCTACCTATAAAACATTTCAATATGCTGGTTAAAGGCATGTCGTTCCTTACCAATGTGATGCATTTGATAGTTTTTACTCTTCTGGAACAGTTATTGTTAGTATTATTTATTATTATTATTATTACGAAAGAGACTTACATGACCAAATGTGATGAATCTATCCTGAGATCTTTGTAGCTCCTATAAACCATATTACTTAAGTTAAACTTCTTTTCTGTACTTTCGGACGAGATTACTGTCCTTAGAGCAGGATGCCTCGTTTTCTTAAACATGCCTTGTTTAGATATGTTTAAATAACAAAAACTACTTGACCATTGCCATCTTAAAATTTCTTTTCTATGTACTAATTAATTTGTATCCTATTGAAATTGGATACACCGTATATTAATTGATTTATTTTTTTTTTATTGTTATGATAGCTTAGAGAGACCTACATTTAAAAAAAAATCTTTTCCTAAAACACCATTTTATGGTACTAAAAACAGGAATAGTAATAATAATAATAATAATAATAATAATAATAATAATAATAATAATAATAATAATAATAATAATAATACGGGAATAAAAATAGGCATACAGTTACTATAGAAGTACATTTATACACTTATCAATTTATATATAAAAATGAAAGTCACTTTATTTGAACCACGAGACCGATCTCGATCAAATTTCCCACATAGATGAGGTTCAGGCATGGGATGGTTTTTATCATTTCAGTGCAATTTAGGGGAGAGGAAGGGAGATATATTGAAAAATGATCGAAAATTACGGGTATTAGTGTTGAATCCATCGTTTTTGGGGTCACTGAGATGATGAACAGTGACACTTCCGATGGTGTTTAAATTCACATTCAGCCCACCAACTTACGGAAGGGGATATATATATAATGGATACGTAAGTTTTGGGATCGCTGACACAAACAGTGATACTTTTGATGCAGTTTAAATCCAAATTCAGATATAAAGGGCTAAAATGAAACTTATTCTTCCCTTGCGAAGAACGAGTATTCTGCTATTATTATTATTACTAGCTGAACCTGCGCTCTCTACACAGCGCATCATTCGCATATGAGCATAAATCTCCTTATCATTCCTTACATTTGTACATGTCCCTTTACAGACACAAGTGAAAGACGTATTGAGTAAAAAAAAAAGCCAAGGGGTATCATAAAGGGGAGACTTTTTTCGATTATTTTTTCTCAATATCTCGCACCGTTTGCAAGATTTTTGCCTGCTTCCGGTTGGAGTTTCTAATTCATGTATGACCAGTGTTTTCTTTCTTCTTGCATGCAGTATGTAATAAGCAAATACATTACATACACAATTAATTATAATGACAGTTATATATGGTGTTCATTGGGCAAAACACTCCCCCAAAAAAGGTTCATCTTAGACTGGAGAAATGGTTATCCTTCCTTTTCCATTATTATTTGGCCATGAAACAAACGCCGGAGACATATACAACCCCTATATACAACAATGTGGTGTTGGAATGTATAATGCTTAGGATGTGATGCTTGAGTTTTTTTTTTTTCAATTTCAACACTTACAATGTATTCGTAAAAATGTAATAAAGAAATAGTGCCCATGTTTTTTAAATATTCAATTAGAACTGGACAATCTACATGAAATTTGCAATCGATCAGTGAAAACGTCATCTTTCTAGAGCCTGTAGTTTCCGAGATCTCATTGTCGAAAGGATTGGACAGAAACATATAAATGTCGTTTAAAAGAGCTCCAAAGATGGCAGCACAGTTCACTTGCATTTATTTCGGAGAAGGCTTATTAAAGACAAAGGCCTTTGAACAATAATTTAAAAGGATAAACTTTGTGGAAAATATTTCTTTAACTAATTTATTTAAAGTACACTCTTTTAAAAATATTTGTCTTTGTTATAAATGTGAAATCACAAATAACCGTAAATCAAAGGTTTGAAAGCCAAGGTTATAGGTTAGAGCTCGGTCGCTTTTAATTGGTCCTGTAGCATTTTAATAGGTAGATTATTATAGGAAAAATTCCCTAATCTCTTTTCAAGGCAATGTTTTATAATTATCCTCCTTTTCCCCTTTAAAACGAAATTTTCGAAAACGCTGAAACTTGTGCCGAGTTTCATCTCATTAACACCAGGGATTCGTGAGATACAGTATACTATTCTTGGGGGAAATTTTGAATCCCATTTATTCTTCTTAGAATGGGTATTTACAAAACATCTTTCTTATTCCTTACTTTCGTGACAAAAAGTGTATTCTCTCCATATTTTACGCCCCTACCCGTAGTTTTATGGCGTGGGCAATGATAAGTCACCGACTTCTTTTCTTTTACATAATAGTATAAATTATTGTTACTTGGTACAACTCCCGATCATCATCCTAAACATTCTTTCTTGTACAAATACATACGAACTATACATAGCCACAGAATAAATAATTAAGAATATGAGTCACCATACTTCTTTTCCCCTAACAAGGGATGTGATGTTGAGTGAACATTCCTAGCCTTACATTTTTTTTTCTTCAGAGATATTAATTCATTATGAAAACTCAATAACTGCATAGCTTATTAATCTACGGTTGCAGGAAATGGATTATTTCTTTCAGTCATATAATTACATTAAAATAAGATTGTCTTTCCCGAAGCAGAATGTTGTAGATTTTATTTTAATTCATATCTATATTTTCAATACCATCTAGTTATTTATGTCATAACAATGTGTGTTCGCATTGTAATTGTAACCTAGTTATGTTAATCGTAATTCATATTAATTTTAAATGAACATTTCATGTGCCTTGGAGCTGAACCGAGACTGCAAACTACGCTGAAACAGTGTGTTATACTGTTCTTAGTTTGAATTGAATACTTTAGAACTAGAAAAAAGTAAAGTAAAGAAGGCTGGTTATCACCTTTTACTGGAAAGCTCTGATTCTTCTTTTCGTAGAGGAGGTATGGCTTAGTGAGTCAAGTAAGCTTGTAGTGGACAACATCGTGTTCATGGCTTTTCCTACTACTTTGGCCCCACCAAATCACTCACTTCCTTTAATCATCGTCTCCCTTAGCCTTAAGGACATAATCGTGGGACGTTAAACTCAAAGATTTTCTTCTTTTCATATAAATAAATAAATAAATAAATACGGATCATCAGTCTTCACGGTCTTCAAAAGTAGGATTATTTTTTATGATAATGATGAATAATTTTTGGGTATCGTATTTTATCCTGGTATTTTGGTCTCCCAATTTAAAAGAAAACGGGTTACTATTTTGAGCTCCCGGCATAAGCATACGAGAGGTATATATAGAGGTCCTTTATTTCTTGGTATCTACTAAGCTGATCTGAACGAAATTACGAGCAAATAGCCCGCCGTTAGAGAGAGAAAAATTGCTATATTTGGTGGCCAAGCTCGACTAAGGGCAGACTCGAATGAGCTTTCTGGTGCTTGGGGTCCCGGGTTCGATCCCAGCCCCCGCCAAGTGAACTTTGTGGTGGACAAACACCGTGTGCGTGGGTTTTCTCGGGGTTCTCCCGTTTCCTCCCACTTTCTTCATTCCACCATTTCATTCATTACTCATCATCACCGTCTCCTTTAGCCTAACCGGCATAACCGTGGGACGTAAAACTCAAAGATTTCATTTTTTCGAATGAGCTTGTATGTGGTGCTTTTTTTTTCTCAGTAACTACTGGCCGGATCTGAAGGAAATTCGGTGTACTAACAGCCTGTCGTCTGAGAAATAAATATAGCTGTAGGCTATTTGGTAGTCGAGCTCAGCGCTAGGCTTGGCTCGGCTCGAGCGCTTGAATGAAAATAGTGTGGAAGAGGAGACAGACAAGGATGTGCCTAGGTAGTATGTCGCCCCAATTATTCAACATTTATAGTGAATGTTTAATGAAGGAAACAATGGGAATTGGGGATTTCAAGAATGGAGAGCAGATCATTAACAAAATCAGGTATGCGGATGATATTGTTATTATAGCTAGAACTGAAGAAGGACTACAGGAAATGATTGACAAAATAATTGACACTCAGATATTATATGGAATGGAAATCAACATCGAAAAATCGAAAGTCATGAGAATATCCCGTGAAAACGCGCCCTTACGAGTCAAAGTAGAACAAAGAGAATTTGAAGAGACCGATCATTTCAAGTATCGGAAGTATTTTGACGAGAGACTCCTACTACACCAAAGAGTCAATAATTTGAATAATTTAGTTAAAAGAGGGAGATGAGGATCAAGAAACGTAGAAGAAACATTTCCAGGCCCAAATCCAAAATTAAAAAAAAAAAAAAACTCATTAGTCCCATTACCTGCCAAAAGGCAGAATACTTAATATTTTTTTAAAAAAAATCTGGATAAATTACACTAACCTTTGTTGGTGCGCATACGGTAATAAGAGCTCACTCGTAAGTAGGGGTGAACGTTTGCTCCTTCGTACGAAAGATCTATCTATGTTGGGGTCCATGGGAAAACATGTAGTTTTTACACCTTGTAAAATAAGTGTGTTCGAGTCTCATAGCCTCAGCTGTCGAAATAGGGGTTGATAAACAATATTCAGATGCCTGGTTTGACTACTGTTCATTCTGGATATCTTAGTCCCTACTTCTACAAGTGGGTTCTACAAATCCGAAAGTACTTGAGAAAGATAGTAAATAAATATCGCTCTACGATTTTATAGGCTTTCAATAATAGCCGTTTAGGCGTTGGGGGGAGGCGAGAAGAATCTGAATTTGTATATAAATACACTTTACCCAAAACATGTAAACAATTTGTGAAATATTAGTTTTATCTCCCGTGAAAACTTCGCTGATTTAAAAGAAAAAAATGCGAGCTTCCCTTCTAACAGAGCTAATATCGAAAATAGTTGCATGAATAGCATAGAAGTCGGAGCGAAGTTCATAAACATTTTGAAAGATGTCGCTAAGATCGACGGTGTTTATGCAGGTTGTTCATTGTGACACCGCTAGATACCGCAAGCTGGATCACTGAGATCAATGTTATACACACGTGTCTTCAAGTCGTTGCACTGGAATAAATGCAGTGTTTTCGGATTATCTTTTCCTCTACTTTGGTACATTATCGTTGTGTATAAGTACTGAATTTTTATTTTCTTTGTTTCGTTCATTTCTTCTTCTCTTTTTCAAAATAGTTGATAATTTGAGAGAGAAAAGATTCTCTCCTTCATGTCATTGTTTTACTGTTACATAGAGCTTTTCTAAACACACACCATTTTCGTTCTGTTATTATTATTATTATTATTATTATTATTATTATTATTATTATTATTACTGCTGTATTTATGTTTAACATGACATCCGTCTCTGCATTCTTTTCTTCTCCAAAGAACTTCCTGACCATGGGACAGAAAATGTTTTGCGTTTATCTATTCCATTTGCGTCACAGTACTTCTAGGGACAATAGCTATAGCTGAGATAATGATTGGTCTCACTATAACTTTTTGGCATTTTTGTGTATTGTTTATTTCATCTGCTAGATCTTTTTGTTTGCTCATTTTCGTACTAAATTTTGTACGTATGCTGAGTCAGTGGCACTGCTACGGGAATTAGTTCTTGGTCCATTTTATTCTAGTGATCCCGGGTCTGTTTCCAAGTACCGTTACAACCGTTCTGATTTCTCGGTATCAGTAGGGTATGTATTTCTCATTTTCAAGTGCTGAATTTGACTGGTATTTATAACATTGCTTGATATCTGTGATTAATTCCACGGTATGTGCCAAAAACTGGTGAATGTTTGTTCCTTTTTAGATAGTCTGTGGGAGTTATTATATGGCATGAACTTAAGATGTATTCAATTGTTTCTGATGTTTCTCCGCATTCTGTGCATTTATCATCTAGTATTTCTCACTTCAATATGTATTTACACTAGTTTCGGATTGATATCACTCGGTCCTGGATGACTATCCTGGTTCTGGTCCTAATAAACCTTATTGTTTCGGAAAAAAGAGTCCAGTTTTCTTGACCTAGACATTTGATTGTCGTTTATCTCTGTTACTGTCTTTTAGGTGGTTCTTAAAGTTTCCGTGGAGGTTTTTTGCTTTCCATTTTATATACTTTCGTTAATCTGATTCATAGTTTGTGGTAATATCTGTCGCGGCTAAATGGAATGGTGGTGTAGCTTGTGTATGTACTGCATGTTACATGAAATAGATGGTTTCTTTGCTGTTGGTGAATTAATGGCGAAGATCTTCAATTTGTTTTTGATGTAGTTTTGGTATATCTGCGATACCAATGCCGCCTCCTTATGTGTAGTGTCACTCGCTCTATTGTAGCTTTTGAGTGTTTCATTTTGAATTATGTCGAAGTCCTAATTATTCATGTTAAATTAATTAAACCAGTTTCTGACCGTTTGATTAGGATCAATGAATATGTAATAAAAGGCATTGTAAATATGTTGATGGCTTGAACTTTGTTAGCATTAGTAAGCTTAGTTCTGAGTATCACCGAAAATCTTTCTTTGACTGGAAATCTTTCTGCAATGTGCATTTCATTGTATTGTGTTCAATCCCTCGAAACTGCTGTAATCCTAGGTATTTGTAATGCTCTCCTTTTTTTAAGTCTTCTATTTTCTAATGTTCATCTAATGAGAATCCTTTGGTGTTTGCTATTTTCCCTCTTTGCAGATAGATGTACTTACTAATTTACATTTATTAATTCCTGGACCCAAACATTTTCACACCTAAAATCTGTTACTATTTTCCACTAATTTGTGTAGTTGACTTGAAGAGTTGGCATAGGGCTTTAGGTCATACGTATGTCCCAAGTGGTTGATTTTACAGAATTTGTTGCATTATTTTACCTTAAAGCCATAGGACATGTTCGCTAATGATTTACTGAGAGGATTGAGAGCTCTGCAGAATCATAAAGCGCTGAGAGAAACCACTTGGAATATGCTTTTGTTTACCCTTATTTTCCGAGATACTATCTTCTTCTGTTCATTGCAGAGAGAGAAAGGTCTGTGGACCATTGTTTCATAGTTACTTCCAAAAATTCGATTATCGTAGGATGTATTTAATACATTTGTAGTACCTTTGTTAGAAATGAGCGTGGAATTGAATCGAAGGCTGTTTGTAGTCTATAAATGCTACAGTTACTTTTCTTTTCTTGGGTGTAACGTGATTATGATTTGGTTCCTACATCCTTTGCTGGCCCTATATCATTCTTTTTGTTCTTCTGTCATGATGCTATTTTGTGTAAGAAAGTGTAAGAAGACATCATTTTGCTTCCTTTATAAATAGAAAAGCAGAATGACCCTCTCCCCGATGTCAGTACAGGCAAATATTTTTCTGAAAAATAAGTGATGCTCGTCTAAAATATAGCCACAATATGTGTCTATATCGCTTCGGGCCTTAATACAATCTAAAGCTAAAATATATTGGAAATATGCATTTATATGAGCAATAGAAAACTATTTTCGTATTCACAAAAGCCAGCAATGTGTTTATATTTAATTAGGCGTGTAAAGAAATAATGAGGATAAAAATATGACGTCATAAAAAAACAAGCCTTAATCACTATCATTCCGTCGCTTACTAATTATTCCTATTAGTCAAAGCATAATGTGAGAACTCCTCAAACTATCTTTCATAATCAAAAGGTATAACTTGCCAGCCTCATCAGGGATGTTAAAACAAAACTGGTAGTGATGGTAATTTTAATTTCAATGATTGTGTTGGTGGGTTAGTTTCAGTTCAGTTTTAGAAACTTTAATTGTGGTGGAATTAATGTCTCAAGGTTGGGTCAATATTCATTAATTTGATTAAATAATATATTATCATTGGAGATGGCCCTGCATTCAGATTTTTTTTTAAAATAATAATCTCTTTAAGAATCTGCAGCAAAATTTGATTTTAAAAGGAACAAAGACAAGCTAAATATAATTTAATTTATTATTTTACATAACAGTTCAAGAAGAGTTGTTACCATTATTTGTGAAAGGGAACAATTTCTTTGTCACTAGTCCTGTTGTTCGATTTTGAAAGGATGCATGTGGAGTGAGGGGAACAAGAAGAATAGTCTCGTGAGCAAGCCGAGGATCGATGTATTGAAGTCAGGACGAGAGAGCGTTGTCCTCTGTCCATGTACTCGGAAGAAGATGCATGTCATTTAATGCTGCGTGCTTCCACGGAATGGTATAACCTCAAAACATTTTTCTCACTTCTCATTCTTCCTTTTACTTGTCGTGTCGTGTTGTATAGTGGACACGATGCTTCAGGTTGTTCACTACAAAGTTAGAAACTACTTTTTACCTTCTGAAATTTGTATCCAAAAATTACCAAATAAGCATATGTAAAATATGGAATAATTACAAGAAAAGTTTTACATGAAAAAAAGTGATATTGTGACAGTTCATATTATTGTCCCTGATGTCTCAGAATGTTAGACCTCTTTTGGGTAAATTTAGATGAGTCAAACATGTAGGCCTAATAAAATGCTATTAGACCTTGTGAACAAAATTATATTTTCTGTTTTGCCGGATACATTTATTTCAGTTTTACTTTCCACGATTATGCACTGTAGGCTAAAGGAACGGATGGTTTAATAAAAGTGAGTGATTAGAAGAGAAATTGATGGAATGAGAATTTGGAAGGAAACAGAGAACTTTGAGACAACCTCATGAACCGATGTTGTCCTGGCCGAGGGAACGAATCAGGGACTCCTCTCATTAAAGGTGAACGCTCTGTCACTGAGTAATGGATTACCTAAGCAGTGGTTTCCAACCAATGTGTTGCGATACACTTTTGTCTCCTGCTGTCTCATAGGATGTGTCGCGAAGTAGCCAATCAGACGATGTCGGAAACGAGAGCAGCCAATCAGACGTGCCGATGCTCGGTTGTTTTTTTGGCTTCATTATTTAATAGGATGAAGATATGGGGCAGATCCTCTATTTTATAAGATCCTTGTTTTACTTTTGGTATATATGCAAGAATATTTTACAATTTTTTGTATTGTTTCAGATAGAGTGCAATGGAAAAGTTGTGTTAACTAGTTCTATTAAAATTATTAGATTATTCGGTAATGGAATAATTTGTCTGCAGTTATTGGAACGTTTTCAATGTTGGAACAATTATTCGAATTCTAACAGCACTACTATAAACAATAGCGTATTTATTTATTTATTACTGGATCACAAAATATTAGTTGCTTACTGTGCGGTTCATGTATTCCTTAAATCCACTATATGTGTGAATACACACCAACATGTTATATTCTAATAGTCCCTCGGTTGCTTCGTCTGCGACATACTAAGTTTACTGTCTTTTGCACTGTAAGTAATAGTTAAGCTACGACAACGCACGTATTCTCATGACATTCCCTGTGGAGAGCGTAGTGTAACGTAAATCTTCACCGAGTCGTAAATGATTTAGGAACAAATCAAAAAGTTTTATTTCCTCATCCATTAACAAACTCCTACACACATCACAATACTTCGAAAAGAGGGTAGGAGGTTCTTTCACGTGACAGGTATAATTTTATTTTATTATTGTTGTTTTACTTTTGTTTCCAGCCCGAAGGATAACTTTCATTTGTGCCTTCTAGACTCACCAAATTGTCCTCCCATTTCGTGACGCAAAACAAAAATGGATATGCGTGTGTTGCGATAAGATTACCTGAGAATGTCATCATTTTCTTTTGAGCTTCTTTTTCATGTTCTTCTTCTTCGAGTATTTAATCTCCTGAAGACAAGAGGACAGTGAAATGACATGAGGAAAGAAAGTGAAAGGGATCTTCACAAGACGTGGGTGAAGGATGCTGACAACAACTGTGTCAAAACTCGCGGTGTCCTGTTATGATGATTTCGTGACCTTACAAGGTTCTCTTGCTGGTCTTCCTGACTGTAAAGTGTTGTTCGTACCACCTTTAAAACTCTTATACACCAGTAGTGTTGTATTAATATCAAAGTAAATAAGAAAACTTACAGGGTTACCATATGTAAATTACTGAATGCAGGACATTCTTTCAGGACCTGCCTGACTTTCTTTATAATTTTGAAAGCAGCTTAACCTTGCAATTTTATTGACGACGGTGAAGCTGTATTCGTTATAGGAACAGGAAGATACTTGACCACAGCCCTCACTTTTGACAAGAAATGTACAATGTTCGTGTAATAAGTGTTCGTAAAATTTACACTTCATAAAAGTCAACCAACTTTATATATGCTAGATTATCTTCCTAAATAATTTTCCATTAAGTAGTGGTTTAATTTTAGGGGAGGACGCGCTATCGGTTCTGGTTTTTTTCTCGGTGAAACTTGATGTGTTCGAAATCAACGTTAAGCTGTAGATCTATGTCTTATATTACCTCAGTGCTGAGCGAGTTGCTAAACTCTCAATCACTCACTTATAGGGACAAAAATATATTCTGTAATTTGCCTTTCAGAGTATCAGTGCAGATACTATCCGTCTGCTGACAACTACAACAAAATTCTCTCTCTCTCTCTCTCTCTCTCTCTCTCTCTCTCTCTCTCTCTCTCTCTGTGTGTGTGTGTGTGTGTGTGTGTAGCAAAAAACGTTTTGTTCTGAAAAAACGTATGTTAAAATTAAGAATGGCAGCAGTTCATAGCCCGTATGCAACGCAATGCATACGAGATCAGGGCCATCGTGAATGTATGATATACAGGGTGTTTCAAAACAACACCGACAACGTTTGAGAGGTGATTCCTGACATCAAGCGAAGACAAAATGTATGGATCAACGTGGGTACACATATGCTTCCTTTCGCAGTTATGGGCTGCCGAAAACATGAAAAAATCAACTTTGAAGGTCCATAACTCCAATAATATGAGACTTACTGTAGTTGGATCAAGACTTCACTTAGGAACTAATATGTGCCCTATCCAAAAATGCATGTTTTAGATTCTTGCGGTACTTTCGCAACTTTTTTTTTATGGAGATAGTTGGTAACTACTTCAAATTATATGCCCGTGACCAAACTCCCTCTATAAAAACTGTTGTGGAAGTACCTAAGGATTCTGAAATATGCGTTTTTGAATAGGGCACATATTAGTTCTTAAGTAACTACGGTAGGTCCTATAGTTTTGGAGCTGTGGAACTTCAAAGTTCACTTTTTCATGTTTTCGGCAGCCTATAACTCCGAAACTAAGCATTTGTGCACCCAGGTTGGTCTATACTTTTTGTCTTATCTTGGTGCCAGGAATCACCTCCCAAATTTTGTCGGTGTTGCTTTGAAACACCCTGTAGGCCTATATGCTCAGTTTCTAACATTATATAGAGTGTTTAATCATTTCTATAATTTCTTATATTTTTAATGACAAAATGCTGGACAAATATAAATCTCATTAAATACCGGACAAGCGTTTACGTAAGTAAGTATGCATTTGAGTAAATACTGTATAGTTCACTCTGGTTTCAGACAGCACGTTTCATCCCTCTACTGGAATCTGGAAGAAACAATTTTAAAAAGATGATGAAACTTTAAAATGTGATACTATAAAGAGAACTCAATAAAATTTGGCTGGGGAACAGTAGAACAATGAAGTGTTAGAAAAGAGAAAGAAAATTAATAGTTACATTTCCAAACTGTGCTATCCATATATGTCTGAAGCATTATAGAGCAGCTTTGTCCGTCTGTCTGTCGACAGGTATCAGAGGAAAAACGGTAAATGATATCGAGATGCGGTTTTTTGCAATCGATTCATCGTCCCAAGGACAAGTTCGATTCCCTTCGTTAACTCTTCTATTCAAACTGGAAGTGGTTCAAATTAATCGTTTCCGGATTCAACGTTTATCGCCATAAAACGAAAACGGTAAGAGAAAGCTAGAAACAGTTTTTTGCAATCTATTCAGGGTTTCAAGAGACTATAACCACCGCAACCCACAACACTACCGAAGTTGTTGAAATATACTACTTCTTTCGGTTTCAATACTGCTTTTCCTAAAGCAAAAATGGAAACTATATAGAGATGGTAGTTCTTTGCAATTGATCCAGCTTTCCAAGAGTAGGTTATATCTCCTTCCAAAACCATCTGTTCAAACCGGAAGGGGTTCAGATTAACGATTTCCGTTTTCAACCCTTTTCACCATAGAACAAAAACAGTGAAGCATAGCGAACAATGGCTTTCTGCGATATGAATTAAGCGTCCGAGGGTCAGGTTCTCTATCTGATGTTATTAATCAATTGCAACCAGTATTTACAGATGTACTACTTGAATATTGAATTGACATAGTTTGGACTTCTACCGTAGTTTCACACTGTGAAACTAAACTCACTTTATATATATATATATATATATATATATATATATATATATATATATATATATATATATATATATATATATATATATATATATATATAGATAGATAGATAGATAGATAGATAGATAGATAGATAAATTCCAGAGAAAACTTTAAATAAGAGGTTGTTCTCAATAAAAAACAAATTTTTAGGGGTATTTATTGAGTTTGTTTAGTTGAATGTCCCTTAAGACGTTAGTACAGTAACATTAGCAAGACAAAAATCGGAAACAAAGCAAACGTGACGTAAAATCTCAAAGAATTATTGAAAAAAAAAGTAAATTCATACAATCGTTGTGAAATACCATGTAGTAAGCATGTACTAGGGATGTTGATGTGAGAGATATACGTTGTAATTGTAAACGCAGAATCAAGAAGACAAGAATGAAGAACTGCCATTGTATGCAATGCATGCTTTAAAATGAGGACGGTGGAATCTTTCAGTTTAGCATCCCATAATTATGCTTGTTAGGCAAAGGGAGACGAGTAATTAAGGCAAGTGAATGATGATGGAAGAATGGGTGGAATGAGATTGTGGGAGAAAACGGGAGTACCCAAGAAAATCCACGGGCACGATGTTGTCCACCACAAATTTACTTTGCCGAAAATAGTATACTTTATGATAAAGCATTGTCAATTGAAAATCATAGTGATGGAATTGATTCCTATTTTATTTTATTGTAACGTATAGTTTTACATAGGCTAACATATAGTTTGACTTTAGTATATGTAGAGACTTTTTTTTTTAACCTTTTGCTGTCGTTTCCAATTTGCCGAGAAATACTGACACACATACGTATTGCGTTTTCCTGTACATCAGCTGTAATTGTTAACTTAACATTAACTTATTTCATGCAAGTAAAATGCTCATTGAATTGATATTTTGTTATGTTCGTGTTTTGTAAAATATGTATTTTACGTCATATATTTATTCCTTTTTCTTTCTTTTTTTCTTTTTCATTCTTTCTATATCCAATTTTTACCTGTAGTTTGTAGCATTTTGCTTTACCAGGAGCTCTGGGTTTTAGTCATAAATGCGAAATAGTAAATAATGGCTAAAACACACTTATGTTGTGCGTTTAGTATGAAGTTATGTATCGTTAGACAGTGTTTATTTCTTTTTGTCACTTATACGTATTTCAGACCATGGCCAATGAAGGAGAAGGACACGCTGAAGTAATTGGAATGTTTGCCTCAGATGCGTGTGTTTGTGTGACGTGGTATGGCTGCACGGGAATGAGATGAAGCGAGTAGGTTTGAACTTCCACGGGGGCAGGCATTGAACCCTGGTCGTGACAGTCGAACCTTGAGTCCCTCTTAGAGAATCCTCGTTTCGTATTTTAAGAGGACAATATAAGTGTTCTACCTTTACTACTCCGGTGGGCTTAGTGATCAGAGAATTAATACTCCCTCTCCAACTCCGCTCCATGCTTTCAGGCCTATCTTTTCCATTCTCCTATTCAGCTCCAAGTTAATTGGATATTTCCAGGTCTTCTGCTTCAGATATCCTTCCTCAGTATAAGCGGAAGCACTTTAATCGAGTCTCTGGTTAGCAAATGCAAATGATCACATTTATTTCAGTGTCTATGTACTTTTCTTCTCTCTTTATTTCGGTCTATGCGAAGTTAACATTTTTTACTGTCAACTTCCACGTTGGTATTTGCTAAGCTAAACGAGGTTACTGCGTTTCCAGGAGTTCCCTGTCATAGTCAGACAACTTTATTTATTTATTTATTTACTTATTTATTTTATTTATTTATTTATTTATTTATTTGTTATCTGTGCAAATGGAGGATTATATGTATCTGTTTCAACCTTGTATGTTATTCTTTCAACAGGAAAATTATTTTGCAGATTATTTCAGAGTTCCCATGTTTTAAATGTCTGTTGATCGTTATAAATGTACAGCTGTGTTCAGAAATTTGTCTATACTTTTGAGAGGTACTCAATCCAGGTGTATTTCTTTTTTAACTCTTTGAAATAATTATATATATATATATATATATATATATATATATATATATATATATATATATATATATATATATATATATATATATATATATATATATATAGTGGCGGATCCAGGATATAATAAGGGAGGAGCTAAAGCCCCTATAACCCCCCTTGGATCTGCGCCTGTATATATAAAAGGGAAAGAACAAAGAGTCACTTTCTTTAATGTTCGAATTCCCCATTACTTACTCAGAAAATATTTACGAAATAAGGAAGGATTTGCTTAAGCTGGATGCGTGAAACTCGGTATTTGAACTTCTAACTAAAAGTAATAAAATATATGTTTCAGCGTCATGAAAATTACACTTCTAAGAGGGAGGGAAAGTCAATTTCTATAATATTAAAATTTTTCACTGCTTATGAGATTTGGACCCCCCCAAAAAAGTCTTTTCCTTTAGGTCTCGGTTCGTCCAGTTAAGCAAATGAGAGTAGAAAGTGGATGATTAATTAGGTTCTTTTAATTATTTTAACGTTGACGTAGTTTAATTTTTTTTAAATGTCTTCTTTAACATTTTATTATAAACATTCTTAATTTGCTGTAATTATTAAACACGTTTAATAAACATAAAACAGACTAATCCCCATTTGGGGGAGGGGATGAGTTTGTTTTGGGTGTTAAGCCATCATTTGCCGCACGTGGCATAACCTTTGATTTTAACTTCACGTACAATCAAGGCTCAGGTCCCAAAAATATAGCATATCTGAAATTTGTTACTACTATATATAATAATAGTTGATTCCAACGGTAATAGCTATGATACTAACACTGAAAATATTAATAATGTAACGAGTAAAGAGTAGTTAATTACGAGTATGGCAACTATTTGTTACAGAAAAAGTTCAATATAATAAATATATGTGTAAAAATAATTTACTTCAAACCAGCACAAAGAAAGCAAAATGTATGGCATACATACCTCAAACACCATATTATGTTAGTAAATACGAGGTCAATGGTGTGGAAATAGAAAAAAAAAAACATTATGAAAGATCTGGGAATCACATTTCATAGGCAGTTAAAATTTTGTGACCATACAAATGCTATCATGCAAGGAGCAAGAAAAAATAATAGGCTTTATTTATTTATTTTTTCTGAACGATAGAGTATGTACTTATACAAATTACTTGTAAGAACTAATCTATAATCTGATTCTGTAATATGAAACAGTAATATCTAAAACTTTGACTAACGGATTGATAGTATTCTTGGCACGGACGCGATGGTAGCGCCACAAGAGATTTTTTTAGGTCTTGTGCCATTTACGATTTGTGCCGCGCCCCTCCGGAAACGAGACAGCTTAATGAAACAGAAGACTATGAAAGATTTTTAAAAACAATATGTGTATGCTAAACAGTACCTTATTTCTGTTGTGTTTAACTTATGTACGTATCAATATCAAACTGCATTTTATTTACTGTTATGGCGAATTCCTTATGTATGTATGTATAATTATGTCCTGTACGTACTGTATGTACTGTATGTATGTAGGTATGTACTGTACTGTATGTCCAATAAAAATAATAAAAGCAATAATCTTATATATAAAAGAGAACGTACAAATCCTTTGTTAGCTCATCACGCTAATACGGCTGAACCAATTTCTTTCATTTTTGGGGGGTTATTAAGATTTGGACCCTAGATGGTTTTTATCATATCACTTTAATTTTCAATTACCAGTGTCTTGAGATAATTGACCATTCAAGTGTCCATAACGTACAAATCCTTTGTTAGCTCATCATAGCTAAATCTAACCTATTTATATGCAACCCACATGACCGTGTCACTCGGCGGGTTAACATAAATGACAGGCGATATAATGTTAACATTTACTCCAATCTTCTATGGTTTTTATCATATCACTTGAAAGCGAAAAAGTAAAAATTATCTAAGTAACAAAGTTTATTGCGTTCCGGGGTGACCCCAGCGAAGCGGGGTGAACGCTGCTAGTAATGAATAATCTAATAGAGGGAAATAAACAGTAAACAACAATAATAAATAATGTACACAATTTTCTATGTATCCATCCATGTTAACCGAGTTTTTGCTTATCCGAGTTAGATTCGGTCAACATTAGCTCGGCTCGGATACTCTAAACTCTATTGTATTTCAAAAGCTTTTAATATAGCTAAACACCATCAAAGTTCATTTTCAAATGATCTTCTTGGCTGCAGCTCGAGAAGGCATCAGAATTTATTCCCTGTTTTCCCCGTACAAATTTAAAAATAATCTAAGAACAAGCTGAAAGGAATATTACTAATTGTAAAAATGGTTAAAATTACTTCCACAATATTTTGTTAAGTACTGCTGTAGAGTAATAAAGTCATTACAATATTGCATTATGTCGTTAGTGTCTTACACATATTGATTATTACAGAGTAATTTGTCAGTTGATTTATTATGACAATATGTAGCAGACTTTTTTCTGCAGTAGTTGTATTTCATTTATCATCAGTTACTTATTTCCATAGCATGTTGTACCTAAGGCCTGCATGCGTACCATTTTCAAAATATTTTGTTTACGTATTTATTGTTAACAGTGTTTATTATATGGTTGCATATTACGTAGAAAACAGTTGTTACAGGGAAAAAAAGTGATGCCATTGTATCCTTCTGGTTGCCATGTTTTTTCCTAGTGTGCAATACATAGCATTTTCAGCTAAATGATTAACTTCCTCATCTTTAGTGATTAGACCCATGTTCAAGGCACCGGTGATAGTAGGCCTACATATAGTTCGGATTCCATTTTCAACTTTAGGTTCAAGTATAGCCTTGATGCTGGAGAGAGGTGTTCAACCTCAAAGAATCAGACAGAATGGTAGCATTAATTAGTTTTATCATGATGATAGCCAACGGCAGGATGATGATCTCGTCAATTCTTCTCCACGGCCATCGGTTTTAGCATTTCTTTTCCACGTTACTCTATAGTGATTTTTAAAAGATTTCTCACTGCACATTGCATTTGGATATATCCAGTCAAGGATTTATATATATCCGTATTCCTTCATAGCACAAACCCGGATCCAGTTCAATTACAAGTCCCGGATACAATAAATTAATTTTATGCTTATTATAATTTGTATAACAATTCATTTACCCGTCAACATTTTTAATTTATCCTGCTGCTTTAACGATCACAATTGTAATTTTTATTAATTATATTATTAGATGAATTAAGACACACCTACTAATTAATTTCAATCAATCAGAACGTTGATAATTCATTTTTAACCAATCACAACATTGTTGAGAAATACATTACTATTTACTGAACACGCACGATACCGCGACAAACTTGCTTGGTTTTCTATTAATAATAATATAAATTGTAATAAGGTAAGCTGATAAGTTTCTAACTGAGCAGTATTACTACCCAGTTACTGTCGGCGATTGGTACACTCTGTCTCAAAACTGATTGTAAGTAATTATTAAATTCTTGATCATTTTTAAATTCGAAAATTTCGTGACACACCTTGTAGGACTACGGGACACTGGTTGGGAACCATTAATCTAACTCATTTATAGATAGTATGATATTCCTGCCGTTAGATTGTTTGCAAAAATCTGAGTTTTAGCTACCGTGTGTGGTTACAACTCCACTTAAGTGTTTTATTAGTATTATAAGTGGGTCAGTTCAGCGATTATATCACTAGCAGAAGTGCCCATTCTTCGCACGGGAAGAATGTTTATGCAAAGTGTTCAAAAGTAATGACGTGAGTGTAATATATAACGACAAACGACAATATATATATATATATATATATATATATATATATATATATATATATATATATTGACATTACCCCTTGTAAGGTATGCAACTTGTACCTCAGAAAAATATGTTTGGTTGCCTACCTCAAAAGTACTATGGCTCATGTGTACATACTTTAAATTTTGATCCTTCCCAGTCCTCTCGAACCGAAAATCGAAGGAACTGCTTCGTGCGCTATTAGATTTGGTCTGGTCTGTGAACAAAATTTGGTGTTTCTAGGTGACATCTTTCTGTGCAAAAATTTGATGATACACGTTATTCTGTTTGTTAGTATAGATCAGTGGTTTCCAAACTTGTTTAACTAACGCCCCATTCGTAATCCTGCATATTTCACGCACTGGCTCATTGCTCATGCGTGCTTTTGGTCTAATCTCTTCTGCAATTTCGGATGGAACATTGTATTCTGAAACCTTCAGTAATAATAATAATAATAATAATAATAATAATAATAATAATAATAATAATAATATGGACACCAATTTATACTTATTTCTGGCAAGACTTCTTATATTATTATTATTATTATTATTATTATTATTATTATTATTATTATTATTATTATTATTATTATTATTATTATTTTATCAGCTTTGTTTTTGGTGAAACCGTAGTTCTTAATCAATAATTACTTTGTGTTTCTACGATATTTAATTTAACGCCTCTTTGTTACATCATACATAATATTTATAATTACGAATGTAGTTTATTTTGATTCGCTCGTGCCTTTGGGTCTCATGTCGCTGCTTCAATTTCAAATGGTCGCATAGATTTTTTTGGTGTTAACTCAATATCGTGAAGCAGTTGGGGGGCACTCTCTCTTCTTTCCTTTTTATTTGGAGTAGGGTTAGGTGAAAGTTCACTACAGTCCAGAATATTATTTATTTATTTGTACGACCGCTGACAATGCATAATTAGTTGGCATATGTAATATTCTGCACATAAAAAGTAGCGTACGTGTAATAAAATATATACATTTTCTAATATGCAGGACAAAGTTACATACTCTGGTTTGTGTAATAAGTAAACTTGTGTATGGGTACAAATGTGTTTCATAGAAAAGTCAGCAGATACCAATTGCATATTTACTGCTTAGTGTGGATTAGATGATAATTAATCCTATTGTATTATTAGTTTATCCTAAAGCAGTATAATAAGTACCATAAATTAGAGGAAGGTCTTTAAAGAAATGCTGCATTAGAATTTTAGTGTAATGAAGTGCAAAAAGCGTAATTAAAGTTTTTTTTTTTAAGTGCTTCGTCTGTCTGTGTTTAACTGTTATTATACTGTGTGGGCGCTTGACACTCACTAATGAGCGTTCGAGGAAGGACACAGACAGGCAGGTACTCCACCCTTTGCTTTGTTTATGTTCTCTGCTACTGTCTCTGTCTGCTCCATAACGCTCATACTTGACACACTAATTGTATTCGCATCTACTTTACTTTTTTTTCTTTATTTCTTGTGTTAATATTATATTAGGGCGAACCATTGCACTAAGACAAAAAAATATAATGGGTTATCAATTAATGAATCTTACAAGTTTGTTGTATTACCAAAACATTTTTAATATAAAAGAAAGTAGTTGTGTAAACGATACTAAGATTGTAATGCCTGCAAACAATAAGACGTAGAGGGAAAACGTCGTTTTAAGGAATAACGTTATACCTACAAAGACAGTAATGTTGCATAATTGGTATAAAATTTAAAAAAAAAAAAAAAAACATACGAATTTTTTTTTTAACATCACTTAAACACATGAAATTACTTACGTACGCATAAGATTGAACACAATATCTCACTGTGATCGTCTTCCTGGCTATGGGGTTAGCTAATGAATGCGCTTTTGATGCAGGATACTTAGATTCGATTCTCGACGGGAGCTCATTTGGTTTGGATCCCACGTTAAGCTTGTGGTTTACTCATCATGTAGCCTCGATACTTAAAAGGAATGCAACAATCCAATCCAATCCAATCAATTATCTAATACTCGCTCAATGATCTAATTCTCTCATTTAATTAAAACAGACATATGTGGAATCTCAATCTATTTGAACTTCAGTTGTAATACTTATGTCAATGGAAAGACCCCGAATATTATTCTGTACTTTTGATCAATTTAGAATCATCCATCTTCTTTAGCCCACTGAACATAAACATGAGACTTTTAGGAATCATTGGAGGTGAAATTCGCGCTTTCTCTTTTTCCACAAATGCAAAACATATCAGGGCAGTGTAATGCCATAAATTTGAAAGTACCATGAAATGGATTGATGATAATTGTGGATATTGTATACATGTATGACAGTTAACTTCCATAATGAAGAAAGCTGAGACCAGTTAGAATGGGTGTAGAATAGTTTGGTGCTGGACGTTTTGCGCCCAAATGTTAAAGCTGAATTGACTGAAATGTTAACCGACATAATTCCACACTGAGTGTGCTCTATATTAAGCAAGTAAAAATCAAAGTCAAACACATGTGATAAGTGTTCCCGATATAGTACATGGTCCATCCAAGTATATTATTTTTTCTCTTTCTTCATCTATTCTGTGGTTTCCAGGAAGTTTCTTACTGTACTGTATCTGTTCAGTACTACGCTTTCCTACGTATTCTTTAATTTTTTCTCTTTCTTTCTTTCTCAATTCCTATTGTTTCAAACTTTTTTTCTACTTCTTGTGAATCACTTCAGTATCCGGATTTGATTCCCATTGTTCTGTTACGTTTTAGGCTAGTTGTTTGTACTTTCTGTGTGTTTTCTACAGGCTTGTTATATTTTCTAGGTTTACCTTTTTTTTTATACTTATTACTGTGATGTACTTCTTTCCATTGTCGGTTAATATTGTCTCTGTAAAGTTTGTTTGCTTCTGGTATGGCTTCCGGTTGTTATTTGTAATACAATACATTGGTATAATCTTCTGTTTTGTTCCTGTTTGTAAATGTATGATTTTTGCCACTTCGTCATGTATTCCTTATGTTCCGTTTGCATCACCATTGTGTGTCTACTTTGATATGTTGTATTGTTCCTGAATCTCCTTCATTTTGTCATCTTGTGGTGTGCTGTTTTTCAGGATGTGTTTTTTTGTAATGTTTTGTATTTATTACATGGTCTTGGGTCCTTTTCATGACGCCTTCTGTCTTTGGATGCAAGTTTCCCATGTTCATGAACAGTTCATCCACAAATGAACTCAGATGTAATACTTGCTGAATGTATTGAGCATATGATATGTAGAGAAAAATAAGAAAAGAATATAGAAACTGTTCCATAATTTTTCTTAATTTTTCGTTAAAGTACTCAAAGGTCTAGCAGAAATACTCCGCTGATTTTCGTATCTTTGTAATGAAGTCAAACAACATGTACTGCGTAGATAAATTGTTTGGCAAATTGAATGAAATGTTGCAAGCAAGTAAAAGAAAGTCTTATGTTTTCCTTTGTTATAACTTTTAAACTTTCGCTGCTCGAAGATACCAGCTGTGGCGGATCCAGTGGGGAGGGCTATAGCCCCCCTTGACGCTCAGGTATACACTGGATAAAATGGGCTTCAATCCTGCTTTACACTGGATAAAACGGCAAACTATGGTTTAGCCCCTCCCTTGATCATATCCTGGATCTGCCACTATATATATATATAATATTAGCACAAATTTCCCTGTGGATAATATACGTTGCAGTATTCTTGTGCAAGGTTTCATGGTCATAAGCTGACGAAATTTAAACACGAATTACGGGACAGCTTGTAGGTAAAGCTTCATTGACAAGTCTTTTGGGCTGTAAATCACTTCCCAGAAAGTAATTAATTTGGACGTTTGTTCTAGGTGCGAAGAGTGCGGATGTAGATGAAAAAAAAAAAAAAACTACATCGTTCACCAGAAGCGACGTACTCCAATTAATCATAGAATGATCTACCAAGAAGCAGATCAATTTATTTGATAGGTACTTCGTTGGGAAGTTCCTATAAGGGAAAAATATGGGGGAGAAATGACTATACAGTCTGGCATTCCAATTATGTTGGTGTACATATTTTAATGTATTGCTGAACTAATAATATGATAGTATATTATTGTACTTATTTAATAACAGTACCTGTTTAGAGTGATATTGATTTAACAGCGATAACTAAACGTAGAACATTGGAAATGTAGGCAGCTTTTTGTTACCACTGTAGTGGTAGATTCTGGATAGTATATAGGACACTTCATATTCTTACTTGCTTCTCACGAATAGTCATTCGAGGAAAGGTGGTATCACCATTGTGAATTGAATTCGTAGAAACTTGATATTAATTTAAATACACAATGTTACCAATTTAATCATTTATACCTAAATCTAGTCATTTATACATGTTGATTAGCCAGTAAACATGTAGCATAGTTATTGGCAATTAATTTTGTATTCATAGTTGCCAATTTCTAACAGTGTGTTCGTAGCTGTATTGAGTACCTTTTCCAACCAAAACTTCAGTAAAATTATGAATAATAACTAATGTATGATTTGCTAATTTCTTAATTTTTTGTTTGTTGTGATACATTACTACATTACAACTCGCTTGCTAGGATGACGGTCTCACAAGAAATCGAGAATCTTGAAATTCCATCTAATGTAGCTAATTTTAATCCACATTTAATTTGTGAATAAGAATTTTGAACGTACGAGTATGTATGGTGTGGATGTATATGTGCCTACCAATAGTGCCATCAATAGGTATAATAAACATTACCGCAAGGACGGGGACTAATTTACCATTGTGTAACACCCCTGTCGGCTACTTCCTGAAAGCACTTGTTGGCAACAGTGTAATACAGAGAGAAGAAAGGACTGCAAAGGCCAGAAGCTTTGAATCTTAAGCAGCGGAACTAGTTATCTTTTTCAACATTTTCTGTTTGTTGTAATACCTTAACTTTCATCTATTTTTTGGGGGGGGAGGGGGAGTCTATAAGAACCTAATAGTTAGAAGATACGGTGAAATTGTGGCCAATATTTATTTACTTTCGAGAAATTAGCCGTGTCCTTGGGCAGTTTCATAGTCAAATATAAGTCAAATTTGTCATCAATCTGCACTATTTCCTATTAGTTGGTCACCTTTTCTTAAACTTGTATTACATAATTATCTGACAACTTTTGTAAAAGAAAGGTATCATTAAGAAATTGTGTGGAATGGTTAGTTGATTTCAATTAGTTTGTGAGTATATGATAGTTTTGTAAGTGTACAGACGTAACCCAAGTCGAAGTCAGTTATTAACAGTGATGCATGAAGGACGTAAGCGAAGTTCATCAGGCTGCTCAAGGAAACATCCAAAACCGCGTCTCCCTATTATAAGTGAGGCTTGGTATCTTAGATATAATCTTTCTTGTTGAGTTTTGGAAGGCATACAAGCAATTTAACAACCACGTTGAAAAGCAAATCTTCCTCCGACAATGGCAAAATTTAAATTGAGTTTTCGTGACAGAACAATTCATTGAAACGTCATGACTACTAGTTCCGGTTACAAAACCCAGGAATGGGTAGATGCGGCAGAAACGTGATTGGCAGAATTGTGACTTGTTAGTGTTATCAAATATTTTTCGATGTACTCCTTTACCTTTCTCTAAGTTTGATTTCTTTCAATGTATTTTGGAGGAGGAAACTTCGTAGATGTTTTCATCTGTTTCAGAGCAAAGAAAATTATATTGGCTGCTGTTAGTATTGTGCAATTTATTGATCGTTTGTACAATCCGCGGCAAAAAACCTGCAACATGAGCATATAAGTTTATTGTGAAATGACGAAGTCTTTTGCTCCAAAATAAGTGTGCACGGGAGGAGGCCGAGGTTTATCCTGGCGTGATTCGTTCCACTTAGAGGTTATGTTTATTCCCTGTCCTGTTAGGCGTAGTTTCACAATAAACTTACATCCTCATGTTGCAGGTTTTTTGCCGCGGATTGTACCATAAACATTTTTTTCTTGAATATTATCCAGAAAGTATCTTAAAATAATCATTGATGGACCCTCCCATCACTTGTTACACAGAAAATGGAACTGAGAAACACGTTTTATGTTTTAATTTGGTTAATGGTTTAATGTGTTAATGGTTTAATTTATTAGGGGATTTTTGCAAATAAGATATGTCTTTCCATTGCACGGAATGAATGCTCACATTAAAAAAAAAAAATCTGATATCGTTTATTATTACAATTCGTTCGAACCATTAGGAATCGAATAAGAGGTCATGGTAGATCAATGTTGAAACGCTCACCTTTGTTTCGAGAGTTTCCTTCTTGATCTCACGGGACTTTTCTGTTTCCTCTTACGTTCGTATTTCTCCAATTCCATCGTCATTCATTTTCGGTATGGCATTTACTAATCCCGCAGGATGGGTCATGATAAGGACCGATTTCTGCCTATTAATGGATTTTCATAAAAATTGATACCTGTTATCTACACAATATACCGCGCTAACTCAAACCTTCGAAAAGCCGACGTAGGTGCGTGAGAAACGGATTTTCGTGGAAAGCGCCAACATGATAGCAAAATTCTTAATAATGTTTTATTCTGCTGATAAAGGCATATAAAATAACCAAATAGCAAGACCACAGGTTGATTTGTTACATCATGAGAGCAATTTGTTTAGGATAAAGCGTGCTCGGTCAACCTGTATTTCGCTATCAGTATTCGTTTTCGGAGTTGTAGTAGCAATAGAGCGGGCAATCAGAACAACACCAAAAATTGCCAAACTGTAGTCTACTTGAACATACTAGAGACTCAGATTGTTCTTGAAGTCCGCTATATATAAAACAAAACGTTGCACTTGAAATCCCATGTATGATATGAATCCACAGTAAAGCACAAAAAAAAAAAAAAAAATCAATTATGCAAACAATAAACAACAATAAACTATCAAAGGAAAATATGTGAAGACTTTTGTATTAAATATCGTCCTGAAGAATGCTTGATCGTATTCTGCATCGTTAGTTCAGTCGTCATCCACTTTACCCTGGGCATCTTCAACGTAATCCTCCTAAGATGCTGGGCCATGGAATGCGGTTGGGTCGTGCGTGCGAAACCCTAGATACCACAAGACCGAAACTATGTGAGCACAGCAGCCTATTAGTCCAGGCGCATTTGTAAGTCCGTGGGATTTTGAATGAAGGGATGTTGCGGGTAGGTTGAATATCTTCATTAGGGGGTACCTAATACTGTGGTACCAGGTGGCAAGCCGAAAACTGTGGCAGGGGACCGGGAAGGGAGGAAACAAAATGGCCGCCAGTAACAGTTGTCCCTCTGGCTTTAAAGTGCTATAACTTCTACAACTTTTATACTAAAACCTTGAAAGTTGTGCAAATAGGTAAATAACACATCAACCATTCCATTTTAGAACAATTTGGTGCAATAGCTACGCCATATTTTAAATATGGCGCCGTTAAATCCCAAAATTTGGTCTTATTTATTTCTTTTCTTTATATTCAAACGGAAATAACTCGTAAACTGCCACAGATAGGCGAAATCACCTTGAAATAAATATTGTGGGTTTGTGTAAGGGCTTTCCAACGAGATATATATCATTTCTGTATCTTTAAAACTAACGGAGCTAGACTAGTTTATGTTACAGTATGGGTATACCTTATAGCTTTTAATATAGGATTAGTAAAATTAGGTGAAACTTGCATTTGAAAGTTCGTGAGTTTTGTGTGAAGGATCTTTATGGGTTGAGGGAATGCTTTCACTAGAAGGTACCTAATCATGTGGTACCAGGTGGCAAGCCGAAAACCGTGGCAGGGGACCGGGAGGGGAGAAACAATATGGCCGCCGGTGAAATTCGTTTCTCTGGTTTCAGAGTGCTATAACTTCTACAAATTATATATTAAAATTTTCGTGATTGTGCAAATATGTAAATAATACATTATAAATTTTATTTTAGAACAATTTGGTGCAATAGCGACGCCATATTTTAAATATGGCGCCGTTATATCCCAAAATTCGGTATTATTTTTTTCTTTTCTTTATATTCAAACGGAAATAACTCGTAAACTGCCACAGATAATCGAAATCACCTTGAAATAAATATTGTGGGTTTGTGTAAGGGCTTTCCAACGAGGTATATGTCATTTCTGTATCTTTAAAACTAACGGAGCTAGACTAGTTTATGTTACAGTATGGGTATACCTTATAGCTTTTAATATAGGATTAGTAAAATTAGGCAAAACCTGCATTTGTAAGTTCGTGAGTTACCACCCATTATATACCATCAGAACTTGTTCCAGGAAGGTTTGTGTATTGCGCGGCAGATAATATTGACTTCCAAGAATACTTGCCATATGGTAAAGGTACTCTACATGGTACTGTTATGGTTATTTATCAAGAGAAACAGGAGGAAGATGTATCTTCTGAAATCAGTTTGTCAGGAAAACCTACGACTAGATCACTCGAGAAGATACCCGAATCAATGTCTAAAATACTACCTTGCGTCATCTCAGGATCATTAAGACCGTCAAATCTCTCTCTGGTAAGTTCAGCAAAGTCTCCAGAAGAAAGTTCAGAGTTAATTCAAAGATACGAACGAGATGACATAGTCTGGATGATGGCAAGTTTGCAATTTGTCCGATCGCACGCTGATGATGATTTTGAAGATTCAGAAGAACAGTATAAGAAATCTTCTGGAAGAACTACAACAAACTCTGAATCTCCTTACAATTCGATTCTTAACAAGACCATGCCCAAAACGAGAGTTTGTCGACTACTTTTGACTGATAGCAGTCCGACCAATGCTCCAACTCAGCTTACGTTTATGAAAAGACTTGAAGATGTTTCAACGTCAGTTATGGGTCCAAATTCAAAGACAATTGTTACACTTGATGTTGGTTTGTACAGACCTACTTTGAAACTATCGATGGCGAATAAAGAAGAATCGAAGAAATGGATCTTACGATCCGGCGAGCTTCATATACTAATGGCTATGCTACGAAGTATCGGTTCTTTTGTGGATGGAACTGAACTTGAGACATTTTTGAATGAACTTTACAATGAGAACGTACTTTCTAAAATTATTGCTGACAAATATGTGAGGAGGGCTGTGGATGCTCACATGACACTGAGAACGGTTCTTTTCAAATTTTTCCCTGATATGTTTTTCGAAATGCATGTGGAAAGTAAAGCAGAGATTGAACAGGAAATTAATAACATCATAACAGCTTTGCAGCTTTCGAATAACGAATTAGTGAAGAAAAGTCACGAAAATACGGCACAAGCATTGGCTCGTCTTCATATTATTTCCAAGATGAGAGAGTTTACAACTGCTAAGTCGCATGAAAGCCCGACATTCAAGGTTATGTGGCAGTACATGGAAATGGTGAATCTTATGATTCTCTTCATACGATCTGTAAGAACTCTTCATTGGTTGCTTCATCTTAAGGTACTAGAAAAATTTGTGAAGTATTTCTTCGCTCTTGATCTGACCAACTTTTCAAGCATGATATCTTGGTACTTAGCTGAAATGAAGCAGGTAAAACTGATGCATCCAGATGTATGGGCTGAGTTCCTAAAAGGAAATTGGGTAGTTAATAAATCAGCCATACCATTTTGTGCTTTGGGATCCGACGAAGCACTTGAACACGAAAACAGGAGTATGAAAGTTTTGGGAGGCATCAAAAATATAACTCAGAAGAAAAACGCACTAACAAGATTTTTCTTGATTGCCCCTGAACTTGCTAGAGTATCTGATGACGCTAAAACTATGTTTGGGATGAAAAGTGACCATAAAAAAGAGCATCATCAGCTTTCAGTTTCCAGATCAAAAAGACAACAGAATGATCTGAGACAAGTCTATACAGCAGTGTGTAATTCCACTAATCCAGTGACGTACGATGGCAATGAACTCATAAATGTTCAAAGAAAGGCAGTTTTCAATAAAACTATTGAGAATGATTGTTGTGCAATGAATGAAAAAGGACTTGAATTATTCAATAATTTCAAAGAGGATCGGATGGAGCATCAACGAACAAATCTTGGGAAAGCGTAAAAAAAGCGAATTTAAAGCTTTGCAAGTCTGCACGGAAAACAATGAAGACAAGGTTGTGTGATACTCTCTTACAACTTAAAGCTGATCGTTCCTTGTTTACAAGAATGGTTATTGCTTAAAGATACCGGACAGACATTGATCTAGAGGCTGCTCTTAGTACGTACGAATTTTCACCAGTTCCACTTTCACTATTTCACCTGGATGGATCCATGATTCTGCCTCAAAATAAGAGTGTTCTTATGAAAATTCTAGAGAATGTCGGCAAAGCTACAGAAGGGAATGGGAAACCTGTAGAAGATTTGCTGCTTCAGGAAGATGGGAATATCAGTTCAGAAAGTTGGAGAGAGAAAAAGTCAGCAGTGGAAGATGACGAAAGAGTAGAACTGGAAGAAAGAGATGCAACAACACCCGTAATTACTTGCACTGAAGCTTCCATCACATACAAATCAAGTACTTCTTACTGTGTTGCTGTTCTTGATGGCATGGCGGAACTCCAAGCGTTGAAAAAGCCAGCGCATGTTAAAACATGTCTCGATTTGTCTACAGAATTCTGCAAAAGAATAGAGTCAGCAATGTTGAAATACGATGAAACTCACCTTGTTTTTGATACGTATGGAAATAAGTCATTAAAGATGTCAATGTGGAAGAAAAGAGCAAGAGACAGCCCAACAATCGAATACAAGATATCTGACTCTGTCAATATAAAAATGTCACTATGGAAAACTTTTATCTCATCCAAAAACCAAAGATGCATTTACTGTTTATCTTTCAGAAAAAAATCTCCTTCATGCGAGTAAGTTGGGAAAACGCTTAGTTGCCAGCTGGAGGACAGAAGCAAAATCTTCAGAATTGAAGAACATCAATGAGTTAAAAAGTATTCATGAAGAAGCAGATACAAAAATAATACTTCACAGTCTTTATGCAGCGTCTCAAGGGGCACAGACCATACACATAATGTCCCAAGATATTGATATACTTGTTCTTTGTGTGTGGTGGTCTAGACACTTACCTGACAATACGAAGTTTGTCACCGGAGTTGGAGTTAATAAGAGAATGATAGATATTCATACAATCCGTACCTCTCTTGAATCTTCTAGAGTAGAAGTCTTACTTGAATTCCATGCTATTTCAGGGTGTAATATTACTGGGGCATTTTCAAGGAAGTCAAAGATGTTTTGGAAAGCATTTTACAACGCTGGAGTTGACATGCTTGCATCTCTTGGAAACCTCGGTTCTAGTAAGTTCAATGACGATGATGAAAGGCTAATTGAGAAGTTCATTTGCAATGTTTATGTGCCGAACACTAAAATTCAAGATATTGGGAAACTACGATGGTGACTATTCACGAAAAGGGATATTCAAGGCTCAGGTCTTCCTCCAACCAGAGCGGCTCTTACACCTTTCATTAAAAGGGTGAACTTCCAAGTACTAGTGTGGAAAAGCGCCGGAAAATCACATCCAAATCTGCCAAGCCCACTAGATTGTGGATGGAAAGAAGAAACCAGTGACGAAAATAATATTGTTCCTGTGATGTGCAGACTACCTTGCGCTCCAGAGACTGTATTGCAGTTGATTCGCTGAGGTTGCACAATAAGTAAATGTTCTTTGGCATGCAAATGTCGATCTCGGACTATGCGATGTACGGAACTGTGTCTTTGTGGAGGAGATGAAGATGAGTGTGTAAACCGTAACTTACGATAAAAAGATTCAGAAGATGATAGTGATGAGACTCTCGATGACTAGTGAGAAACCATACGTGTTACATCGTAAGGGAGAAACCTTAGAAATAGCATATAAGGAATGCTCAGGTGAAAAACTATCGGTGTGACATCATAAGAGAGAAACCTTAAAAGTATAGTGTAAGAAATGCTCAGGTGAGAACCCATAAGTGTGACATCGTAGGGAAGAAACCTTAAAAATATGATGTAAAGAATGCTCAGATGTAAAAAACATCAGTGTTACATCATAGGGTAGAAATCTTTAAAATATTGTGTAAGGAATGCTCAGGTGAGAAATCATAGGTGTGACATCTTAGGGGAGAAAACTTAGAAATACAGTGTAAGGAATACTAAGGTGAGAAACCAAGTAGTAAAAACCCACTAACGAACTGAGTGTTTTTTTTTTATAGTGACCAATTGGGTCAGATAGAAAGCGGGCTCTTTAAACAATAGATAAATGAAGTAAATCAACTCCCAAGGTTGATTTAAATGAAGTAAATCAATCTATATTATAAACAATAGTATATACTTATTAGTTACGTAAAAATTCTTACAAGAAAATATATTTTTTGTAGGTGTAACTCTTTTACATACAAAACTGTGTAATTCAAGGATATATTTCTAAACTAATTGTATCACAGAGCATCATATTAAAGATATTAGATATAGGTACGTAAAGCCAAGGTTAATTATGTTGCATTTCTTTTCAGTTTATGTTTGTGTTGTGCTTTCGCTATTAAAACCCACAAATTCTGACACCCACCATTACATTAACTAGTCATTTTGTGTTAGTTTTAAAGATACAACATCAATCTCTCATTTCAAAGCCACCGATCTGGCCTACAAGTTCATTTCATCTCTATTCCGGCTACCTGTGGAGGTTTACAAGTTGTTTATCTTTGAATATAAAGAAATGGATAAATAATAATAATCTAATTTTGATACTGAAGCACGTCATATTTAAAATATGGAGTTGCTATGGCACCAAATTGTTCTAAAATAAAATTTATAATGTATTATTTACATATTTGCACAATCACGAAAATTTTAATATATAATTTGTAGAAGTTATAGCACTCTGAAACCAGAGAGACGAATTTCACCGGCGGCCATATTGTTTCTCCCCTCCCGGTCCCCTGCCACGGTTTTCGGCTTGCCACCTGGTACCACATGATTAGGTACCTTCTAGTAAAGGCATCCCCTGAACCCGTAAAGATCCTTCACACAAAACTCACGAACTTTCAAATGCAGGTTTCGCCTAATTTTACTAATCCTATATTAAAAGCTATAAGGTATACCCATACTGTAACATAAACTAGTCTAGCTCCGTTAGTTTTAAAGATACAGAAATGACATATACCTCGTTGGAAAGCCCTTACACAAACCCACAATATTTATTTCAAGGTGATTTCGCCTATCTGTGGCAGTTTACGAGTTATTTCCGTTTGAATATAAAGAAAAGAAATAAATAATACCGAATTTTGGGATTTAACAGCACCATATTTAAAATATGGCGTTGCTATTGCACCAAATTATTCTAAAATGGAATGGTTGATGTGTTATTTACCTATTTGCACAACTTTCAAGGTTTTAGTATAAAAGTTGTAGAAGTTATAGCACTTTAAAGCCAGAGAGGCAACTGTCACCGGCGGCCATTTTGTTTCCCCCCTCCCGGTCCCCTGCCACGGTTTTCGGCTTGCCACCTGGTACCACAGTATTAGGTACCTCCTAATGAAGATATTCAACCTATCCGCAACATCCCTTCATTCAAAATCCCACGGACTAGGAAATATTGACATATGCTCCTGGACTATATCACACTGGCACCGGCCTTACACGGGGAGTATGATTCCAGAATATCAGCAACATCGTACTTTATCCAGAGAGTGTAGGTGCGGGAAACCGTGTGGCGAGACTGGATTTTAACACGGCGGACATAATCCTTTTGCTGATTAAGAAATAATTCATGGGCAAATCCAGTGTGCACATGCTCCCTAGTATAGCTTTATGTTCGTGCTTATTTCCCGGGCACCCTCTATATGTTTTTTTTTTTTTTTTTTTTGACAATATTATAGTTAAAACAAAACTTGACTTATTAGCCGCATGTGTATTGTCGTCTTCCTAGTGTCATAATGATGAAGTTATAGTCCAATACCAGTTTCATTTCAATATATGGCGTTGGCTATCGTATACCATTAATTTTTAGGTTTACCAAAACATTTGTTTCTCTCGATTTCCTCGGAAACTACGCATCAGGTTTTGCAGTCATATACGTATTTTTGCTCACCTCGATTAGATCTGCAGACTTTTCTTCGTGAAACGATAATATTGTAGAATTATACAAGTGTATGTTCGAAATTTAGTTTAATATAAGAGAACAAAAAATCTTCACCTCGTACTATATAGTTGAGTAAGCCCTGTTCCAGAGCATGTATTTCTGGATTGTTTCCGAATATCAACTAAAATCAGTAGTGTATTCCTGTTCATTTCAGCCAATTTTGGATTTGTATCGGATAATTTTCAGAACAACGAAGTACATATTACCCGAATACATATTATAAATGAATACATATTACCGGAAATAAATTAAATCTTAGTACACAAAAGTAAAAATTCACGTTTGCCGCCTATACTAATGAGCAAATTAATTTCGTCATAACAATATAGTAGGAATACTCTGACAGTTACAAATCCAGACAAAGCAGACCCTTCTCGTGGCTATATGGTTAGCATACATACCTTGGCCGCGAGAGACATTCCTTTTATTCCCGGTGAGGCGGCTTATGTTGACCCACGTGTCATAGAGCCTCGGTGCTGAAAAAATACTATCAGCTTCAAAACAGTTAAATAATGAGTTGAGTTGATTTTAACGTCCCTTTCAGCAGCGAGGCTATATAAGACGTGGACCTGCTGATTAACGTGGAATTCGAACATATGAGCTTCCGCCGGGAATCGAACCCGGGTCTAACTAAATAATGAAATGCAACATGGTAAGTATATACGTAGTAGATAAATATGTTGAAAAGACGTAGAAAATAGCCATTTAATCCCTTGTCCAGCTCTTAAAAGTTGATATTGGTAGTTCTGAATAAAGTACTAGTAAGACTTTCTCAGTTACACTGCTTTGCCTAGGTTTAATATTGAGTTTTTCCCCACAGAATTTGTTTTTCCCGATAACTTCAAACGGTAGTATCTCCGATATAAGTAATTTCAGAGCATAGACTCTTCGATTCTCACCCATCATCTGTCCCTTTAAAGGTACCGTACTTGAATTAACAGGTGGCAATTAACTGTAAGGTAATTCAATATGCTCATCATAAATTAGTCAACTAAAAGCCGTCACCGGCCACAGTTTTTAAAATAGGTGTCGTTGGGAGTCTTACAATGTCCAATTGTACGTAATTTGGTAACTTTGTGAAGCTTTCAATACGCTGATATCAGAAGCAAAATTCAGGATCTCTAAATCGAATTTGGTGCAGAGTTAACCGTTGTTCAGCGACATTTAATGTGACATGCCAAAGGAACAAATCCAGTTCAATGGAAGTACATACGTATTGGCTGCTGTATGAAATTAAAGTTAACGGGGTGCGTGGGCACTGTTGTGGCAGTGACGTGTTCCTGTCTTTTAATTTATCTTTGAGGCCTTCGTTTGCATGACTCTCCTACGCAGGCCAGTTTCCTAATCTGGAATATTAAGAACTTCAAGGCCATTACTACTACTACTACTGCTACTACTACAGTCAGTGTAAAACACAAATATATTACTATTTCTGAACATTGATATTAGGTTTTTAGTGTGTGTTATGTACGTAATTTTCTGTTCTCTATTTGTTTTGCTTTTACATCAAGTGTTATTTCTTCTGTTTTTGGAAGTCACTTTAATTTCAATTCAAGTAACTGAAATAAATGTTGTTAGACCCATATTTATAAGGTCTCACTCACAATTCATCTAAAATGTTAGGATATACAAGCTTTCAAGAAAATTAAGGTCAACGAGAAAGCAACTTGTAGAATTACCGGTAAATCGGTGCAATAAGATTAAACTTCTTTGGCTTTATATATATATATATATATATATATATATATATATATATATATATATATATATATATATATATATATATATATATATATATATATATATATATATATATATATAATGAAATAGTCCTGTCAATCAAAACTTCATGAAATTCATCTTTATTTATTTGGTTTACTTCAAACTCTGGATGAAAATACGCCGTGCTTCGCTTGTCTCTTAAGATTGTATTTAAATAGGTAGATACTAGAAGCAACGGCGCCGACTTTCCAAAATTTATGTGGGTGCACATCAACGGTGGGACGTGTTATGTTTTAAGAGAAGACTCAATATTTGATTGATTCATTTTTAGTTAAAATCTTTTGTGAACACTACCATAAAGGGTTATGTTGTGATAAATTAAAATATGCCGGTACTATAAGGATAATTTGCCCTGCCCTAGCTCAATCGATAACAGGGCTGACTTAAACACAAGAAGAACGGGTTCAAACCCGGGTCCAAACTAAAAATCTTGTGGGTGTGCCGCACCCACAAAATTATTTGTATGGGTGCCGGAGCCACAGAGCACCCACGTAGTCGACGCGCATGACTAGAAGAGACATATTTATGTGCCGCCTGGCTTCAAATTCCACCCCATGGTCTTACTGTTATGCTGTAATGAGATTTGGATGTATGCAGGAATCAAACGTGAACTTGGTGCTTTAAAATAAAAAGTGAGCGAGCTAACTACAGTGTACTAAACTACTAAGAATCTAACATAACAAAGTATTTATTTTAAAAATATATTAACGATGTTCAGGAATATTTTCTCTTTACACAATAATGCGATTTTAAGATAAATTGTTATATGTTGGATTGTAACAAGCAGATTTATCATTCGTTGAAGAAATTACAAATTTCGAGATGGGGCCGTGGTGGCTCAGTGGTAGAGCGTTCACCTCTGGTGCATGGGATCCCTGGCCAACACCACCTAGATTTAAAGTGTTGTCCTGGCTCGATCCTAGCTCGCGTCAAGTGAACTTTGTGGTGGACAAACACCGTGTGCGTGGATTTTCTCATGATTCTCCCGTTTTTTCCTACTTTCTTCATTCCACCATTTCATTCATGTCTCATCATCACCGTCTCCTTTAACGTAACTGGCATAACTATAGGACGTAAAACTCAAAGATTTTACAAATGTCGAGATGTATAGGTAATTTGTGACGTTCGCTTTTATCTCTTTCTTTTCTTTTTTGCTTCATCAGATATAAATCTGGATAATTCGTTTTCTGGTTTTTAGTCAAATCAAGCGTGAAAATGTCGATATTTCAAATTAGTGTGTGTTAGAGGAGGTAACGGGGAATTTTCAGAATACATCTAAGCAGTTTGCTTTTCTTGATGCGTATTGACACCAACTGACGTTTTCTAATTGTACTATGAAAAAAGAAAATCAGTTTACTACAGTAATATTCTTATGGACGCTAGCCGAGAATTTTAGACTACACTGACAGTAGATTTTAAAAAGTTGTGAAGAATGACTGATAAATTAGTGAAAAGACAAAACTAGGATGAAAAATGGATCTTTGACGGCTATACAGATAATATCACCTTGACTTTGCTTCGTCAACTATATGTAGAAGCTGGAGAGACTAGTGTACAGGAAGCTAGATTTCAGCTTTATGTATAGAGAGATGTGAAATGTGAATAGGAAATATAACCAGAGCTAGAGATGGCAAAAAAGAAGAAGAAAGAAAGAAAAGAAAGCAAGAAGAAAAATCTTTGAAAAAATGTATGAAGATGTGGTTGTAACAAAGGACTTACCCTCCCCCCACTCTCTCTCTCTCCACTTAAAAAATCATCCCATTTTATAAAATAATTTTAGGAATGATCAAAAAATGGATTAAAAGATTGTGATATTGGCCTGGAAGTTTAGGAATGATCCAAGAAAAATGCATCAGAAGATTGCGATCTTGGCCAATAATTAGTTTTGGGATCAGGGGCCACAAAATTTTTGAACGGACCCTAAATCGAGTTTTCGTATCTCCTGCGGAATAAGCACATACTGAGTTAAAGGATAGTTTGGATTTGACTGTTTGTAGTTCTCCAGTTAAAGTGTAAAAGTACTAGTTTATAAGGCGTACAAGAAATTTTTTTTATTGAAATACGTATATTGGAAGTTTGGATCAAAAAAAGTACATCGTCACGTAATAAGAATGACGGTGCAAAAGTGAGCTTATATTGTAGTATAGAGGTTATTTGGTGTTCTCGAATTGTATCGAGTTATACATTAATGAATTAATTAACTAATAACATTAAGAAGTACCATAATAAAAATTACCATTACTGTAGCGTTGTCGTCTGTGAAATTCATGTAATCTGTAAATTTCCTAAAATCTAATGCTCCATCGCTATGCATTTAAGTAATAATAATAATACACACATACTATACTAGATAAACAAAGAGATCATAATGTATGTAGGATTTAGAAAGAGAGTGCAAGGCAGGAAGAAAAAGATAATGTGTGCGTATCCGTGAACAGAAAGAAGTTATGAACGTTCGTGAATTTAAAGGAAAAAAATAAGGAGATGAGGATTTAATTTGTGAAAGCTTTTAATAATGGATTTATACTGTATTATTTGGTAGATCTAATTCTAGCAGCTGATGTTTTTGTTGTGTTTTTAATACATTCAGAAAAAAAACACTTCTTGTTCCGTACTTTCAAGGTGAGGGACACATCTTACGTAATTGTGTGTAAGGACACTTCTCGGAACACGTAAGTTGTAAAATAGCCTTCCTTGTTTCTTGTTGGTATTTTCCCCCCTTTTCCTTTCCTTTTCAAAGAAAGGAAAAAAATTCGGCAAAAAGAAATGTTTTTTCTGAGATGTAATTACCTTTAAGCATTTCACAATTTTTGTTTTCGTTATGTTGACACTTATATTGACATGTTACAGAGTTAAGCAATGCTCTGTTACAACTAAGTTACATGTTGCTATATTCAAGAAAACAAAACTGTGTTAGTGATTTTTGGGTATGTATACCACAAGTCACGTCCGTAGCCAGCCCAAAAATGTAGGGGGAGGCGGTAGAAATTAGGGGAGCCCGATCCTGCCATATTGTAGTTCATCACCGTATTATAGTTCATTTGCAAGCCTACCGTAAAAATTTTAGGAAGCCAGTAAAAATTTAGGGGGCCGGCCCCTAGCCTCCCGTGGATACGGGCCTGCCACAGGTAGTTCAGAATAATATTTAGCTAAAATAATTTTAGCATAAAGATATAGGTATTAATTCACAGGAAAAAGCTAATAGGCCTACTATTCAACTATTTATTGGAAAGATTTTTTTTTTTTTTTACTATTTTTATTTAGACTCATGATAATGCACGAGGCTAAGGGAAATGATGATGGCAATGAATGAAATAGAATGAAAAAAGTGGGAAGGAACAGGAATCAAGAAAACTCTCGCGCATGGTGTTTGTCCACCACAAAGTTGGTATTTTTGTATTTGACTGTGTGTAACTGTATTTGATTGTATTTACTGTATATACGTATATTATTTCTATTTTCAGCAATTACTGCACTTAGATAAAAGAATAGTTAAATAACAACTATGTTCTGAATATAACAATACATTCAAAGTATCAGAGAAAGCTTCATTTTGTTGGTGGAGAACCCACCTCTCCACCACTCGTTTTTTCTACATGGTTTAAGATATGACACTCTTTTCGTTCGTGAACAGCTTTCCTATATATATATATATATATATATATATATATATATATATATATATATATATATATATATATATATATATTTCTCACAGAAGAAGATACTTCAAGATGTAGTTGAATGAGACGGTTCGGCTGAGTGAGCCGAACGGGAGCTTTCTCCCATAATAGGATAATATTGGGAGTCTTTAAGACGTAGTCTTTGTGTACTAGCCGGCTAAATGAAGACGTACTTAATTTTCAGTCGTGACGGGGTAGTTTTAGCTCGACGCTCTAAGACTTGTGTTAAGTCTTATAGGTGAAGAGAGAGTAGGAAAACTTACCATCATTCAGTATTTTGGATCTAGTGAGCGTAAATACCTAAATAGGAAATAGATTTTTCTTTTTAGTTTAGGGAAATGGATGTTTACGTCCAATAGTGCTTATATATATATATATATATATATATATATATATATATATATATATATATATATATATATATATATATATATATATATATATATAATATAATAATTTACCTGGGTATTGCAGTAAAATATAAGGATTCTTTACTTTTGTGTATATTAGAGATATCGAATTAAATATCCTAAGCCGTATTCGGCTTACGACGGAGATTGTAAGAGAGGTTCCATTACTGAGGAACCAAGTGGGTTGTTTAGATCTGTAAGGCAGTGTACTTACTGGATTCAATGCCCCTGAGATAGTCTTATTCAGAAGACCACGGATAGCTTGTCGTTTTTGAATTTGTCTCTCATATAAAACAGGGTTAAAAGTGGATCTGAAAAGGTAGGGGGATGGATGGCACCACACCGTCCCCCGTGCATATCTTTGCCCATTGTATTTTTTTTTTTTTTTGTACGAAGTGGGATGACGATATTTTTTGGAAGTGAGGTAACGACGTCCTCCTGCGTTCCCCCTCACTTTTACCCCTGATATAAGGGAGAATTGGTTCATGTTTACCTCATCTATTGGATTTATATATAAAGATTTTCGCTATATAAGGTGAAGCCTTTTACCTGACTACCCTATCCTGATTAATGCTTAGACATATTTCCTTTAACAGTGCTTCTTCTAATATAAGTGGACACTGAATAGGATTAGGTCAGGATTTTTATTTAGTGAGTTGAAATTCTTTAGAAAATTAAGAGGATAGAATGCGCCCTTTAAGAGAGCTAACCCTCCCAGCTTCCACAGGCCCCTGTTGTAAAGAAATTTTAGAGAACCGTAGAGGACCAACAATATAGAAGATATCTTAGAGAACTTAGAGGTGAGAGTACCCAATTTGGTACCTCTCGAATACTCAGTTTAGAAAATAATTTCTAACAGATACTCAATGTCTTCGATTAAACGCTATTAAGAGGGAATTATGTTATGATTTTATATCTTTGATATGAATCTGAAGAATAAGCAAAACCTATAGAATTAGATATATATGTTTATGAATGTTAGTATATTAATTACTTACCCTAAGAAGTATATTAATTGATTACCCTAAAAATTACTTATCTTAAATGAGTTATTATTTTAATTATTCATTGCGAGCTTGAACTAGTAAATACAAGTCGCTCCTTTGCAATTTATGCGGCAGGACATGTTAAACGTACGGAGTCTGGGGTATTTCTCTATTAAGTCGACGAGAACCAATTAATTTTATTATTATTAGCATTTGCAGCTTCTTACAATGTATTATTTAGGAACCATAACTTAATGTATTTTTTTTTTTTTTTTTTTACGACAATTGCTACTTCAGTCAGTTGAGAACTGATTAACTGCTAGTGACAAGCTATTTATGGCCCACGCTGTGTATAATGAACTACGTCAAATATACAGGGTGTTTCAAAACAACACCGACAACGTTTGGGTGGCGATTCCAGACACCAAAATAAAGACAAAAAGTATAGACCAACCTGGGTGCACAAATGCTTTCTTTCGGAGTTATAGACTGCCAAAAACGAAAAAAAAATGAACTTCAAAGGTCCATAGTTTAAAAAAAAAAAAAAAACTGTGGGACCTACCGTAGGCGGGTCAAGACTTCGCTTAGTAACTAGTATGTGCTCTATGAAAATATCCAAGTTTCACAATCCTGCGGTATTTCCGCAACAATTTTTTATAGAAGTAATGAGTACTTCAGATTATATGTCCGTAACGGAACTCCCTCTGTAAAAATTGTTGCATGGATACTACATGATTCTAAAACATGTGTTTTTGGATAGCGCACATATTAGTCCCTAAATGAAGTATTGTACCGACTACGGTAAGTCCCATAGTTTTGGAACTATGGACCTTTAAAGTTCATTTTTAAATATCCGAAACTCCGAAAGGAAGCATTTGTGCACCCAGATTGGTCTATACTTTTTGTCTTATCTTGGTGTCACGAATCACCTCCCAAACGTTGTTGGTGTTGTTTTGAAACACTCTGTATATATGTTAATATTACGCAGTCGAATGATGTTTCTGGAGAGTACAAAAGATCAAGAATATGAATAATGAAAACACGTGCTAGTAATCTATGTACTGACGTCTGTGAAGTTGTCCCGCCCACCTAACGAATTTTTCTTTTTCTTATCTACATCGTTAGTTTACGTTAGTTTTGCTAAAATTATCATTAGTTTCGAAAAAATAAAATTTTTATTCAACAAATAAATGGGCAGGCCAACTTCACGGTTCCCCACCCACAAACGAATTTCAAAAGTTTTTCATATCACATCGTTAGATTACGTTAGTTTTGCTAAAACTATCGTTAGTTTCGCAAAAATAACGATTTTATTCTAGAAATAAAATTTCCCGCCAACTGTGAGTTAGCCCGCCCATATTGAATTCTCATAAAATTCCAACTCATATCGTTAGGTTATTGTTGTTTTACGTTAGTTTTGCTAAAATTAACGTTTGTTTTGCAAAAATTACGATTTTGTTCGAGAAATAATGTTTCCCGCCAAATGTAAAATTAGCCCGCCCATAAAGAATTATCATAAATTTCCATCTCACATCGTTAGTTCATCGTTAGTGTACGTTAGTTTTGCTAAAACTATCGTTAATTACAGAAAAATAACGATTTTATTCGAGAAATAAATGGGCAGGCCAGCTTCACGGTTCCCTACCCGCAAACGAATTTCAAAAGTTTTTCATATCACGTCGTTAGTTTATCGTTAGTTTTAGTGTTGTAAAAAAACGGTTTTTTTTCTGTGAAGTTTTTTTCAATAAAAAACATCGTTCTTTTTCATGTTTTTTTTCAAAAGTCTGTTTTTTTTCTGGCAACTATTATTTATTGATTTATGTTGCAGATTATTGAAATAATCAACAGAACTTGAGTCGAAGCCCTCGTAACTTACAAATCGTTTGTTTCTTCGAACCTATACGAGCAAAATTGTGTGATTATTCCTTTCGGTCCCAGGCCATTTTTGGCGTTTTCCTACATTTCCAGTTAGTGACTTATTGCTCAAAAACTATTCATTCGATTGATATAGTTAAGGCCTTGTTTTTAAGAAAATGGATATGGCTATTTTTTGGTGTAAGTTGCATTGCAGTGTTACCAACGGGTGGGAAATTATTGAGGGAAATGTAGGGGTGAAAATTTACAAAAAATCCCTAACCGAATTTCAAATTTTTTTTGTATCTAGCACCACTGCTGCTATATGGGTTCAAGTAACCTAAAGAAATCTTTGGTGTGTTGACAAGGTACAGTGAAATCCTGAAGTCGCTGGCTTCCATTCAAAGAGGGAAAGAAAAAATTCTGTCATACACATGAAATTTTGACACTTTTTACGCCTCAGAAGCAAAAATCAAATATGCCGGGGTAAAGCTTCTCTAATTATCCTATTGAAACTTTTTATGGTGCGTTCTGTAGGACAAAGAGGAAGCTTTCAGGTAGTGGTACGTTTGTTAGGGGAGAAAGGGAAATTTTCCGAATTTTTCACCTAATAGCGGGAATTAATTGTTTTGGCTGGAAACGCTGCCACCAGACAGACAAAAACTATCTGAAAATAAACCGTAGTACTCAAAGAATATATCCTACAAGTATCATGGCGATATATAACAAAGTAAGCATGAAATTGAAAAAAAAATCTCATTCTACCTCAGAAGTTCACCATTTTCTTACCATTTCCAGAACATGGTTTATTATAAACCTCAACTGTACTTCCCCTAATTATTCTAGTGAAACTTTTTATGGTGCGCTGTGTAGGCTAAGGATGAGGCTGTTAGACACTGGTACCTTTGTTCGAATGTAGCCAACAAGAGGGAAATAATAGAGACAAAACATATAATTTTTCCAAAATTTCCCCCTAAAATCTGGAATTAAAATATTTTGTAGCTGGCAACACTGCAACCAGACAGACGCAAACTATCTTAAATTAAACATTGGTACACCACTAATATATCCTACAAGTATTATGGCGATATTTAAGGAACAAAGCTTCTAATTACCAAAAATATATTACGGTAAACAGAAAAGTAAGGAAAAATTAGAAAAATCAAGGGCTAGAACCTAAATACGAATTTTACGTGCGTCCCCTAATTACCCCATTGTAACGATCTGTACTTTAGTTTGTTAAGTAAGGACAAATGTTCGATTGGCGTAAGTTGACTTGCACTCGGACGTATAGGTACGGATTTATAAACAAAAGTTTCTAATTTTTTGCTCAAATATAGGAGAATTTTAATTTCCCTAATTGACAACACAGCGCGCAGGCCCGTCCAATTGATGTCAACAGTTAGGTACCAATTCAAGGTATCTACCTGGCAAGTCTTAAGGATGTCTTTCTACAACGAAGGAAGCTATAGGGAAAAAAAATAAAGGAAATTCGAAAGTTCTCGAATCTTTTACTGGGGTGAAATTTGAGAAGGAAATTCGACACCAGAAGAAAAAGAAATTAATATGATAAACTATAGTCCAACCACATTTTGCAAGAACAATATCCCGATATCTTAATTAGTGTCCACACTGGAGCGGATTAAACGAGTGACACACCTGTGTGTGCCATTTTGGCCACCTGGGCCACCGAGTACACATTTGATTACATTTTTTTGACTACTAACTCGTGTTGTTGTTGTAGTTATAGTCTCGACTAATAATAATATCGTTGTAAACAATAACTTTATAGGGAAAATTTTCTCTCCTTTTTACATCTTAGTTCCAACACTGTTGGTGAGAAATGTAGAGTGTTTCAAAATAAATTTTGGGGTTTTAAGTCTTCGTAGAACTTACTACATTTTACGTACAATTATGAGCAATGCATCAAGTAAAAAAGCACCTCAAACAGTCTTTACTACAAGTGTTCAATGTGAGATTCATTCATCACACGGCACACATCTAGTCGATAGGCGAGAAAGGCCCATAAACTTTCCGCCATATGGTACAAAACACATTCAATTTAGGGGAGTTTCGTTTATTAATTGTAAGTTAATTGTAATAGATACTACAAAGTTTCAAAACCCTAATATTAATTTTGAAACACCCTGCATTACTTCAAATTGAGTGGTAGAGCGTTCACCTCTGGTGCTTGGGGTCCCGGGTTCGATCCCAGCCCCCGCCAAGTGAACTTTGTGGTGGACAAACATCGTGTGCGTGGGTTTTCTCGGGGTTCTCCCGTTTCCTCCCACTTTCTTCATTTCATTCATTACTCATCATCACCGTCTCCTTTAGCCTCACCGGCATAACCGTGGAACATAAAACTCAAACATTTCATTTCATTTTTCAAATTGAGTCATCCTATATTCAGGTCCTAGTCAATTTGTCGCCTCGTGCAATGGCATAATTTGTCGCCTCCCCCTTTCTCCAGAAAGAACAAATCTTAGAAGTCATGATTTTAAGTATGCTACTCCAGCATGAGCAACAAAGGTGAGGGTAAGTGCAGTCGCACTCAGAAAGGCTTAAATACTTACTAAAAATGCAATTCCGTTGTGTATGTTTCTTTTTCTTTAAATGTGAATCTATTATGATAGTGAAAGATAAAGCAAACACACCTGCAGAGGATAGATGGTAATCCTTTTTATAGAATTCACTATCGAGCTTCAATCTCAATGTATCAGTTTGCAATTCCAGTGCAACTAGATCTTTTATCTTTATTTCTTGATTTTCTTCTACATCTCCTAACATTTAAAAAAAAAAAAAAAACTTGTTTCTATCTTCAATGATAAGGAACTTGCTTCTGACAAAAACAAGACTACTTTCATATCAAAACTGTGATAACATACGAAATGGAACAGATATTCACTACTATTCGAGAATTGAATTCTTGCATTTGACAACAATCAAGCAATTTGTGCTCGGATTTATTCGACCATTTGCTTTAGCATTGTCCATGTGGTCTTAAACTAATGCAACCTAAAAACATAATTTATGAATGTAGTATTCAAATAGAAGGTCAGCTTAGTAAATGTAACTACCATCATCATGAAGTATGTTTCCAACAAGAAATATTTAATTTAAATAATATACTTATGACAGATTTTGCCGGACCATCCAAGCTTGCCGTTCCACGCAAATGCACGTGTTGCATATATACAGTGGCGTATTTAGGAGGGTTTCCCGGCTTAAGCCCCCCCCCCCCCGAAATCTTACTTACTATAGTAAAGTATATGAAATATCTTGCAGAATTTTCACATTTTCAGGCAAAGCCCCCCCCCCCCCGAAAGTTAGCAAAGCCCCTCCCGAAACAAAATCGTAAATACACCACTGCACATATGGTAGAGCCGGTTCTGCATATCATATATATCTAGTCGACAAATTATTTATATATGACATTTAGAAAAATACTATTAGGCAAATTAGTATTAGTTTTTACCTTTAGACAAGTTATTGGAATTTTATACTGTTCGTGACATTATTTTCGTACTTATTAAAGGCCTGCTTTCACGAAAAAACAAAATTTTATTTCTACTTTTATTTCTTAGTTGATATTGATGAAAACTGCTGAAACCCGAATTGTTAATAGGTATGGTATTCATGTAAATTGTAAAATATTTGTAGCGTATCAGTATCTAGCGTTTAATTTATGTTGCATTTTACGGTGATTATACCTACATAAAAATATTTAATACTTAAATAGACGTAAGATGCATTACAGATGACTATTTGAAAAAAAACGAAATTTAGAAAAAAACGAGAGGCAATGTTTTTTTTCTAAAAAAAACGTACATTTCTGAAAAAATACGAACCGTTTTTTTTCTATTTACAACACTAGTTAGTTTACGTTAGTTTTGCTAAAACTATCGTTAGTTTCGCAAAAATAACGATTTTATTCTAGAAATAAAGTTTCCCGCCAACTGTGAATTAGCCCACCCATATTAAATTCTCATAAAATTCCAACTCATATCGTTAGTTTATCTTAGTTTACGTTAGTTTTGCTAAAACTATCATTAGTTTCGCAAAAATAACGATTTTATTCTAGAAATAATGTTTCCCGCCAAATGTAAAGTTAGTCCGCCCATAAAGAATTATCATAAATTTCCATCTCACATCGTTAATTTATCGTTAGTTTAGGTTAGTTTTGCTAAAATTAAAGTTTGTTTTACAAAAATAACGATTTCATACGAGAAATAAAGATTTCCGCCAAATGTAAACCCTAACAGCACAATTACATAGCAGGCATATGCCTATCATGTTCCGTCATGTTCCGTAAAACTAACGATAAACTAAGGATGTGAAATGGAAATTTATGATAATTCTTTATGGGCGGGAAACTTTACATTTGGCGGGAAATCTTATTTCTCGAATAAAATCGTAATTTTTGCAAAACAAACGTTAATTTTAGCAAAACTAACGTAAATTAACGATAAACTAACAATGTGAGTTTGAATTTTATGAGAATTCAATATGGGCGGGGTAATTCTCAGTTGGCGGGAAACTTTGTTTCTAGAATAAAATCGTTATTTTTGCGAAACTAACGATATGAGTTGGAATTTTATGAGAATTCAATATGGGCAGGCTAATTCTCAGTTGGCGGGAAACTTTGTTTCTAGAATAAAATCGTTATTTTTGCGAAACTAACGATAGTTTTAGCAAAACGAACGTAAATTAATGATAAACTAACGATATGAGTTGGAATTTTGAATTGAAATTCGTTTGTCGGTGGGGAACCGTGAAGTTGGCCTGCCCATTTATTTGTTGAATAAAAATTTTATTTTTTCGAAACTAACAATAATTTAGCAAAACTAACGTAAACTAACGATAAACTAACGATGTAGATAAGAAAAAGGAAAATTCGTTAGGTGGGCGTGACAACTTCACAGACGTTATGTACTGCAATGTGCTTGTATTCTCTCTGGCTTACAGTTACTAGATTGCCAATATAATTCCGGTCAAATCTGTGTTATTCCTATAGAAATCCGTTAGGAGTGCATCGTAAGTGAGGGATAGGTTTCGTAGGTGTTGTAGAACTGTCTTGAGCAGATCAGAAAATACCCACAATAACATTCGTGACTCTTCAGTAAATACAGACTAACCGTAGATATGACGATGGCTGTTTAGGAGTTCCCAAATGCACTAGCTTTACGAGAATTGGCATTATCATTGTGCTGTATGTGATGCCGTACTTCTGCGGGTGGGGTGCAGAGTGGTATGATGGTAACATACACAAGTCACTGTTCCACAATTAAGAATGAGAGTGGTGAATACTAATCCAAACCATGATAGAACTACTATCTAGCTAATACGTAGGGGACAATGTATCTTGTGAATGCATTAATTCAAGATTCCCTTTACATAGGTATTTAATGGTTACCAAAACATAATCATGTAGTCATTTGATTCTTAAAGGGAATCTGACACTGATCATGTATGGAAATTATACTATAGCGATACAGGTTTAATGAGTAGTCAGTAATGTTTACGATCCAGCATGTTATATTATGACTATCATTATCTAGATATTGTTGATCTAAGATAATCACCTTAGAATCATTTCTACTCTGTATAATTGGCAGTCATCTAAAGCCCGAGCATCTCTTAGAATATCAACCTGAATATATTTGCCATTTTGTATTCATAACTAGCACTACTGACTGTATTTTGCGGCTGCTACAAAAATGTTAATAAATAAAATTTTTCTCGGCTGTTGACAAGGCCATATCCAGGTAGGTTGTGACTCCAAAATTTTTGGAGATTACACTTGATTAAATGACATTTCTAATCTTCTTAAATGAAAGTTTCTGGTAAAACCTTTTCCCGAAGTCTTTTCTGGATGTGACTTTACCTATTGATGAACTTGGATTTGTCTAGCTCTACATGTAGATTTTTTAACATACACAACACTAAACCATACAAAGATCAGTTAATGATGGTATTGTGTGTTATTTATTTTCATGGTACTATTGAGATGATAGCAATGTAAAGCTAAATTCTTTAACTTCTATTTTTCTGAGTGTTTTATGGTTGTTTTGGTATAGAATTGGGTAGAGGAGGGTAATGGGGCACATAGAGAAAAGGAATTAAGAATCCGAGACACCGTTACAAAGATTTTTTTGTGTGTGTGTGTGTGTGAGAGAGAGAGTTATTTGTATCTTGGCATGTGCGTAGTGACTGTATATGTTTTGTGTGAACTTCAGATGTTGACTCAGAATGAAACATTATTTTTGTCGAGGATACAGCAGCTATATTCTCGCTTGGAACAACTCGCAAGTTGATGCATAGCTTTCTTTTATATAACTGCCATATTCGTTATGTAGACCTAAGATATAAATCAAACACTTTAAATTAAGAGGAGTTATCTTTATATATCTATCTATCTATCTATCTATCTATCTATCTATCTATCTATATATATATATATATATATATATATATATATATATATATATATATATATATATATATATATATCTTGCTGGTAAGCATTTCTCTGTAAAAATGCTGCCACCAAATATGTGTATATTTTATTTGTTTTAATGTAATCCTTTCTGTTTAAAATTTTGATTTTCTTCAAACTAAAGACTCTTGTTAAGGCTCTATATGTTTCTAGATTTACCCAGAAAAATATAGAAGAGCTATAACACTAACCAGGTATTTCCAATTATGTACTACTTGTTGAGAAGACTTGTGCAACTTGCGATACTTGAATAGGAGAAAAGTAATGTTTGCTGATTGCTTTTATCATATATTATAACTATTTTCAGACGAAATTCTATTTAATATGGTTCCCGCGTGATTCTGTGAAGTTAATGGTACAGTTCATTTCAAAGCGTCGTCGTTGTTCATACCTTTGCTGAATTCAGCTCTACCCTCATAGGAAGGTAACTATATTTCATAAATTCTGCAGATAAGTTCTTCAGATCTTTTATACTGATATGAGTAATCTTTGCCAGAAAGAAAGAAGTTAATCTTTTGCTTTAGTAGTTGCATCCTGAAAAACGGCGATTTTCAGCTTGTGTGTCGCGAATAGCAATTTCGATGGAGTAATTTGTAAGAAGTCTTAGTATCGGAAGAGGTATTGGACACAAGTGTCTCGGTCTTCCCAAAAAGATATACAGCGATGCCTTGGATTGGATTAGGGTTTAGCGTCCCTTCCAGCAGCGAGGCTATATGAAACGTGGACTTACAGCTTAATTGGATCCGAACTACATGAACCCCGGCCAGGAGTTGAACCTGGGTCTCCCACGCCAAAGAAATGTACGCAAATAGATACAGGGGAGCTCGCAGTGATGCCTTGGAATACAGCATAATCCTTTCAGAACCCTGTTCGAGTTCCGAGACAAGATTTCCCTTCAAAATAATAGATACTAAATTAATCCGTTTGTGGCTCGCACAAACTCGAATGATTTCAATAGTAAATACATTAAATTTCGAGGTAAAATATTAATAAATAACAATAGTACGTGAATAAAAATGAACTATGGCCACACTAAGTCGTCATAACAGATACAAAGCACTGGCGGCTTTAGCAGGTAAGCCGGGTAGGCACGGGCCTACTCAAAAATTTTGAAAAATATATAAACGCTAAAAGATACAATAAATGCTAAATATATTTTCCACTATTTATATTAATGGTAGATAATTATTTAACAAATAGCATCAACCACTACTGCAAAAGTAATTTCCTACTGTTATTAATCAAATGTGTATATGTATCCATAAGTGAGGGAGAGCACCTAACCAAAATTAAAATCCTGAAGCCGCCCCTGGTACAAAGGCATAAAATTAGTATCGAGAGACACGAGATGCTTTCACCCTGCAGCTTCGACAACGAACTGAATGGCAAAGGGATGAGGAAACGTAAGCAGAAACAGGTGCAAAATACGTAATGGGTGTTCGGACTCCAAAGCAGCATTCGTATTCCAAGTCAAAATTTGCTCTAATTTTTCGTTCGTATTCCAAGATGTTCGAACTCTGAGGTGTTCGGATTCCAAGACACCACAGTAATATTTTAGTGCATTCAATGTAGTAAAGTGTCCTATAAAAATGTCTTTATTGACCTATCACTCACATATTTTTTGTTCTGTTACAAAACATAACTATTTGCGGTCAAGACTAATCTACTACATAATAGTGTTAACTTATTCTATTAGACCTGTAAGTATGTCAGTAAATACCCTAATCAAAGTTAAATACGTGTGTAATAACCAGTTAATGTGTGAGTACATTTTTGTGGAACACCTTATATATTATTGAAAATCTGTTTCAATTATATGCGGGTAGTGTTTTCCTAGAACGAAGATAGAAGAGAAAATTATATGATAATACTTTGAATTAGAATTTTTGAAAGATTTGAACATTTAATAGTTTAATTGTGTATCTCATAAAACTCAATGTTCTTCGAAATAGGTACCAAACTTCGAAAGGTTGAACCTGAGAACTAGAGATGCTGTAGAATAAAAGGCAAAATTCCATTTTCACGACATCATCTTGCATAGTTTGCAATTTCGTTAAAACTTGTCTTTCTCTGTAAAATAGTTTGACTGTAGTCTTTGTTAGCGTCCTAAGGGAAGAGTAATATTTATGGTGAATAAAGTATCTGTTAGTATTCGTTGCTGTTGCTTTTTAATTCTACCCACTATCATTCACTTACATATCTAATATCCATTTTAGTCTAGTTCTATGTGGCATAATAATGAGATATTTAATTATGCACTAAATGTTACGACTTTGTGATTACATTTATTTATTTAACTTGCTGGGACAAAATGACTGAATACTACTGGTTATGACGAGACTTATGTATTCGTATTTAAGTGGTTAATATATATATATATATATATATATATATATATATATATATATATATATATATATATATATATATATATAAGAGAAAAATGCTGTAATTGCAAGAAAATGTTATTTAATTGAATGCCTACATATATACATATGCAATTGCTTTTGTTTGAGAAGTAATTCTGATCGTTTTCTGTTTTAAAACGACAGACCTTATATTACGGTGAAAATAAAACAATTTCCGTGTTACGAATTTAGGATTTAAGACAAAACTTGTTTGTATGCGTCTCACGGTTTCAGAAAATTACTATTCTTGTGACTTTCTCATGATCTTTTTATTATATATAGCCGAATTTCCCACCGATTTTTGAAAGTAGCCTTCCGGAGACTTCAAGAAGTATGTTGGTCTTAAATTGGTATTTCAAACTCTCACACATTTGTTATTCTTACAGGGAGTGAGGATCAGGGACTAAATAATTTTGTCTGTTGCTTTTCAACAACACACTGCGGCCATTTCGACTTTTGGTAGTGTTTAACTTGTTTTCGTCATGTAATTTATGAGTTATTTTCTTATAATTATACTTCAGATGACGGGCATTCTTCTTCTTTTTCTCGTTGAAAGAAACATGCAAGTAATGATTGGCTATATGGCTTGATATAATGAATATCTTCAACTTCATTATCTTTCATGGTGTTCTCTTTCCTTCTTTTCTCCTCGCTTAATATGTCATATCATCCGGATCTGTAACTGGACAACATAAAATATATAGCTACATTTATTATAAACAGATATTTGTTACATACAGTACTAATATCTGTCCTAAAATTTAATAATTTACTTCTTAACTACTACATTCTTTATTCAAGCAACTCAAGGTGTTCTTACTAAGCCCAGGAAAGTATTAAGAAGTTCCGGTAACTATGGAATAAATATTATAACAAACGAATTAGCAATGAATCACACAGACGCCAAATATATCCGTTCGCCGTATAACACTATCGTTGTAGCCAAATACGAGTACAGAAACAGAAGATACACACACTTCTTTCATTGAACTAAACATCCTTTAGCTTTATAACCAACAGTGAAGGAGTACGGTCGGCTGAACGGGTTTTTAGTTTCGTTATGTGTGATAACCACATAGACTTCTGCAGCCACATTTCTGTATCTTTAGTTCACTTGAAACATCCAAAACTGACCTAACATTGAAATTTATTATTGCCGTATGCTGACTTCGTGATGATGATGTGAGGCAATAAGTATAGTTTTGTTCCTACCTTAATTGTGGTGTTGATTAGTTATACTCTCCAGTAGATTTAAGCAAGAAGATCGTTGCTCGAAACTCAAAAGAGAGTTAATATTTTTTTTTTGTGAACAATTTGATAATCAAGTCAAAAAAATCGTGTTTCAGAATTTCGTTGTTGGCGGGAGAATAGAAAATATTTTTATGTGTTATATAAACTATCATGCTTTTAGTTCCTTGTTAGAAGTTTGGATTATTTGTTAATGTCGTAGTGGTTCTGTATATTAATATATTAGAAAAAATACGCTTAGGTATTAAATTATAGGGAAGTAGTAAGCTTGATTACTTTTTTATTTACAGGTAAGATCCATCGATTTACCAGTTCAAAGATGGATTCCCATATATTGTGAGTACAGAGTTGTTATATATTTTAAGAAATTAGTAACAGAGAATTCCCAAATCCTCCAGAAAAAATGTCAATTGCTTAACTAACTGTTAGAAGAGAGAAGAATTGTTTTCAAAGATCAGTAAGACTTGCGCAATTACAATCAGTTTGAAAAGTTTTAGATTCATTCAGTTACTTTATAATGAACTGATATCTGAATCATCATCATTTAAAAATGTTAGCATTCAACTGAATACTCAGCTGATCTTTTAAGAATGAATTAACATGTTCTGTAGGTAAGCTATGTATATGCTTAGTATTTTGGACTGACAAATATGCGTTTCTCTTTTGTTTATTGTATCCGAATGATCAACTTAACGCTAGTTTTGGCAGTAACAGTTCTCTCCGCCGAGGTATAAGGCAGTAGTCCTGTGTACTCTAAAGTACAAAAGTTTCCTCAACTGACCTCCATACTATTGTTCCTAGGTATGTAATACTCATGTATCTTGGGACACACATTATTATTTTACCAAGTTATGATTTATTAATTTGCTAGAATTACTGATCTGTTTGCTACATCATAGTTTTCTTTAAACAAGTACTAATCAGAACTATGTATTGAACTTCAGTAAAATTTGGTTTATGATCACCTATATTATTGTTCTCCTAATATATAAGAATGGACGGTCTTCAGAATTCACTTCATAATAATTGAACGAAAGAAAAAAATAATTATGATAATTTTATTGCGTATTTCTTTTTAAGCATCTTGATCAGTAAATACCAAACTAACATATACACATGTAGAATATGGTACCATTTTGCATATTACAAAAATTTCACATTGTGATACAATATATATAAACTTGAATACACCATTTTACACTCCTTTCATCATAACTTTCTCCTAATGGATGAATATCAGTATCTTGTGCTTTAAAACTAAAATTATTCAACGTAAACTTTCATATCAGCATGAATTGTATGTGAATATACCCTTCTGTGTTCATATTGTCAGTGGAAGCTTATATGTAACGCTCGTTGTTGCTATTACAAAGAGTTGACAGTTGGTCATACTAAACTTTAGAAACCACCTTTCAGAATATAATTACTTTATATATATATATATATATATATATATATATATATATATATATATATATATATATATATATATACATACTAGATAAAACTACAAAACATTTACAATTTTTACAATTTATCATTTCAAGTTTGTTACTACATTGTCCCCTATGTGCATATCTTTCAAACAGAACCAAAATGCTGTCTCATCTTCAGTACTTTGTTTACATTATGCAATATCTATTACAATTGCTTTGTGTATTTGTGTGTGTGTTCTTTTTAAGAATTACTGTAGGCATATAATTAGATATACGAACTCCAGTATCTCTCACACCGCAATCCAACCGTCGTCGAATTTTATGCTTTAAACAGGGGTACGTGTATACACAGCTGCAAAGTTAATATGCCAAAAGATAAGGCCCGCAAATGGTCAAACTTCTGACTGATATTGTATGTTCAAAAAACATTTCAAAAGGTTCAGCCTGTTGTATATATGAAATAGGTTTTGTCATTCATAAGGAGAAAGCAGACTTTGATAAATGAACTTTGGGAACATCTTTGCGAGCTAGTAGTGCACATTTAAAGTGTTAATACTGCAAACTGGGAGAGTGCAATAACCAAAAATAGCGGAGAAAGCGTCTTAAAGTTTCCGACTCGCCGCATATACGACGCATAAAGTTATCAAGTGATGGTGTGGCTGAACGAGGAGCATTTACAACTCGCATGCAAAGGGTTCCTGGTTCGATTTCCGTTCAGGTCAATTTTTTTGTTTTTACTTTAACTAATAAAGTAACCATTTGTAACTACAAGCAAAATATTTATTCACCATATGTTTGTAATGCATAAAACAATAGAAATGATCAAATCACTTGTAAAACCTTTCAATATTCCATGTTAACTAGTCTCAAAATGTAAATAATCCTTAAATATATTCATATCACGAGTTATATTATTGTTACCACAGTCGTTGTGTAAAAAATGTTATTGACTCTTCGTGTTTATATCTGTGGATAGTATGCGAATTACAAGGGAATAAGGCGAAATTTCCCTTTTTTAAATAATGGATGTATGCTAATAACCAAAGAACATTGAAAAGTTTTACAACTGATTTGAACATTTCTATTGTTTTATGCATTATAAACACATGGTGAATTAATATTTTACTTGTAGTTACAAATGGCTACTTTATTGGTTAAAGCAAACAAACAAAAAAAGTACCCTTTCTACGGGAGCCGTAGATGCTCCTCACTGTCATGCCGTCACGTGGTAACTATACGCGTCGCATCATATATGCGGCGAGTCGGAAATTTTAAAACGCTTTTTCTGTCATTTTTAGTTATTGCAGTGTCCTATTTTGTAATATTAACACTTTAAATGTGCACTACTACCTCGTGGAAGATGGTTCCGAAGTTCATTTACCAAAATTTGCTTTCTCCTTGTCAGATTAAAGCAAAGCGCCCGCTATACTTAGCCCTTCTACTGGTTGCCTAACACAATAATATCAATCTTAGTAACACCCTACTATCAATCTTAGTAGGGTCAGTGTAATCTTGCGAGCTAAAAAAAAAAAAAAAAAAAAAAAGATTTCTAAAGCGTCGAATTAAAAAATAACGGCGTTTTTTTTTAATTGGTACGAGAACTGGCATATCTACTCAAAATTTGGAATCATCCTGTAGTTTCTAGAGCTTGCAGTTTCCAAAATTTCGTCAAAAGAAATCGTTCACAAACATATAAACGTAACATTTTAATACATAGATATTCTAGCTAGGTACATGGGTTATATATAAGAGATATGGATACTAATTTGTTTTACAAGGTCGGAAAGACTTAAAGCCCTAAGTGTTTCAGATATCCACATTCTGCAGGCTGTACAATGAAGCAAGGGAAGACGTATGTTAGGCGTTACTCCCAAAGGTAAGGGGAAGGAGTTCTATGAACCAAGACGATTAGACGAGTAACACATATTCGTGAAAAATGTAGTCAGTGAAGTGGTAGTGGGCTGAGTCTGTTACAAGAATAAACTATGAATAATTCTAAGTAGTTCTCTGTTGTATAATAAAAGACAAGAAATTTCATACTTAACATTCGTTCACAAGGTATTGTGACAGAATCAAGAAATGCTGTAGATTTACATACAAAAGAATTGTCAAAAATAGGTGGTTGCTGAGAGAAACTGAAAATACCTTCATCCAACAGTAGATTGATAATAGTTAATTATAATCGACCATTAAAGTAAAACATCTTTAGGCAAAAAATGCAGATTTACATGTTACGTAATCCATACAAAGAAAAGTTTCAGATGTCCTGAGTTCGTTTGTGTGACAGGCTTTTCTGACACATCAAAATTAAGTTATAAACCTGATTTTAAGATTTTTCTCTAATCTTCATCAAGTGAATATTTCGTTTTAATTTCGTAAATCAGCATATTATTAATGACCTTTCATGTCATTAAGCAATTGTCTAATCAAGGAGACAGGGAGAGATTTTTCAAACGAAATATGCTAGGACGAAATAAAAATAAATGTTAACAGTTGCACAGAAAAGTTAGTGAGGTGTAACTGTACCGTTTATTTCCGTGCAGATTTTAGAACGGAAATAATCTTGTTACCATTGAATGTTGCAAAACTCACATAAATTTTATTCAACTCTTTTAATGTAAAATAATTGGTTAAACAGCTTTCTCATGAAATCAATATCAGTCCATTAAATGATTATTTTTAAGGTTTTAAAATACATTGAAAAAAAGGAGAGTATTGTGCATATGTTTTAGTACTATTTCTCCATTAAATAATTACGCACCAAATATCAGATATGGCCAGTTTCATGGAATAATGCAGTATTCATTATCCTAATTACCAAAACAAGTCTAATAAGTGTTTTCGTAGAGTGTGTGTTGAAATAACATCGAATGCAGGTTGCATAGAGGAGCATTGTGTAAATTATTGAAAACTCCCCTATCTATTTTGACTTTTCTCTTTTATCTCACAATTGAATTCGTCGACCAGCAAAAAGGATCGTGAATACAACAAATTATTTAATTATTGCGACTAGCTGCAAGTTTTTAACGTATAGATACATGTATGTAATTTTTTAAACAGCTTTATATATATACCGGGTGATTCAATAAGAACGTACCAGGCCTATATCTCAACTAATACTGCATGTAGAGCCTTCAAACAAAAAATTGCATTACCAAATTGTATGTGTAGAATGCAATAAAAATAGTAGCGACACCAGTGGCGTATCGTGAATATCTCCAACGGGGGCCATCTGCAAAATTTGACATGGAAACAGGGGTTGGTTGTGCCTCCATTGAAACAAGCGCACAATGGGAGAAACGTCGAGAGGAAACACCCTCGCACCATCTGATTTTCACCTAGTAATGCAACCGTGTTGCTGCCAACGAGGAGGAAACATGCCAAGGTTTTTTTTCTCTCGACGTTTCTCCCGTTGTGCGCTTGTTCCACTTTCCATTGCAAATTTTGAAGTTGCCCCCCGTCGGAGGTATTCACGAGACGCCACTGGTCTCGCTACTATTTTTATTGCATGCTACACATACAATTTGGTAATGCAATTTTTTGTTTGCAGGCTCTACGTACAGTATTAGCTGCGATATAGGCCTGGTACGTTCTTATTGAATCACCCGGTATATATATATATATATATATATATATATATATATATATATATATATATAATCCTAAAGAATTTACTTTTCCCTTCTGAAGAATTTCATCTTCTGCCCTCTTTTCTTTTCATTTTTAAAAAAATCTTTTTTGGGGCTTTTCATACGGAAGAGCTTCATCATAATCTTTTGTTTCAAGATATTTTTTTTCTCTTGTTTTTCGACTGGAGGGTGTATTCTTTTTGATGTGAAATGCGGTGCAATAAAGTGGGCGTTCCGTGTAGTCATGGCAACGCGACACAGCATCCTAGTTTTCTCCTTTTTGACGTGAACGGAAAACTAAGAAAAAGATTGTAGTTACAATGTCGCTCATGGGATTTTCCCGTGGGCTGTTGTCCAATATATACACAACATACAGCCTGTTGTTATATGTGTCGTGGGAAAGAATCTTTTCTTTTTCTTCTTCTGTTGAAGAAGTTTGTTTATTCTTTTGGTGATGGGTTCTCGGTATGTATCGACTCTCTTATATGAAGATGAATCTTCTTGGTGGAGGCAGTCAGATGCTGGATTACCTGTCCTGGAATAAATTTAATCTCTTATTCTTTTGTGTTCTCCCCTCCCCTTCTTTTGTTCGTGTTCCGTTACTTCTGTTATTTCTTCATTAGTAAGATGTCTCATTAACGCTGTAACAACAATGACAACGTTGGTGGAAAGTGTACAGTGTACTTACATGAATATAATAGCAAATACATATAACGAGAGAAAGCAAATTCATACTGGAAGGTACGTAGGAAGTTTGAGGTGGTGTAAAAGTCTAAAGTATTAAGCTGACAGTCACATGAAGCTTCGGTCGCTTGCTCGAATCTCGCTTAGTGCATGGGTATTATGTGTTGTCTATTCACCGATCATTCGTTTTTTCATCATCTTTAGATTAAAAGGCACAATCGTAGAACATAAAACTTATATGTAATTGAAGATATGTGTTTATATTTGATTCCAAGGAGATAATTTATTTTGCCAGTTACAACAGATTTAAATATCAAGTTATTTTAGTGTCAGATTATTTTGTATTGTAAAATATGGAAATTACTCCTATCACTCCATTCCACGTCATACCAGAGCTATTCTAAGAGCGAAAGATGGTTCAACGCAACACACACACACACACACACACACATATATATATATATATATATATATATATATATATATATATATATATATATATATATATATATATATATATATATATATATATATATATTGACGTATTTAAGGGGGCTTCCAGGCTTAAGCCTTCCGAAATTTTATGTACTATTTTAAAGAAGTAAATGAATATCTTTCAGAATTTTCACATTTCCAGGAGTAAAGTTAGCAAAACCCATCCCGAAACAAAATCGTAAATACGCCACTATATATATATACTAGGAATGCAATGGATATACCCGATTGCAATGAAATGAGCTGAGCGAGCTTAAACTACGTAATCAGGAAGCGTTTTTCGGTGATTATTCCTCGATGGTACATCGGATTTTTGATTTCGACCTATGTTGTCACTCAGCACGACATACTCTATCAGCGTGCTAAGTTTGGTTGAGATCGGCCAAACGGTCTAGGAGGAGTTCGCGGACAACCAAACGGCTAACCCGAGTATAAGAGCTTCGCTTCGCTCAGCTCAATAATATAGCCTCCCCTTGACGCTCAGGTATACACTGGATAAAATGGGCTTCAACACTGGATAAAGCGGCAAACTAAATTTTTGCCCCTCCCTTGATGATATCCTGGTTCCGCCATTATATATATTCATTAAAGTGATAAGTCTCTGTATAGAAGCCTGCTTGTTCTGTATGAAAACGCACTCTCTAGTAATAGTACGTTACAGTAGTATATTACTATGGTGAACATCAACAAACTAACAAGCATCTACCATAAATTGTAATTTATTTTACAGACAAACAATATTTAATTTCTTTGTATATGAAATTAAAATTTCCCGCTAAAGACAAGGATACAAGGTTCTTTAATGATTTGACAATCGCTGCGCGCATTGGTTAAAATACTGTAACTTCATTGTTTGTTGTTTTTTTTAACGATATCAAATAAAACATGTTAAAAGATGCTGTAGCAAACTGTTGGAAGACCAGTGCAATAATTTTTGGTATGCTGTATTCAAGTGCGGATATATCCGTCATCGGTAGATACCCTTTGCTTTAGCTTTTTATGCGGATACGGTACGTTCCCCCTTAAAGGGTAAAAAGCTAAATAATATTATCGGAGTATACTTCGGTCATGCCTAGTCGGTGTTTTTCGGGGCACTCGTTAGAATTCACTTGTAAACTTTTGTTTCTGCTGCGGTAAACCTTTGGTTACGTATGCTGCAGAAGTAGTAGTACCTGATAGTAAATAAGTATTTTTAGTTTTAGGAGCTCTCTCGTAGTAAAAGTGAATTTACCAGCATGGGACTTCATCAATAATAGCTATAACAACATCATGTAATTTTGTAATATTACTATAAATTAAAGGTAAAACATATGTCACAATATTAGAAATGGCATAAGAAAAATACATTTACTACTATTCTTCCTTTAGACGGTGTACATATATGAAAGTAAGAGTGTCCTCGCCCTGTCATTATCATAACGCAGTACTTAACAGTTCTCTCTCTCCGCCTTTGTCATGTCAACATATCCGACATTAGGAAAACACAAGTAAGCGCCGACGTATATAGAATGTATTTTCAAGACACGTGGGCTTAAACAATATATATATTGTCCACTCCACCCCTATAGGAGACTATTGTTCTTTCGGTATATCGATTGGATTTTTTAAAAGACTCGTTTACACCATCGTTATTATTCTTCAGTTTGTCAAGTCGAAGGTCTACAACTATTGCTCTTCTATTATGACAGGTCATGACATAGGGTACAGGAAACAAGTATATGTATACTGTACAAGTTCGACAAGTTTCTCAACTATTTATTATTGTAAGATCGAAAAATTTTTCAATGTTGGAGCCAACGAGTAGAAATATTCATTGTAGGGAGTGAATGTGTGATTGGAACATATTTCATCGGACAGTAGATGCTAAATCAAACACTGACAGGAGATTGAAGGACTTCAAGATATACAGATATAACAAGAGTAATAAAATTGCATTTTACATACTACGTTATTAAGAATTTCCCATTAAAAAAAAAAAAAAACTTTACCGGAATGGCATTTTTCATAACTTCTTTCTGAATTATTCAGAATACTTAAAGCATATTTAGAAGTAATGGGTGTCACGTAGGGGGGGGGGGTCATAAGCAATGTTTTTTTTTTTTTTATTATATATTTCCATTCATAGTACGTTATAATGCATTTCTTAAAAATCGTTCCCGGATATAGAGAATATGGCCTTCGTTAAGTATGATGTAGTGATTAGTTCTGCTTAACATAGAAAAGATTTTTAAGAATCTTGATGCAGTGAGGATATAAAGACAAGTAAGGGAATATTGTAACTAATTTATTTATAGTCTTTTTTTAATTCCGTGCTCCACACTTTATGTGACTTATATTGACATCCTGTCTTTATGTAGAACTTGTAATGTTTTTGTCAAACTCGGATTTGGATGTGTTCTCCTCACACCTCTAGTATGTTTTCTTCTTCCAGTCCCTGCAATTCTTGTCGCTTCTATAAAACATTTCTAAATGTTCCTTACTTTTATCTTCGGCTTTGGTCATGGGTCTTCCTACTTTGTTTATTATAGTGGTTTTTGATTCGCGGTTTGAAGTATCTTTTAATTTTTATAAGCTCTTTTTGTATCTGCTTTTCCTCTGTTCAGATCCTTTTACTTTTTTGTGTACTCACTTCACCTTTGCAATTCTGCATTTTCGATTAATCTATTATTTTATACTCTTTCTTAGCCCATCGTTGTTGACATTTATTATTATTATTATTATTATTATTATTATTATTATTATTATTATTATTATTATTAGTAGTAGTAGTAGTAGTAGTAGTAGTAGTAGTAGTAGTAGTAGTAGTGGTAATAGTAGTAGTAGTAGTAGTATTACTACTACTACTACTACTACTACTACTACTACTACTCAGGCCCGTATTTATATATTGTGCGCCCCTGTGCTCTAAATAATTTGCCGCCCCCGCAAAAATTTGCCACCCCCTCCCACCAAACGACCAATATTAAAGTTGAATTCATAGTTTTGGGGCACACTGAGATGAATAGACAGTTTTAATCCAATTCAACTTCAAGGTCATACTCCACTTCCCAGGGAGGGGTGAGATTTTAAAATTATCGAAAACGACAGAGTTTAACGGTATCAGTTTTCATTATGTTCCGGTTCATCCTCAATCCTTGGGATGGGGGTGGGAGAGGATGAGTTTTTAATAATAATCAGATAAGCTAGCTAATTAGTAACTACTGCAATTAGAGCGAATTAAACATAATATTATTTTCTCGCGCTCGTGCGGGACTCTGTGAGTTGCTAGTTTTAAATATTACTTTATTGTGAATCTTTAAAAAATAAATCCAAAATTTTGCCGCCCCTTAAATTCTGCCGCTCTGTGCTCGAGCACAGAATATCACTTACCTAAATACGGGCCTGCTACTACTACTTGTACTTGATTATCCATTCTTTCTTTGCTGTTTTATCTTCGTTAACCAGTACTTCATTAGAATGTTTTTGTGTTATCTTATTTACTGTCCGTTTTGCGAAACTATCTTGACTTCCTGTTCTTTAACTTGCCTGTACCAACCTTTTAAATTCCAGTTTAGTCATCATGACCAAGTTGTGTTTAGTATCCACATGTGCTGCTTAGTAACTTGCACACTTCTTTATTTGGTTTTTTGGAGGTTTCCTTAACGAGTATGTAATTTGTCTGATACCTTTGCTGGTCTAATATTTTCCATGTATGAATTCTTGTATTTCTTGAAGAGTGTGTTCGCTACCACTAGCTTATATCCTTCGCGCAAAACTCAATCAGTCTTTATCAAACTTTGCGTAGTGTCATTCGTTTTCTCTGTTTTTTAAATATCCTTCGGAGCATTTTCCTAGGGTTAATTTTCTGAGTTTTACTGTTATGACTTTGTCACTTGTTGCGTTGTTACTTTTTACTCGTTCTAATTTCTTATCCATTACGGATCCATCTCCAGTGAATGTTTTCTGTTCCCCATTTAATGAACCATTCTCTCATCAGAGTTTCATCATCACTATATATCGTACGAATTCACCCAAACTCACCCAATCTGGATCAAACTTAGTGTGATGGCAGATTTTGACCTATTATACAAGGGTATGAAATGTTACGCTGTGTAGGCTTTTAGTTTCCGAGTTGTGAGCCATCAAATTTGGTGCTAGGACTTGCAGAATGATTTTTTTTTTTCCGCAAAACAATTTCTGTGCACAATCAACGAAGCTTATTAGATTTAGACCAAACTTGGCATGGTGGTAGGTCTTAACTTGCTTAACATGGCTATGTAATATTATGATGCACAGATGTTTGGTTCGCGAATTGTAGGCGTTGAAATTTGTGGTTCAATCGTACGAATTCAACGAACTGATCTGAATCAAACTTGGCATGGTGGTAGATTTTGGCCTACTATACGTTTTAAGCATAATAGTGTGTGCAGGTCTTTGGGTTCCGAGCTATGGGCCAGTGAAATTTTCGCGAAACAATTTTAACACATATTTGCTTTTAAAATCAGTACTTTTTTCTACAGTAGGGGAACCTATACTTGTCAAAATGACCTGCTACGTTCAACTTTTGACATTTACTTCTCCAATGCTTGCCTTGTGTCTAATCACACCTGTGGAAAAGATTACTTTTCATGGATCAGTGAAAATATAGAACTCTGAGCTGTCTACTTTACCCAATTGGAGTCATTCTCATTTAATATACTAATAGTAAACGCTAGATATATGTATTTTAGAGTAATGAAGAGGAAGATATTTCATGGTGAGAGTGTAGGGTCAACACTTTTTTTCTTACCATAGTTGCCTATTTTGAAGTAATTGTGTTTTAATATACTAATAGGGTGTCTAGTAAACGCTATGTGCATTTTAGAGTAATGAATAGGAAGATATTCTATGGTGAGAATGTAGGGTGAAGACTTTTTTTCTTACAACAGTAAGGAATAAGGTATACAAAATATATTTTATCAAACTTGGGGACGTACCAGGGTAAACCAAAATTGTTGGATGCGACTGCCCCATAAAAATTGGTTGGATTACACTGCAGTAAATGATGTCAGTGTGAACCAAGTTAATCAGTAGTGTTTTTGTGGGAAATAAAACAAAATTTTATTCAAGAGATCATTGATTACACTGACTCAACGTTCAAACAAAAGGAGTATCGTAACAGAGACGGAAATGTGTGTAACGTAAGGAAAATATCAAGGAAAAAATGTCAAGTGTTTGGAAAGCATTTTCTAGGTTGTTATTTAAATCGTTTCACAATGTTGTTTCACAAAGTCTTTCTTTTTTTCCTGTATGAGAAAACAGTGTAATTGTCAAAGGTCTCCCACTGGCCTGCTAAACCGAATAATCAAAAAAACAGAAAAAAAATGTAAAGCATTGTAAATTCTTTCAAACATCTGATAAGAACAAAAGTTTTTATATATTTTTTTTTTACCCGTAGTACAAGTAAACAGAAGAAAAAAAGGAAAAGAAATGAAAAACAGGCATATAAAGAGTAGCAGATACGAGGATATTAAAATGACAACTTACTCAATGGCGGCGGTACGGGAATAGAAATGCCGCTGTATTTTCCTTTCTTTTATTTAATCTCAACAGAATTGAGGTTTTATGTGTGGAGACGTATTTAGTAACATAACCACATGCGTAACAGTTCATACTGATTATATCTTGCGTTTTTTTTTTTCGTTCTGGTTTTTAATGTCTAGGGAAGTCCATTGTATATTCGTATGCTTAACCATGTTATACATTCAGCGGTAATTTCTTTTTCTTTTTTAATCTCTATTTTCCTTGCTATTTTATTTTTCAGTAAAGCATAAAAAATGAAATTTCTTCAGTATATTTTGGTTTCCTTTTTAGCTGTCATTTATTTTTAGCCTTCTACTGGCAGAATTTTCTCGTATTTTCAATAATTCTATTTGGACGATTCGTGTCTGTTGCGCGAAAAAAAAAAAAAAAAAAGTAGGTTGCAAAATGAATTTAGTTCGTTCATTTATTCGCTTATTTATGTACTCTCTTTTTCTTTTTTTCAGAAATAATATCATTACATCTTCCATCACAGTCACTATTGAAGATGACTTTTACACGATTTGTACAATATTGTCTTTAACAATTTATAATGTAATTTCAAACATCACCAGATTCTATCGTCATTCAAGTATTTTGGGGGACCGGAAAGTAATGTAGTTTTTTTTTTTTTTGACAGTAAATGCAAACAAATAAATTAAGAACAAGTTTTTATTTTGAATCAATGATGTAATCACTCTCGTTATCAACAACCTATTGCCATCTAGTGTGCAAATATTCAATTACGGATCGACAAAACTCGATTAATTTTTGATCAAAATATCTGGAGAGGGCATTGTGGACAACATCTACGGTTTCAAAGTTTTTTCATTGAGAAGAGGTAGCAATCGGAATACATGAAAATTTGGGGGCGCAAGATCGGACGAGTATAGTGGGCGAGGCAATATCTCCCATCCCAAGTCATTACCTTTTTCCAGGGCTCGTCTTGCGCAAGGTTAATTTTGGTGTTGCAGAATAACGCATTTTCTGTTGACAATCGCTGACCACGTTTCAATTAATGATTGTTGTACGCTATCGAATTGTTTACACTAAAGGTTTGCATTCTCTTCAAAATGAACAACCTCGCAAATACTCCACCAAACACACACACAAACACGTTTTTGGAGTGTAAACCTGGCTTAGCTGTACTGAATCGCGATTCATTCGAAGAAAACCACTCCCTTTTGCGCTTTGGACTATCATACAGGACCTATTTTTCATCTCCAATGATCAAACAATCTAAAAGCGGTTCTGTATTATGCCGCTGAAAGCAATAAGGTGATTGTGTTGGACCAGTTACATTTATTTTCTTCGGACAGATTATGCGGGACCCAAATACCTGCTCTTCTTACCCTCCCAATCTGGTGCAAATGTTCTTGGATGGTCAATCAAGGTTGATTTAATAGTGTGTGACAGTTTCTCAATTGTCTGGCACGGATTTGCTTCCACTTTCGCCATTACATCTCATTGTTGAAAGTTTTTGGTCTTCCTGATCGAGACGAGTCGGAAAGATAAAAATTACCAGATTTGAACCTCGCAAACCACCGTTCGCACTTAGGAACGTCTAATGCATTTGGATACACAGTGCAAATGTTCTTGGTAGCAACTGCCGCGTTACTAGCCTTGTGAAAGGTAAATGCCATACAATGCCTGTTCTGGTATTTGACTGGCTATTTCACTATCAACTGAAAAAAAAAAAAACCTATTGCATTATTTACAAGTAAACAAGTCACTCTGACAACTGTATTTGACTCGACCTTGAAATACAAAATGAGTCGCTAAATGACTAATGAATATAGACATGCGAAAAAAAACAGACATTACCTTCCGGTCTCCCCAATACGTTCGACTTTCAAAATAACTTTCAATATTTCTGACATGTCTATTGGCATTTGGAAAATATTTACTTTCGCTAATGGAGCTCATTTAAATGAAAACTTCGATATGCTTCCCAAAACGAAAACATTCATATAAAGTATCCTTCCTTACAGACAAAAATCATAATATTCTTCCGGAACTTTTCAGGTATATTCTAAACATTTTCTTAGAGAGAGAATCAACATAGCCTAGTACATTTCAAAGCAATAGCACATTATTATAATTATTTAAAATTTGCTACACGTTTTACTTCTATAAAGATACAGCAACAGATACGATATATATATATATATAATTATCCCGCTGGTGTAGTAATTAACACGCGAACTTCTGCTATACAGTGTCCCGGGTACGATTCCTGATTGGGGAACCTTCAAATTTAAACACATTACAGTTCTTCGAATTTCTCCTTAAACTGTATGTCAACGTCTGATATAGCCTCAGTGCTAAAAAGGGACGTTAAATTCCAATATATCTATACAAAGAAAGATAAAAGTATAAGAAATATGCTATGCTATAATCACAAAAATCAGTATTAATGTTAAAATTAACTTTGTACAGTGAAGAAACGTGAGAAAAATATTGCGATATTTTTTATTTACCTTTCTGTTTACAGTAGACTCGTAGTTACGAGTACTTTTTGTGGGGCGACGGATTAAAAACAAGAAAATTAGGAAAACCAAAAATGGATCAAAAGATTGCGATCTTGGCCAATAATTAGTTTTTGAATCAGGGGCCCCAAAATTTTTGAACAGCCCATAAATTGAGTTTTCTTGTTTTCTACGGAATAAGTACATCATACAGAGTTAATTGATAGTTTGGGTTTGGTTACACTGTATGTAGTTATCCAGATATAAGGCCTACAAGAACATTTTTGATTGATATATATTGGATCTTTTGATTAAAAAAAAAAAAGGTTTCGTTTCACAATCTGCAACTTTGATAGACTTCCAAAACTATGCGAAAGCAGTACATCCATAACTTGGTTTGCAGTAGAGAAACTTCATATGAACTTTTTTTTCTTATTTTGATGTGAGGAATCTGTTCCCAAAATATTGTGACATATTTATGTAATATAGTACCCTGTATAATTAAATAGCGAATGAAGACTGTTATGATAATACTTATCGAATTGATGAAGTGATAATTTTACACTTTTTCACTTGAAGCAAAATTTCCCCTGTAACAAATAAAAGTGAAAATCATTATGGGTTAGAAGAGAAAGGAGGTGGTTTATGTAAAATTTGACGTCTTTTCTCTCTCTTTCTCTCTCTCCCGAGTTAATGTATGAAGTTTCACTAGCTGTTTGACGATTCACGCCAATTTGACTAAACGTAACGTAAACGCGACTAAGAAGGTAGAAACAAAAACATTGAAGTGAATGGGTATTGAGGGAGGAAGAACGTTTTTCTTCTTTCTTTTTCATTCTTTATCGTAATTTATGGAAAGTGTTTAGGCCGATCCAAAAGGGAGGAGAAAACCCAGAAGACAAGCAGGCGGTGCGCTATCATCTGAGTGGAAAGTTTTTTTTTTGTTTTTTTGTTTTTTAAACTACGAAAATACAACCTGCTTGCTTTTTTGCGCACTTCAAATAAATGTTACACCTGCCAGGCTTCCTGTTTCCGGATATGACTGACTGTTGCCATTTCTCAACTTCCTTCCAAGAGTCTTCAATACTTCAGAGAGAATTGAATAGAAAAGTTGTCAACTTTCAGTCTGGATTATGGAATTTTTCGTATGCTTTGTATAGGCCCTATGTGTGGATTCGATTCCCGGTGGGGATGTTTGTCTCAGATTTGGATCGCCCGTAGATGGCATAGTCTTCTCCCAGACTAATTTTCTGTCAGAGGCCTTAAACATTCGTCAGCACTGTTGACATATTTTATGAAAATAACTAAGTAATAATAGAAAAGTCACTAAATTAATGTATTATCGTTAGATTAAACTTTCTTCTTGTCACCAAAGGATTTTTAGAAAGTCTCAATTCATATTTTAAAAATAATAATTTAATTTAATCTCTAGAAAATTTCTTATTACTTTGTCGTTATCAGTAATTTTAAATTTGAAAAAGTCATAATCGAATAAAGAAAGTCATAATCGAATCACATCGTTCCCCTTCCTCCTTATAGGCGACCATGCTCAGGATACGGGTTCCATTTTAAACAGTAGGCTCGGTGCAGAAAAAGGGCGTTACGTCAAATTCCAACCAATCCATTATTGCACTATTTATATTAATGTTTTATTCTGTTTAGTTAGGGGATGATGAATAGAAAGTTCTTGAGCTGTTGATTGAGTAGTCTTTAAATGTATTATGTGTAAGATATTTGCGTACCTACACCATCTTTGTTTTCGATCTCATTGATGTATATGGAGATGTATTCCCTTTTCTTTGGAATGAACGGGGAGAGGGGGGTAATTTTACTACTTTCTTCTCGAGTTCTATGTAAGTGTCCATTGCTTTGTCAAAATGATGTGTTATTATTCAGCAAAGCTCCTCTTTACTGGAGCTCGTTTGTCCGGATACTCCGAGATGTCTGAACCATTCTTAATCTAATTTGACGTGGTGATGACGTGTTGAGTGTCGTAAAGAGTCGCATGTCCTGATCGGACACATCATAAAGGAATAATCACCGAAAAAATGGATCTCCGAAGTGTTTGAACCTTCCTTCGCCGTGGTGATTCGAGAGCGCGCGCTGAGTGTCGTAAGGAGTTAAATGTCCCGATGAGGCATAATCACTCCAAAACGGGATGCCCATAGACTTAACTTTGGAAAAGCATTTGGCGCGCGAATTCTTAGTGTAAACAATGGAAAATAGAATTTTCAGCGTTAGACATAGGGCGAAGCTCTTTTCGTTTTTCTTTTTTTTCTTTTCTACGAACACAATTTTTCAAAGCCATTACGCTTTTCGCTGATATGCCAAATTCGATTATTTGTATGTCGTTTTCGTTCACGAAAATAATTCTATGAATATTACACACACAAAAAAAAAAAAAAAAAAACCTATGAATAATCAATGGTCGATCGCTTCGCTCCAAATTTGCAAATAATACGTACCTAGTTATTATTAAATACACAGTAATTATTTGCTGAGCAAAACTATATATTTTCATTAAACATGAAAGATCTCTCAGCTGTTGTATGTATATAAAATTGTACAGTTATCCTGTATCTCATAGTGCCTGATAAAGCCAAAGAGTTAGTTGGTGAAACTGTAACACACGTTTAATTTTTAATGAAAATATATAGTTTTGCTCAGCAAATAATTAGTGTGTATTTAATTATATACAAAGCAAAGCTTCTACTTATGGAAAATAATACTAGTTATTATGTACTTATACAGGGTGCTTCAGAAAGAGCTTTATAATTTTGAAACTTTACATGAATTTATTCAGACTACTTACGGAGCTGGATTTAATTTCATTTTGTAGCAAAATAGATCAAGACTTTTCCTTACCTTATATTTAATTAGGTTCAATGTGAGTGGCTTCTGTTCGTGATTTTGCAGATATCCCATCTGAATTTCATTTTCCTGCCAAACCCGCGTGTCATACGTAACTTCAACTGCGGCGTAGATTCTTCCCGTGACTTCAGCGAGAGAAGCCGGTAAGAGTGGTTTGTATACTTTATTGCTGATTAATGCTTTAGAAAAAATCGTGAGGTGTGACATCCGTGAATGAGGTGGCCATGCAATCGACCCACCTAGACCCATACATTTAGAATGATAGCAGCTGTCTTTGTTACAACTGTTGCTAGTGCTAGCTCCCCCCCCACCCCTGTACAGCTATTTTGCTACAAAATGACACCAAAACCGGTTCTGTAAATACTCTGAATAAATTTATATGGACTCAAAGCACACTGTCGTCTGTAGTTTTGAATTTAGATTGAACTTTAAATATTTCATTAATATACAAAGAAAATTAAAATGTGATTTTCTCATGTATTTTCGTTTCAAAAGCAGTAGATAAAATGCCTAACGTTGTCCGTATGGTAAGGTGGCCATTATTTATTTCACCAAAATGTGGAACGGTTTTCATTTAGATTTATGTCACTGACCCTGTTTATAACGAAATACTTTGCATAGTTTAATAATTACCTGTACCTTGGGCAGAAAATGCTCATACATGTGCACTATACTTAATAGAATGTTAATTTAATAATAACAAAAGAAGAATGTTTTTAATACATATAAAAAATGTATTATGGGATAGTGTTATGTAATTAGTTGCTATGTAGTTGTTTATGGATACCTAATCATCTTGTATGTGTGCATGACGTTTTGAATAAGAATACATAAAAGTGTATCAACTAATAAACCATTTGATACCGTTCATCGACTTTATAATTCTGATAGAAAAGGTGAGAATAATAGTATATCTAATTATTAAAGATATTTTTACATGCAAACTATTACTACCACTCAAGATTCATATATCATCGATCGAACCAGGTTGACGACTACCCTTGGTGAGTCGTTATAAAAATTTTGGTGCCGAAACCCGGGACTTTTCATAAATTCATATCCCGAAGCAAAGTAAGGGTGAATTTACTTTTGCAATAAAGTTAATGAATACAAATTTCACCAGACTGAGAAGTGGTAGAATAATTATAAGAAAAATGAACGGTGAGGCAATAGAAAATGAATCAAATGATGGTGATAACGGTGAACATAGTGTAGCACCAGGAATGACATTCGAAGAACGAATCTTGCTAACCTTACAGCGGCAAGAACAATGTCGAAAGGACGATTTTGAAGCCATGAAACAAAATTTGGTCGAATTGAAGCAGACGATAGAACAGAAGATAGAACAGAAGTCAGAAGAATCTAACAAGCAATACGAGGAGTTAAAGCAGACGATAGAGCATAAGTCAGAAGAATCTAACAAGCAATACGAGGAGTTAAAGCAGACGATAGAGCATAAGTCCGAAGAATCTAACAAGCAATATGAGGAATTAAGTAGACGAATGGAACAGAAATCAGATGAAACGAAACAGTCAATTGTCCAGGCGATGAATGACATCACCTCGCAGTTCGAGGAAAAGTTAAAAAGAATATCCGAGGATTGTCAGGATAAGCACAACCACCAAATCCAAGAAATCAGTGGTGTAAAAAAGGATTTAGAAGTAATAGAATCTTCTGTTCAACAGCAAAAGATTCAGGTCATCAATAATTCTAACAACATACGTGCAAATACGCAATTGATAGCTACTCTACAGGAAGAAATTAGAACGCTACAGGTTAAGGACAACACATACCACGATAATATGGGTAGTGATCGCTTGAATTTTCCCCACTCACCAGAGATGACTTCGCCTTCACCTGTGTCTGATGAGGATATTATTTTGGAAGAAATTCATCCGAAGAGGACAGATGGGCGGAAAAGGGATGGTGCAACGACACATCACGTCATGGATAGGAATTGTCACCCAATAAGTACACGGAATGATAAAAGGAAGGTAAAGTTAAGTGTTAAGATGAGTGAAATACGGGCTATGAGTAAATTCAGTGGTAAATGTAATGAGAACGCTACTTCTTTCCTGGAAAAATTTCAGGACGAATGCAATATAATGTGTATAGATAGATCACAATATATGAAATTAATCCCTCATGTATTACTCCCACCATGTTCTTTATGGTTTAAAGCCGTACGTGATCACATCAATACTTATGAGGAATTCAAAGCAGCACTGATTGCGAATTATGAAAATGACTTTTTGCTTGCAAATATAGATGCCACCATTAGAAATCAACATTTCAATCCTCGTTTTCACAAATCTGTTGTAAATACATACAACGAATTAAAAGTCGTTAATCCTTTGCAATCGGAATCTAGAATAATAGCATCGATTCGAAATTTGCTCCCATTTAAGTTACAACAGATCTTGTTTTCTACACAGTGTATGAGTTTCAACCATTTATTAATGCTTGTCCAATGCTATGAAACTCAATACCATGCTATGAGTCAACAAGCAGGAGTAGGTAAAAGTAAAAATAATTCAGATCATTTTGTACCTGTTCGGAATCTAAATATCCGAAGTGTGAATGATACGGAACACAACCTAAGCCGAGTAAATTCTAGCAATCAAAACGAGCGAAATAGGCAAAGTTATGTAGGGAATCCGCCTAACCTAATTAATCGTGGTAATCCTGATGTCAGATCACCCAACAGAAGTAGACATAAAAACAATCGGAATATAGGTCGAAATTACAAGAATACAACAAGCTACATGGATAGACGTAATTGGAGGTCAAGAGATGGCACTTCGTATCAAAATCAGAATCACGATGAAATACATGTACAGCATATTGTGGAACCTAATCATGATTGTGCAGTACAATGTACTTTATTAGAATCATATGCAAGTACGAATGTAAGCTGATTACCGTTAATGAAATTAGGTTAAACCCATATCAGTTATAGATTCTTGTGAACTTTTATTTTTTTAGTTTATGTGTTAATATCAATAATGAAAACAATTCTTATAACTTCGCTATACAGGCAATATGAGGAATTATAATTCGATTCATAATTGATTAAAAACAAAGATTATTTATATTAGATTGACTTGTGTTGAAAACTTAACTGCCAAAGATTATGTTAAGTATAAGATTCATTCTATTAAGTTAATTATTCAACGACTATCTTGAATGAAATTCTTCTATATTTTGATGCCTTATTGATCCAATGTTTATTTTAAAATATCACCTAATATAATTATTATATAATGCGCCCTGGATAATGGTAACTCATGTTTTAACTGTAATTGCTTCTTACGATTTTGACTTCGCACCCTTCAAAGATTAAATAAATAGGCGACGACGTTTTAATAATAAAATATAATAATAATGTAATGAATGATAATGAAATAAAATATAATTAATGTAATAAAAGATAAGTATTAATGAAGTGAAAGATTTGTTATAAATGTATCTATATCTATGATATGTAATGAAGATACATACGAGGGGCGATCAAAATGTGAAAGGCTTAAGTAATGTAAGACCATTATTGTAAACGGACCAGTGGTTCTTGAAGATAAAAGCCAAGCTTGCTTATGACTTTTATATTCAGTCCAATTGTCGGGCGACATTTTATATAACGAAATACTTTGGATAGTTTAATAATTACCTGTACCTTGGGCAGAAAATGCTCATACATGTGCACTATACTTAATAGAATGTTAATTTAATAATAACAAAAGAAGAATGTTTTAATACATATAAAAAATGTATTATGGGATAGTGTTATGTAATTAGTTGCTATGTAGTTGTTTATGGATACCTAATCATCTTGTATGTGTGCATGACGTTTTGAATAAGAATACATAAAAGTGTATCAACTAATAAACCATTTGATACCGTTCATCGACTTTATAACTCTGATAGAAAAGGTGAGAATAATAGTATATCTAATTATTAAAGATATTTTTACATGCAAACTATTACTACCACTCAAGATTCATATATCATCGATCGAACCAGGTTGACGACTACCCTTGGTGAGTCGTTATATGTTTAAGATATTTGGGTGTTTTACATTTAATTTTGTGTATTAAAATCATTCACTTTTTGTATTAAAATCATAAAAAGTGCATCCCACCAATCATCTCTTAGACACCGGGACACGAAATTGAAAAGCGGGGACATATGGCTACCTCACCTTAAGATTAGTGTAAAGGGACAAGTTTTGCCGATAGATGTCACTGCAGTCTTCGTATCTCTCGCATGTATTTTTTACCTTTCTCATACAAATTTCAACCTAGCGACTTCAAACTTTTAGAGAAGGAACTTCATAACCTATTAAAGGGAACAATTTGTGCCGATTTTTTATTTAGAATTTTCTTCCTTGTTGAAACGGTTCCAATTTAAAGGTTTAATTATCAATTTCAACAATCAAGCCATTTTAACAATTAAGATAATTTCAAATAAAAAAAATCGACACGAATTATTGCCTTCAATAGATTATGTTCATTATCTAAAAATGTGAAGTCTGTAGGTTGAAATTTGTAAAGGAAATCGTGAATTTCCGTGAAAGGTAATTTATAATCTATATACATGGGAGAGATACGAAGATTGTAGTGTCATCTATCTCCAAACTTGTTCCTTTGAACCACCCTTAAAGGTATACAAATCTAGGATCAATCTACGCTATGCCACTGTTGTTGTACGTAGATTTTAAAAAGCACAGAAATAAATAAAATACTATTAAAAATTACGACTCTAGTTTTCAGTAAAATAATACTAGAAAGATGGGAGCCCTTATTGATCATATAGGGCAGCGTTTCCCAACCGGTGTGCCGTGAATGAGCTGCTGGTGTGCCGCGAGTAAATCGAAACAAAATTATTAATTCTATAGCAATTAAATTGCAAGACAGGGAAAAATGTATATTTGTATTTCAGAATACTATGAACCTCTAATATGAATCTATAATTTTATGTTTCATACAGCGTTACTTTTTTGTACATTTTTAATATTGAAAAAAGTATTTGTTATCATTGTTATGACTATTATTCCTTCTTTATTGTTGCAGACTATTTCGTAACTTGAAATTTTAAAATTTTCAATCGTTTTGACCAAAAAAAGAATACAAATTACCTACATTTGTGTTTTAAAAATAAAAGAGATTTGTTTGTTCGTTCGTTATTTAGTGATTTTCCTTCTTAGTAAAAGGTTGGATACAGTTTTCGAAAAAGAAAGCGTATTTTTAAAAAACCCAAGTCCAATATTTCATTGCAATTGTTTTCTATTTTTAAATTAGAATGAAAATTAAGCATAATGATTTACTACGGTGGAAAACCAGTGATCGAGTTTTCTACTCTGTGAGATTAGTAATCACAGAAAAAGACCACGGTATCTTATATTTACATATAATAAAATCTATTAGTGTGCCGCGAGAATTAAAGTTACACCCGTAGTGTGCCACAAGTTGAAAAAAGTTGGGAAACGCTGATATAGGGTCTTATCAGCATAATGGCAGTTCGGTTTAGTTTATCATGAAAGTATAAAATGATAGGTGTTCTACATGAACTTTACGATATAGTGTATTTTTCAAAATACCTTCTCCCGCTATTAGGTATTGAGAGGGCAGAGAGCATTAAAAAGAAAATTAGTTGGTAACACTTACTTTGTAAAGTTGGGAAAGCGTGAAAGTGGATATCGACTAAAGAAAAACTTCAATCAAGTGGTGTCAGTCAGCTTTTTGCTTTTGTTTAATTGAAGAAAAACAAAGAAAAAAAGAAGTGGCGTAAAGAAAATCTTAAAATTGTACTTCAGCTTTTATGTTAGCAGCTGTTTCATAATAATCAAATAAAACTAATTGGTAATTGTTGTTGCAGAGAAAACATCTAAAATTATATTTGTGTGAAAATTATTGTAATCATAATGAATATAATTTCTGCGTTTGGCCCAGAAACCGGTAAAAAGTAAATGACTTTATTCCACACGTAATTAATTAATACAAAGATAGATACATCTTTGTTAGAAATCCTGATTCTTCTTCAAACAATATACTAATTTAGAATTCATTTTCCCAAATCCTTAATCGTAATATCTACTTTAGAAAAGAATGAATTAATACATATTATCCATGTATATAAAATTGAAAATTATTATTTTCCTGACTTCATGAATCTTGAACCACCCGACCAATCTATATCAAATCTTTATAATCAAGTGTGCAGGTGGGACATAGAGCCCGGTTCCTCCATTTACACCCAGCGTTCTTTTCCTTTGCTTCGAAAGAGCTTGGATTCTCCTTTATTCCAGCGTTTGTGTGCAAAGATTTATATATACATATATATGTGTGTAATGTATATAAAATCAGAGGGGGCTTTAGTTTTCCCCTGTCAACCGCGCACACTAGGGGATGTGAAAGATAAATAAAAATGATAAAATTGACCGATATTCGTGTCGAATCCATAGTTTTCGAGGTCACTGAGATGGATAGTGACACTTCCGATCCCGTTTAAATTCTAATTCTGCGCACAATAGTACTATTTAATTTTTGTTTATATAGATAACCTATTATTTTCTGATTTTCTGTTTTATTCTCTTTGTTTCTATCGATTTGAGAGCGCTTCAGTAATAGTAAAACGTGACTGATTAACGGAACATAGACCTCCCTACTAATCAGGGGCGGATCCAGCGGGGGCGATCGCCCCTCCCAGAAGAGGAAGCTTTCTTATTTTATATATAAAAATAAAACCCATCCCAAAGTTTGGAGCCCTTAAAAGTAGCAGTATGACAACCCACCGCCCTCCCCTCAGAAGTCGGTCCTGGATTCGTCCTGCTACTAATTTATCTTATTTTAAACCAGCAAAGCGGGTAATTGACGCCAGTAATTGCATATGTTTTAAACCGTTTTATCATTTAAATTACTGGTATTCAACCTGAGATACGCTGAGACTTCTTAGAAAGTACGTACAATTACATAAATAATACAGTATACTATAATACGTGTAATATTTATTCTATAACATTTATAGTATGATTCTCTTGTTTATAGTAAAACTGTGTTTAATAAGTAATTCTGCAATACTATTAGTGTTTTAAAAAAAGGTCCAAATATGAGGCCTACCGGCGGATACATCTTATTGAGTTGAACAATATGATGTATGTACCTAAGAGTAAAAGCAAATGAGTAGTTTTCGAAAAAAATGAGGAAAAACCAATTAATTTGTAAACCTAAAAATCGATGGTTGTCCGAGAACCATGTTACTTACGGAGGTAAACCTGATTAGTGAGACTGAAATATACTTTCTCGTTTAGCTCAGCTCTTCATTACGATACTAACAAGAGTAATGAAATAGAGCCTAACTATTGAATTTTAATTTCCGTTTAGTTAGAATATTGTCCAAGTATAAGACATATATCAGTCGAGAGATCATATTCAGCTAAACGAAGTAACATAACTGTGAATAAATTCAAATGCATTATTTCGAAAAATTTTCTCTTTAAGAAAACGAACTTTGGTAGTGATAAACAATATGTCATTCGTTGTCAGGAATAATTTACAATCTCTATTTTGTTGAAGAAATTGTTAGTTATTTATGGACTATACAGGGTGGACTCATGTAACGCCATTGTAAAATTAGGACAAAAACCACTGAAATTTTGTATCGTGCAAATATTGGCAGAGGGACATTGTTTTACCAGTGTTAACAATGTTGCCAACTTAGCATGAAGTTTTTTTAATAGCACTACATCAGATTAGTGCATAGCTTGTTATTCAGTGTTTGCAAGCTAAGGACACCATAGCATCACAAACATCCAAATTTTGATTGTCTCTTCACCAGTAATAACATACATGAGTCAAACAGGGCAATGCATATCGGAAGTACTTTAGTATCTAGATCTGTAACCACTATATGAAGTATTTCGAATGAATACGAACAAAGTTGCAAGGGATTAAAAATTTGACGTTTTTCAAAGTGTTGGCTTGGCATTCGGGAGGTCGTGGGTTCGAATCCCACTGCCGACCATCCTGACTGAGGTTTTTCAGGGTTTCCCTCAGTCCTACCAGGCAAATGCCGGGATGGTACCTACTAAACAGGCCTTGGTCGATACCTTCCCAAATCCTTTCCATTGTTGTTGTTGTTGGATATCCAGTGTAAAATGGCCTCTGATTGTTAAATAAATAAATAATAACCTCGCCCAATTGCATAAATGTTTTTTAATAGATGTGAAGATCACAATTCCATTTACAGCTACTGACATTCAGATCGTTCCGGAGCTAGGGTAAAAGCTGTTGAAATTAGCAAGACTGAATAATGAATTTAACCAAAAGTCAGTCCGTGTAAGAAATGTTTACAGGCACGAAACCATTTCGCAACGTGCATGTTTAAAAAAAAAAAAATGGAAGTTGTCCAATCAAGTACAATAAAAATCACAAAATTCGATTGTGAAATTCATCTCTTTCAAGTCTCTGGCGCCCATACATTAGCAATGGCTATTTAAAAGTTGTAACATTTCGTTCGGCATATTGTTATGATTTGGGGCATACTAGTAGTTATGGGAAAACTAGTAAACAATCATGAATATTCATGAGTGTTTACTTTTTTGACATTTTAGCAGTTCCTAATGCACGTTTGAAAAAAATGGATACACCCTTTTACGCATACTAATGACACATAATGTATGCAGGTGCAGCCGGAGGTAACATGACATATAATAAATGGTTTCCGGTCAAAAGAAATGTTAATTGGACAAGCAGAATACAGAAAAGACCTTTCGGAAATAAAATATGCAGATCACACACGTAGAACAAGGTAATAGATTGTTGGATTCATTAATATGCAGCACATGTAACGCGGCAGCTGATGTTGATCGTCGGAATGAGTGAAAGAAAGCACTGGAAACTTCCAGTTCTTTTTTAAATTTATTATTGTTGGAATAGGGGAAAGAACACACTCGAAACTTCTGGAAAGGTTTTTTGTAGTATACTTGTTTACTTTTATATGGGAAAGGGACATATTGTAATTGTGTGGAGTATAAGGGGGACGGAAGTGTTTGGTTTTATCGGGAATTGATTGCGGATTTTCCGGCATTGAAAATGATATGACTCGGTGTACTTTTATGGAATTATAACTTGACTAAGATATAGTATAATGTAATATGTAGGGAATCAACATATTTTTATTGCACCGGGAATCGAATGAGTATTCTCCCACTTGGAGAACCGTACGCTAAAGTTTATGCTTGCAGTGCGAACTTATTACTTATATGTAGCTATGAATTGTGTATGACATAACAGGTATATATAAATTATATTGTACAGAAAGTTAGCAGAATGCGCTTCCGGGAATCGAACCAGGACTCTTCCACGTGAAAAGCCGTACGACAAACATTATGCATAGCAGATGTTGTTACTTATATGTAGCTATGAATTGTGTATAACATAACCGGTATATATAAATTATATTGTACAGAAAGTCAACAGAATGCGCCCTGGGAATCGAACCAGGACTCTTCCACGTGAAAAGCCATACGACAAACATTTTGCTTAGCAGATGTTGTTACGTATATGTAGCTATGAATTGTGTATAACATAACAGGTATATATAAATTATATTGTACAGAAAGTCAACAGAATGCACCCTGGGAATCGAACCAGGACTCTTCCACGTGAAAAGCCGTACGACAAACATTTTGCTTAGCAGATGTTGTTACTTATATGTAGCTATGAATTGTGTATGACATAACAGGTATATATAAATTATATTGTACAGAAAGTTAGCAGAATGCGCTTCCGGGAATCGAACCAGGACTCTTCCACGTGAAAAGCCGTACGACAAACATTATGCATAGCAGATGTTGTTACTTATATGTAGCTATGAATTGTGTATAACATAACCGGTATATATAAATTATATTGTACAGAAAGTCAACAGAATGCACCCTGGGAATCGAACCAGGACTCTTCCACGTGAAAAGCCGTACGACAAACATTTTGCTTAGCAGATGTTGTTACTTGTACATAACTATGAATTGTGTAAGACGTATAACTGGTATTTAGAAAGTATATGGTAAGAATTATTATTATTATTATTGTAAATTGTTGTGTTTTGTTTTCATAAACGCTAGTGTAACAATGAGGTTATATGGCGACAGAACGTTTAACGTTACCGCAGATTGAACTTAAAGGTTTTTCATGTTGAAAGCTAAGGCAAAAGAGACCCGAGACTGTTTGAACATATTACCCAGGATGAAATGTAGTAGTGAAGTTAAAAGGGAAACTTTATACTTATATTTTGTAATTGGAAATCGTAATACAGCAAATAATTAATTTTTAATTCTTTTATTGTTTTAGGTGGTGAAGGAAATAAAAAAATTTAATAGAAACAGTGAAGAACAAACCTTATTTTCCTGAATTGTTTGTTGTTGAAATATAGCGGAGGTTTTTTAGTGAAAAGGAGTTATAGATTGGTTTTAAAATATGGATTCACTGAAACCGTTGGATCTTAGTTGTATGAAATATTGAAAATATTGGATAATGTGTGATATGAATATTGAATACTGAAATATCGACATAAAAGTTATTATAAGTGTTACATCCAACGAATATACTGGCTAGACTAAAGGAGACGGTGATGATGAGAAATTAATGAATATGGTGGAATGAAGAAAGTGGGAAGAAGCAGGAGAACTACGACAAAAACCCACGCATATAGTGTTTGTGCATCAAAAAGCTAACTTGAAACAAGCTGGGATCGAACCAAGGACCCCATGCACCAGAGGTGAACACTGTATTGCGTACCCACCATAGCTTTTTCTATGTATTATATTTGGATGAATAAAAGTGCGCATGTATAAGTTGGTGGAACGAGAATGTAGGTGGAAACGGGAGAACTTCACACACAATGTTTAAACTAGAAAATACACTTTGATTGAGGGAAAGCATTTTGTTTTAGAAGTGACTTTTTTATGATCAGCGCTATTTAATGTTTATGAACGAGGAAAGAAACTGTAGCAGTTATTGGAGAATTATACTTTTGAAACTCTTTATACAAAATTATGTGTTTATATAACTTCATACATACTACTAAAGAAGATATATGATGTACATTAAGGATGATTTTGACATTATTTAAACAGTGTAGGTAACGACTCTTAAGGCAATACAAGAGACGGACAATTATTTGACAGCGCAGATTGTGATAGTAATGGTGTGCTTGGTTTATTAGGATTAGTCATATGCAGATGGAAACAATTGCTTTAAATAAGAGATAGCACTTTGAACGTATAGTTTGGTTAAAAATGCTTTACTTTAGAACTCACAACATTAGGTACAAGGTAACCAACACCATTGGCGATAACTATTAGCAGGACTGTGACCGATGGGAATTAGCGTGTTGGAGAGACAGATACATTTGCGTACATAATAATAATGAGGATGAATATTTGACTTTGGCACCTAGAAGATTATGCAACCGACAAGTTTAAAATGTTTTGAGGATTGCATATAATATTTACAGACAGTCTGATACGATTTTGTATTTTATTTGAAGTGTGATGAATGTTTGTTGAACTAAAAAAGGGTATTTTAATTATAGGTCTTGTTTGTAAGTTAGAAAAACAAGAAAATATTCTTGTAATGGTGTTATGACCGCCAGAAAACGAAATAATAGCTAACATGTCCTTTTTACAGTTGAAATAGATTTCTGTCAATTTAAACTTTAATAAAAACTAGTCTGAATTTCGACAATTTTAAACTTTGTTGTAATTGTTACAATTGCATAAGAAAATAGTATTTTAATGTTTTAGTTGTCTGCTTATACAGAGCAGATATATTTGTGAGTGAATACATGACATACAGTTATAACATATCAGAAGTGATGTACTCCCGAAATTAGATCTTCCTAAACCTTAAAGAGATTATATTGTGCAGTTTTCACTTATTGAGTTAAATTTGGTAATTTAAGACGAACTGTGGTTTTGCTTTTTACCCACTGCAGTTGTATTGGATTGAAATACTGAACTTACTATATCTGGATTTTTAGTTACTGTTTTACTGTTTTACTGGTTCTGTATGGTTGCGAAACATGGTCACTTACTCTGAGGGAATAACATAGACTGAAAGTATTTGAGAACAGGATCCTGAGAAGAATATTCGGACCCAAGAGGAACGGGAATGAGGAATTGCGGGAACTTTATAACGAGGAACTACATAGTTTATACGGTTTACCCAACATTGTTAGAGTCGTCAAGTCTAGGAGGCTTAGGGGGCAGGTCATGTAGCTAGAATGGAAGAAAGTAGAAACGCTTTCAAAGTCTTGACTGGAAGACCCATAGGAAAACGACCATTAGGAACCCGCAGGTTCAGTGCCGCGTTCACAAAAGCTCTCCACTGATTTCTATCCTTAGCTAATTGCATCCAGTTTCTACTTTTTATTCCTATCTCTGCGAGATCCATCTTAATATTACCCTCCCATCTGCGCCTACGTCTTCCTAATGGTCGTTTTCCTATGGGTCTTCCAGTCAAGACTTTGAAAGCGTTTTCTACTTTCTTCCATTCTAGCTACATGACCTGCCCCCTAAGCCTCCTAAACTTGACGACTCTAACAATGTTGGTAAACCGTATAAACTATGTAGTTCCTCGTTATAAAGTTCCCGCAATTCCTCATTCCCGTTCCTCTTGGGTCCGAATATTCTTCTCAGGATCCTGTTCTCAAATACTTTCAGTCTATGTTCTTCCCTCAGAGTAAGTGACCATGTTTCGCAACCATACAGAACCAGTAAAACAGTAACTAAAAATCCAGATATAGTAAGTTCAGTATTTCAATCCAATACAACTGCAGTGGGTAAAAAGCAAAACCACAGTTCGTCTTAAATTACCAAATTTAACTCAATAAGTGAAAACTGCACAATATAATCTCTTTAACGTTTAGAAAAATCTAATTTCGGGAGTACAACACTTCTGATATGTTATAACTATATGTCATGTATTCACTCACAAATATATCTGCACTGTATATGCAGACAACTAAAACATTAAAATACTATTTTCTTATGCATTTGTAACAATTACAACAAAGTTTAAAATTGTCGAAATTCTGACTAGTTTTTATTAAAGTTTAAATTGACAGAAATCTATTTCAACTGTAAAAAGAACATGTTAGCTATTATTTCGTTTCTGGTGGTCATAACACCATTACAAGAATATTTTCTTGTTTTTCTAACTTACAAACAAGACCTATAAATAAAATACCCTTTTTAGTTCAACAAACATTCATCACACTTCAAATAAAATACAAAATCGTATCAGACTGTCTGTAAATATAATATGCAATCCTCAAAGCATTTTTAACTTGTCGGTTGCATAATCTTCTAGGTGCCAAAGTCAAATATTCATCCTCATTATTATTATATACGCAAAATGTATCTGACTCTCCAACACGCTAATTCCCATCGTTCACAGTCCTGCTAATAGTTATCGCCAATGGTGTTGGTTACCTTGTACTTAATGTTATGAGTTCTAAAGTAAAGCAATTTTAACCAAACTATACGTTCAAAGTGCTATCTCTTATTTAAAGCAATTGTTTCCATCTGCATATAAAACTAATCTGCGCTGTCAAATAATTGTCCGTCTCTTGTATTGCCTTAAGAGTCGTTACCTACACTGTTTAAATAATGTCAAAATCGTCCTTAATGTACATCATATATCTTCTTTACTAGTATGTATGAAGTTATATAAACACATAATTTTGTATAAAGAGTTTCAAAAGTATAATTCTCCAATAACTGCTACAGTTTCTTTCCTCGTTCATAAACATTAAATAGCGCTGATCATAAAAAAGTCACTTCTAAAACAAAATGCTTTCCCTCAATCAAAGTGTATTTTCTAGTTTAAACATTGTGTGTGAAGTTCTCCCGTTTCCACCTACATTCTCGTTCCACCAACTTATACATGCGTACTTTTATCCATCCAAATATAATACATAGAAAAAGCTATGGTGGGTACGCAATACAGTGTTCACCTCTGGTGCATGGGGTCCTTAATTCAATCCCAGCTTGTTTCAAGTTAGCTTTTTGGTGCACAAACACTATGTGCGTGGGTTTTTGTCGTGGTTCTCCTGCTTCTTCCCACTTTCTTCATTCCACCATATTCATTAATTTCTCATCATCACCGTCTCCTTTAGTCTAGCCAGTATATTCGTTGAATGTAACACTTATAATAACTTTTATGTCGATATTTCAGTATTCAATATTCATATCACACATTATCCAATATTTTCGATATTTCATACAACTAAGATCCAACGGTGTCAATAAATCCATATTTTAAAACCAATCTATAACTCCTTTTCACTAAAAAAAAAACTCCGCAACAAACAATTCAGGAAAATAAGGTTTGTTCTCCAGTGTTTCTATTAAATTTTTTTATTTCCTTCACCACCTAAAAACAATAAAAGAATTAAAAATTAATTATTTGCTGTATTACGATTTCCAATTACAAAATATAAGTATAAAGTTTCCCTTTTAACTTCACTACTACATTTCATCCTGGGTAATATGTTCAAACAATCTCGGGTCTCTTTTTATTGCCTTAGCTTTCAACATGAAAAACCGTTAAGTTCAATCTGCGGTAACGTTAAACGTTCTGTCGCCATATAACCTCATTGTTACACTAGCGTTTATGAAACAAAACACAACAGTTTACAACAATAATAATAATAATTCTTACCATATACTTTCTAAATACCAGTTATACGTCTTACACAATTCATAGCTACATATAAGTAACAACATCTGCTAAGCAAAATGTTTGTCGTACGGCTTTTCACGTGGAAAAGCTCTGGTTCAATTCCCGGGGGCGCATTCTGCTAACTTTCTATACAATATAATTTATATATACCTGTTATGTCATACACAATTCGTAGCTATATATAAGTAACAAGTTCACACTGCAGACATAAAAATTAGCATACGGTTCTCCACGTGGGATAGCCCTGGTTCGATTCCCGGGGCGCATTCTGCTAACTTTCTGTACAATATAATTTATATATACCTGTTATGTCTTACACAATTCATAGCTATGTATAAGTAACAAGTTCGCACTGCAAGCAAAAATATTTAGCGTACGGTTCTCCACATGGGAGAATAGTAATTCGATTCCCGGAAGCGGATTCTGCTAACTTTCTGTACAATATAATTTATATATACCTGTTATGTCATACACAATTCATAGTTATGTATAAGTAACAAGTTCGCACTGCAAGCAAAATATTTAGCGTACGGTTCTCCAAGTGGGAGAATACTAATTCGAGTCCCAGTGCAATCATTAATGTTAATTCCCTACATATTACATTATACTATATCTTAGTCAAGTTATAATTCCATAAAAGTACACCGAGTCATATCATTTTTCAATGCCGGAAAATCCGCAATCAATTCCCGATTAAAACCAAAGAGTTCCGTCCCCCTTATACTCCAGACAATTACAATATGTCCCTTTTCCATATAAAAATAAACAAGTATAATACAAGAAATCTTTCCAGAAGTTTCGAGAGTGTTCTTTCCTCTATTCCAACAATAATAAGCTTTGAAAAAAGATCTGGAAGTTTCCACTGCTTTCTTTCACTCATACCAACGACCAGCAGCAGCTGCCGCGTTACATGTGCTGCATATTAATGAATTACCTTGTTCTACGTGTGTGATCTGCATATTTTATTTCCGAAAGGTTTTTTCTGTATTCTGCTTATCCAATTAACATTTCTTTTAACCGGAAACCAATTTATTGTGTGTCATGTTCTTTATACAACCTCCGGCCGCACCTGCATACATTATGTGTCATTAGTATGCGTAAAAGGGTGTATCCATTTTTTCAAACGTGCATTAGGAACTGCTAAAATGTCAAAAAAGTAAACACTCATGAATATTCATTTGGGCGATAGTTATATTACATACTACTCATACTGCGTCTGAACGATGAAATTATCGGGTCAAACGATGACGAAAAAAGTATAGGAAGTCTAGGTTTATGCAGTAGCGGATCTAGCCCGGGGCTGGGGGCCCCTACGTCCCCCAGTTTTCAGAGACGAAAATGATTTAAGCTGTTATTTATATATATTTTTTTATAGTAAGCTCATGATACACCTATCATAGTTTAGATTCTGGCAGCCCCCCCCCCCCAGTTTTCATCTTCTAGATCCGCCACTGGGTTTATGTCTTTTCTAGAGTTTTTACGGCACCATTTCTCGCGATATCTGCGGAAGTCTCTTTCGAGACTTCTGAGCTTCCTCACTTAGCATCTCTATTGTGAGAGGAGCTACGGGTATAATAAATCCTCTAGCGATTTACCATGTGCGCGAAGACTTGTCTAGGTGGCAAGACGACACGACACAAAGGGACTATACATAAACCACATTGACTTGATCCCTAGTCTTTCGTTGCAAGCGCTGCTATCGGCTGAAGGAATTTCACTCGCTTTCTCTCGCTTAGCAACAGCTGAACCCTTATTGGCTCAACACGAGGGGGTGTGAGCTTTAGTTAGCATTTTTGCCACGGCTCAAGACATTTTGGCAGCACAATAGCAGTCAGTCTCTGTGAGCATTGAGCGCGCGCCCAGGCTCATTGAAGCTCGCTTCATTTGCTAGGTAGCAGTTAGTAGCAGCTTATTCTAATAAAAATCATTAATTCAGAGACCACAGAAAATATTAAAATGAAACCTTGGACTTGCTAGGAAGATTTTAAAAGTCTACAAATATATAACAAAACATTCATTTTGAATATAGTGTTGTAAAAATATCTTTAGTGCGCATACGAAGTGCCTCAGAGGCCTCCTATTGGCTTAAAGAATTGCTATTGTTCTGATCAACAATACCAACATTTAGCATTTCATAACTATCAACATACTTAAGAGTAACAGGTTCATCATACTACCACACACGAAAAGCATTTTTACATGGACGGCCAATTATCCACGTTCGACAGATGTTTTCTCATGAACGAGTGATGCCAGGTTGAAAAACATATATTCTATATAGAGTGGACATTTCCCTACTAAAAGACTATAGACGTTCGTTCCAGTGATAGAATTCACTTTTGGGGTACTGTCCAGCTCTTTTGCTATTTCGACCACTGTGCGCCGCTGTGCTGTGATGATGGATCTTCCACTTTCTGAAGAACACCTCCACGGCGACGTACGAAATTTCAACGGTGGTTCACATCACGATGATTCCCTGTGACACTGAAAGTAGTATGTATCAGTAACTCCCATCCTTACACTTCCTGTTATGAAAAACATGCATGACTCATTGCTCGCACTGGGGCCGCGGTGGCTCAGTGGTAGAGCGTTCACCTCTGGTGCTTGGGGTCCCGGGTTCGATCCCAGCCCCGGCCAAGTGAACTTTGTGGTGGACAAACACCGTGCGCGTGGGTTTTCTCGGGGTTCTCCCGTTTCCTCCCACTTTCTTCATTCCACCATTTCATTCATTTCTCATAATCACCGTCTCCTTTAGCCTAACCGGCATAATGTGGGACGTAAAACTCAAAGATTTCATTTCATTTCATTTCATTGCTCGCACTATTCAAAATATAAATATACCCTGTCAATACGAACCACCTATATTTATGAAGGAACAACTCTGTAATTAGACCTAGAGTCTGTTGTGTTAAATCAATCAATAAATAACACATTTTAATCAACTACTTACCCACGAGGGGAATTGGAAGGCCAGAATACTTCAGTAATTTGAAAGTGATACTGATATTTTGGTGCGGAGGGAGAAGTATATGGGAATTTTGGGAGTACATCAAGTACCGTGGGGGATGGTCACCCTTAGGTTGTGTTATTTTATGTTTACTTTGCACGTGTAATGAAACGAGAAAATAAATTTAGGCTAAAGGTGAGAGATCTCAGCCCACCGATTGTACCATTTTTTTTTCTGTTTTATTGACGCGACCTCTCACGTCCCGATTCTAACGTCAAGAATGTCTATTGCATAACAATATGAAAACAAGTGTAGTTTTCTTTTCTTGCGGTTTGTATTTTGTTTTGGTAAATGAGAGATCCATAAAAGCGTGTCTGACGCTGTAATTAGAATCATTGTTTACTTGTGTTGTAGTTACGACCTTTTTATCTTCTTCTTTCTAATGCCATTAGCATTTTTTTGTTAACCAGTGGAGTCGCCTTTTATTACCAACATATAATGAATTGTGTTCATTGTTTCAACTATTTTTATTATTGAGATGAACTTGCTGTGAAAGTTGACATTCTTCCTACGCTTCGTTTGTAGTGCGAGAAATACTCACAACAGAAAGCACTGCAGCCGAAACCATGTGGGACAAACAACCATATACATGTTTGGGGAGTTTATATTAATCATCATAACATTGAGACTTACACGGAGGTCTATGCTTTATTTTATTTTATTTAAAAAAAAAAATAGTGACAGGAGCGTCATTTCAGATTTTGCTTGGGGGGGGGGGAGACAAGACCCCTTGATATAAGTAAAATTTCGCGCTTTTCACTCATTTACTACTATTCTATTGATAAAATCTATATAAATCTCTCAGGAGGGGCAATTGCCCTTCCCTACCCCTCTATATGACGCACCTGATTATTAGGAAAAGAAACGAAATTTGGAGAACATAGCCATATTGCAATTAGAAATTACAATCAAACAATATGTCTTCGAGATACAGTAAAACTCCAGTTATCCGTTTTTAATGAGTTTTGGACATAAGCCGGATAATTAGAGAAGTCATCAAAAAAGGTGATATTGATAAAGAAAAATCTCCAATCGCTTTTGTTGAATAAAAAGATTGACCTAATGTATGTTGGAAATAAGATCACTTTCCTACTAACAGCTTCAAAAATATACCCCAAAAAATCCAATTAAATACACATTTGAACGTTGGTTTAAATAGGAATTTCAAGAAACTTATATTTTTACGAACGATTACATACAGCTCTCACTTTAATATATATATATATATATATATATATATATATATATATATATATATATATATATATATGTATAATTTTTTATATTGATCCGGAGGTGAATTCGGATAATTGGTGTTCTACCGTATTGTTTATTGTTGCGTAGTTTGATATAATCGACAAATTAGAGTATATGCCTTAAAAGCGCATGTTTGTATGTTCGATTTTTCGTGAGGGTATATATACGATCCCTTTCGATCCCTGACGAACCCAGGGGGAGGCCGGTGGATCGATGCCCTCCCCAGAGCTACTTTTATACGCTTTTGTATAAAATATTGCTTTCCTTTATTCTTATTTGATGTAAAACTCCTTATTTCAAGCCTACATCATTCGTCCAGGAGGTGATCCGCCCCCTCCAAACAAATCTTCTGGTTCCGCTAGTGCTTTTGATTGTGCATCAAAAGAGCAGTTGAGAAACTACATGAAGCAAGAGGCTGGACTAGAAAACCTGAAACAATTATGCTGTTTCAAATCAGTACTGACCACGCGCCGTCCAGTTGGTGTTTAAGATGGACCAACGTTTATTGTGTATTTTCAAGACAAAGTATGTGAAAAAAAAAGTGTTAGATGAAGAAGCAACACATCACATTTGCAAAACTGTACAACACCTATGCACTTAAATTTTAAGGTATAGTATTGTCATTTCATACCCACTTTCCTTTCCGTAGTCCTACAAGGGTTAAACAGTCAGTGACAAATTTAAATGCCTGAAACTGGCGATTGTGTAAAGCCGATCCGCTGTGGCTTTAGAAAACTGTAGCCGTCTTACCCATACCCCATCGAGATATCTTATACCAGGGAGTTCTTTATTATTATTATTATTATTATTATTATTATTATTATTATTATTATTATTATTATTATTATTATTATTATTAGACATTCCGTCGTTGCTAAATGGTCAGCGTTTCCGGCGTTGTTGCGAGAGATCGGTTCAAAATCTGTACAAGCTCTTGTGGTTTAGGTCTTAGTTAATCTGCAGATTCGCCTTTTATATATCCTAAATGCTAGTCACCAGGGACGCTAGTCACCAAAGTAATAATATATTATTATTACTGTAGTGTAGAATAACCCCATAATGTACAAATTTCTGTTTTCTCAATAAGGTTATAAATATCTCGCTCTTATTGCATAAATCAACATTACCCACATAGCATACGTATCTTCGGGACATCCTTGGGGTGACCGACAGGTAAGGTGACCATACGTTTCGTTTCTAAGCGAAATGTTCCAATATTACGAGAAAAATGGAATCGGGACTTTTTTGGTAAGCGTCGTTTGTAGTTGAAACAAGGCAAAAAAAAAAAAAAAAAAAAAAGTTGTTTGGAAAAGCTAGAGCGTCCTTACTGCCATGATTAACGATGAAACGATGACAGTACCTAGTTGGATTGTCAGAGGATGCCAGTTTGTCGAGTGCCCGGTTTTTATTTTCCAAGTCGGTCACCCTATACCTACAGGCTGTATGCATGTTCCTGGACACACAGGCTTATAGAAGAAATTTTAAGGATAATGCAAATATGCACGGAACTTCTCTTGAAATAGCCCAGATATGTCCCATGTCCAGAACATAAGCAGACATCTGGGCACAGGATCGAACAGGACATCCCGAGAGTCGATGTCCCTTAAACGTCTGTACGTTTTATGGGTAATGATAATGCTTTTATTAATTTGTATCAAAAAAAATCCAAGAAGGTTAGTTATCTTACTCAAAAAATCATAGCTAGAATAAAAAAGTTAGTCTGGTGGCACTTCTCTCAATTATTTGTTAAAACGTTTCTTCCTGGTTGTAGGGATAAAGCTGAAGCTTAGATATATATTTGCTAAAATTCGATTTAAAAAAAAAAAAAAAGGCATTTAACGTTCTTAATTATTTCTTGTAAATTTTAAATTCGTCATCGCTGATAACTAAACAGCATTCTGCTTTTGAAGTCCGCAGAAAGCTATGATCCGACAGATATGTTTTAATAGAGTGATTATTTCGTCAGCGTATCGAATTTCATTGCCATTATTTGTGTCTTTCTAGGCCGAAGTTTGATAGTCTTTTTTTAGATAGCTTACGATGTATGATTAAGGCCGAAAATTTTGTGCCCCCATAGATTACACCTAAAGCGCGCGTGCTCTAACCGTCTGACTATTCAGTGCACCTTCTGTTGAAGGCAGCGTGTTTAGTTTATTGCTATATTTTACTTTCGTTGAGAATTAGAGAAGTGAAAACTCTGGCATAGTTTATTTTTCGAAAAATAAACTTTGTCAAAATGGCATTTAGATCAGAGACGTAAAAGATTGCAGCAACCTGTACTCTGCTCATGAGTGAATTGTTCGTTGTTATAAATTGACAAAGATTTTAATTCAATTCGTATTTGGGGCCGCGATGGCTCAGTGGTAGAGCTTTCACCTCTGGTTCATGGGGTCCTAGGATCGGTCTCTGCTCGTGACAAGTGAGCTTTGTGATTAAGAAAAACTGAGTGCAGGGGGTTTCCTCGGGGTTCTCCTGTTTCCTTCCACTTTCTTCATTTCATTAATTTCTGATCATCGCCGTCTCCTTTTGACTAAGGGACGTAAAACTTCAAGATTTCTTTTTTCTTCAATTCGTACCTATCTTATTATGAGAGAAAAAAATACTGCATTACAGTAAAACCTATCAAGTTAGCCACCCATTTAAGTTAGCAATCTGGATATTTTAGCTTACGTGTGTGTGTGACGAAATAGTGGAGACGTAGCCATTCGCATTTCAATGTGGTAAGTTCGCCACTTACGGAGGTAGGGCATATCCTGAGAGACCGAAGGTGGCCAATGTAAGCAGGTTTTACTGTATTTCAGTTGGTTGTCATGTGATAACAAGCTTGTGTTGTCATAGGCCGCGCCCAGTCTGTACGTTGTTTGGACGTGTTTATGATCTGGAATGTATTATGCAGTGTGTTTATAGATATTAATTTAAATATATATGGCAAAAGAACAGAGAACCTTGATTATTATTAGATGTTTATGTTCTTGTTCTAAGTGACCTACTTGAAAACAAATTCACATAAATTGCTATAATTATATCTTTAAATACGTTACATGTAATATATTTTAAGCGATAATTTAAATACGTGTATTATACTAAGTGTGATTATTCAGTATGTGCGTACATAAAGAACAGGTTCTGTAATAATAAGGAATAAGGTCAATTGCAGCGATGCTAAAAATGTCTGAATATTTATTGTATTGAAACTGAAGATACACTATATGTTAAATAGGAACAGCGCTTGAAAGTATTAGCTGAACAGTATGGACATGTGTACAGAGAAGTCGCGAGTAAATGTTGTAGGTCGATATGCTCTGACAAAGTGATATGATGCGCTCCAGTTCTTTCAAGATAATATTTTTCTATGAAGAGTATTTGACTAATGTGTTTTAAAATAACTACTTCCTTTTTATGTGAGCCATTGTAAAATCTTCGTCAAATCATTAATCTATTATTATACTATATATTACATGTGGAGTTAGCAATAGTCCTTTTCTTTTTAAATCACAATCTCACTTGTCAGTTTGTATTGTACTCGCTTTGGGGGTGGGGGGGTACATAACGGTACGCAGTACTGGCACCTCTTTTTTGAAGTTCGTGGGACGTAAAACTCAAAGATTTCATTTCATTTTCTTTTTTGAAGTTTAAAAATATTTTTCTCATCACTTTTTTTTTAAGTATTTATACGTAAAACTAGTTTCTCAGTTTAAATTGATTAGAAGAATGCAAGAACAGTATACAATTTGCATTTAAGAGAGAATACAGTCAATATTTTGCAACCCCTGCCAATTTTTTCCACTTGTCTAGATTTTGACATTTATCTGCCCATCCGCTAAAATTCCGCCTACAGGAAAGAAAATCAGCTCCTAGTTTCCCTTGAGTATCTTCAGGAAAATAAAGGTCCAAACTGTGGGCGTCGTCAAGATTCTTTCCAGGCAGGACAAAGTCAGCTTCTTTCAATTTCGACTACCTTTATGTTTCTTCTGTTTAAGCTATTTAGGGACGTAAACCATTTCAAACATGATTGTATCTATGTATGTGATATATGAATGGCCGAGAACAAACAGACTTATTTCTTACAAATTAATATTTTTGTGATATGAAATAAGCACAATATATTAAATTCTCGATGATGTTATCCAATCTGAAATAGACATTAGTATTTTATACCTTTTTATACTTTTACATACTTTCTCCTTTACTTCACCCCCCCCCCTCTACTGTTTTGAACGTTGACTGAATGCAATTGAAAAATGAATTTGTTAAGAACTTCATTCAGAAAAGTCTCTGTCCTTGCGTTTTACTGTTTCAGGAGACAGGGAATTCAATCTTTATTACCATAATAGATCGGGTCCATTTTGCACGACAGAGAGCACGGCATGATCGTTCTAAGTGTACGTCGTAGCAAGAAGTGTTAGAACGTTTAAAATTACAGAATTTACTGCATGTTAGAAGTTTGAAGAATGATCCAGCAAATTAGTAAACTTGATGACTTTATAATTTGTAACGTATTTGTTTTTCCACAGTTTATATCATACTTGTGCTTAGGCAATAATATTTTTCAAGTTTTCAAGATGAAGCATCATTCCGACGAGAAAATGTTTTCTTATTGCAAGGAGAAAAGTGGCTTTGCAAGGATGCAATTAGAGAATATAAATAGGGAATGAATACTGGACGTCTTAATTGTTCCTCCAAGTCTTTTAGATAGGATATTTAGTTCCTTCGAAATATTTTAAAATCTTTCATTAAATTGTTGAAGATATCGAACAATCACTTTCTGTGATCTTGGAATATAATCACCAACAATGGGGGTGCTAGAGAGGGAGCAAGAGAGTAAATGTCTTTAGGTTGCATCGTCCGCCCTCAGACGTGTTGTATTGTATTGTAGGTCAAATAAGGTAGGTGCAGGTAAGTACGCTGTGTTAAGGGTGTTGGATTTTTTATGGTCTTAATTTTCATGAAACACAAAGAACAAGACATGTGCGTTGCAGAGTAGCCTTTTCTGTGTGTAGATAAAAATGTGGCAGTGATGCGACTCATTTCTGTTTTGTATCCAAGGTAAAAGAAAAAAGTGTTACAAAGTGGCGTATTTACCAACACGTGCACGTAATTATGCCACGTCTAGGATACTACTAGAAACCTTGAATAAATCTTGCAACTGCTTACATCGTCTGTAATATACGAACTCAAATATTATTACATAACGTCGCTGAACCAAAAAATAGAATAACCAAATTGCAAAATAAAGATAATAAAAATTAAATGTAAAAACGATTGTCTCCAAAGTTAAAATGAAGATCCAAACTGAAAAGTTCTTGTCCATAAGAAGATAAACAAATACTATCACTGTACTGTGACTTAGAAAAACTACGCCGATGTTACATGGAACATGTGGAACAGATGAAAGCATCTTTGTCTTCTGCAGTCAGTCCTGCACAAGCCCTGGCGTATTTCACTGCACCATACTTGGTACTGATTTAGTAGCCATGGAATCACAAATACTGAAATTACACTTACAAAACAAAGTGTTCCTAGATGGACACAACAGACGTACATGCTGTAAACAATCGGCAATGTTCTGAGTTAGCACGGACTAATAAGGGATTCTAACCTCTATTGAAATAATAACGTCCTTCCACGGAACTAGAGACCAATACAGCCCGAATGTACCTAGGCCCGGCCCAGCCCGGGCCCGAAAAGTGTTGGAGATAGTATTTGTCCAATAAGTCCGATAAGTCTTTTAAAATTCTTGACCCAATCCCGACCCGATAAATTTTAAAAGTTTTTGACCCGACCCCGGCCCGATTTTTTTTTTTTTTTTTTTTTTTTTGAAAATTTAGCTCGAGTCCCAATCTTTCTCAAAATTTAGTATTAAACTTGATCTAACCCTCGGTAACATTTTTTAAACTCTGGTTCACAACCTCACGCTTGCCTCCCGAATGGAACCTAGGGGTGTTCGATAAGACTGAAGACCTATCGGACTTCGGGAGTGAAAATTTATCGAGTTGTCATCGGTTACTCGAAACCGTTCGAGTATTTGAAATTATCGAAGTTTCGGGTATTATCGAAATTTCGAATATTATCGAAGTTTCGGGTATTATCGAAATTTCGAGTATTATCGAAGTTTCGGGTATTATCGAAGTTTCGGGTATTATCGACATTCCGAGTATTATCAAAGTTTCGGGTATTATCAACATTTCGAGTATTATCGAAGTTTCGGGTATTATCGACATTTCGAATATTATCGAAATTTCGGGTATTATCAAAAGTAATGATGAACAGTTCGGTTCCTTCACCTCTCCAATGATTTCTTCTTGCAGCCAAACTAGTCAAACAACTTTTTTCATCTGATAAGTTATTGCAAAGTTGCTATTGTCGAAATCACATGTAAAATTATTTTTCTGCCTTCCCCCTTATTGGCGCAATCGGCAAAGTGACTATTAGTAGACTAATGTTGTCTTGGATTCCAATTCCATTCGGGTGATGCATGTTTTCTCTTCCTCTTTCTCTCTTCTGACAGACTGCTTAAACTTTGTACAGATTTGTGGGGAAAAAACCTTTCCTTCACTACATTGCTAAGGAGAGAAGTTTTAAAATGAACACTCTGCATATATGCAATACATATTATATACAACTATGATAACCTCGAATACATCGTTTCTTTCGAACACTCCGATAATCCCAAACTTTTGTAAATATTCAAGCGACTCGACAAATGCGATCATAGTGATATATTTCTGTATTTTCTGCTTTCAAACAATTCGAGATTCTCGAACAGTTCGAGTGTCTCGAAGTTGTCTAATGTTTCTTACATTTCGAGTGCCTCGAACACTTCGAGAGTCCCGAACATTTCGGGAGTCTCAATCATTTCGAGAGTCTCGATCATTTCGAGAGTCTCGAACATTTCGGGAGTCTCGATCATTTCGAGAGTCTCAAACATTTCGGGAGTCTCGAAAGTTCGATAATTCGATAAAATTAAAATTCTTTATCGATGAAACGGTTTTGAAATTTTATCGAATTGTTATCGATTACTCGATTATCGGAACAGCCCTATGCCTCCTAGAACTTTGCCTGTCATCGAGAGAACAAAAACTCCATTTCTTGTAACAAAAATCTAACAATTGATTTTTAGCATAAAGTGAAGATGGTAATATTGTTTAGCGACAGGCAAAATTTTCCCACCCCTTCTTGCCATATTTTGGTTTCAGTCAAGGTCAAGGTCAGAGCTCAATTTACCGCGCAATGCCTGAAATCCTGTATAGTGAAAGTGGAGCCGCTAAGCAACACAAACTGTAAATAGCTATTGCATTCTTTGTAACATTTTTCACGGGCACACTTCTTCAACGTTTGGCTTTATTCCAATTATCGTTTAACAAAAGTCAATAATTATTAAAGAATTGCAATTAATCGGCCCCAGCACGGCCCGACCTGAAGAGAAATCAGTGTCGGCCCGCCCAAGCCCGGCACGGCCCAAGGAAATAACAGAGTAAGCCCACGGGTCGGACCGGGCTTTGGGCCTCGGGCCGAGCCCGGCCCGTGGCGGTCTCAGCACTATCTCCCGGCGTATTCGTTACAACGGACTTGTCCAAGACAGTGGCATATATTGGAGGCGCATTTTAGTGTATTTCGTCGGAAATATCCCAGCACTGAGCACTTGGCGTGTTTAGCTGCACTGGTGTATATACCTGCAGTTACCTTAATATCAAACTTATTTTATTTTTGAGGTATATAAAAAAATTAGCTGTCCCCAATACAAAAGAATAGCTGCCCCCCCCCCCCCAAATTCTTCTCATTCGCTTGTCTTCAAGAGATTAAAGCTGGCGTCGTCACTGGTCACCAACTGCATCACGTGATCTTGGACAGAGTAGAAAAATATAAATTTGAATACCTGAAGAATATTAGCAATTGGCTTCAATTCCAAATAATATTTCAATATAATTTGTAACCTTGAATAAAGAGTTTAAAAAAAAAAACTCATAAAATGCTTTGTGTGGAGTATTGTACTGTATGGATCCGAAACATGGACATTACGTAAAAAGGATGAGAAACGACTGGAAGCTTTTGAAATGTGGGTGTGGAGAAGAATGGACCGAATTAGCTGAGTCGAGCCGAAAACTAATGAGAGGGTGTTAGAAATAGTACGGGAAAATGAAACGATTTTAGATATTATTAAAAAGAGGAAGAGAAGCTGGTTGGGACATTGGATAAGAAGGAACTGCATCATAAGGGACGTGCTAGAGGGTATGGTGGCAGGAAGGAGGGAGGGGAAGAAGGAGACTACAATTAATTGACGATATCAAAACAGAAAAATTGTACATGAAGACGAAGATGTTAGCGGAAGACCGTGGAGTACGGAAGCTTTTCAGTTGCAGCAAGTTACGTGCCAATAATGGCAACATACCTATGATGATGATGACGATAACAATAACAATAATAATAATAATAATAATAATAATAATAATAATAATAATAATAATAATATTTTGTAATGACGCAAGAAACTCAAATCTTGAAGATGCATAAACTAGAAGGTATACACATTGGTGTATTGCATTGTTTGGGAGAACTTCAGTAATAGGAAGAAAGTTCTCAAAAATAATCCAACTGACATATTTTCAGTCTACCTAATTTCATAAAGCAAGGATATGTTTAACACCAATGTTCTTCAAAATGGATTTTCTCGAAAAATGGTTGATTTGAATACAAAAGTCCGGGAAGGGAGCACTTTTCTCCTCTGTCGACGCCCATATTCCAAATATATTACTTTCTCTAAAGCACATCTTGGCCACAGTTAGTATATCTTCCAGCAAATGCGAACGGGAATACTCTCAGATGAACCGTATGGTATTAAACGATGAAAAATACATTTGGACTTTAAAGTATAAAAATCTACTTAAAAATGTGTGAGATTTGTAGAGTTCTATATTATTGAGCACTAATGGAACTGTTAATGAAAATAACTTATTTCTTGGAAAATGGACGATTAAAGAAAGATGGGTTAAGAGAGTCTATTGTAATTTTCGAAATAATCGAAAAAAAGAATTTCCCCCCTTTCACCCCTAAAAACAAAATAAAAATCAAAGAGTACTTTTCAGGATTACTAAAGAGATCAAAATAATGGTCTCCACAGAAATTCAGCTTTTCGATATTTTTTTCGCAGTTAAAATCTAATTTTCCTGAGCTATAATATCTGTTCATTGAATATCATTAGCACAAACTACTTCTGATAGGATTTTCTTTCTTTGGCGTTTAACCCCAAAAGCATATCCCTTTATTTGGAAATTAAAGTTCTTGGATTTGTCTTCGATGCAAGTAAGTATTTCATGTCAGAAATTACCTCCAGTAACGTACATTATAAATTACCGCGTAAATGTTATCGTACAGAAACAAACAAATTTGGGTGGTTGGTTATTTTTCTTTGATAATACATGAATATTGTTGGTTTAAGATTTATTGTCAAGAAATAGTATTAAAATTTAAAATGTACAGCACTTTATTTCGTAAACAGAGAGAGAGTCAGTCAGTTTATCTGTTATTGCTAGAGTTTATGTTGTATTGTCGGTAGTTCAAAATAAAACGTGATTCCTGGTTATTTTATTTTAGATGAGTGACGAGCAAACTACAGTCTGCGGCTGCGGACCACAATGCGATCTGAAAGATTCTGTCCGGTCCGCGATATGATTCCTAATCTGGCGAATGAAAAGAAGAATTATTCGAAAGAATTGTATTAGAGTGACAGATGATCATTTTCGAACCAGAATAATTTTATAAAAGGTAGCCTATCATTGTTATTCCCAATAAATTATGTTGAACCACCTAAAGCGTTTTTCGTTTGACCTCCTACGAAAGTTTGCCTATCATGTTACAATTTATCTAAACGACTGGTGAATTTATGAGATGATCCTATTGCATTTGGTAGAAGAATGCGGCATTATGACTGATCTTCTAAGTACACAATATTCGTGAGAGGAATGTGTGGAAACAAACTTGTTCTATAATAGTTTAATTTTATAATTATTTTGTCACGCTTTTTGCCGAAGGTTACGCATTGCTCTTGTTTTCATAATTTTAGTTTAATGACTTTTTCATTTCATTGTTAAACAGTAATGCATGATGTAAAAAATGGTTGTTGTATATAATAATTGTGTGCAGTAGACGTGCAGTAGACATGCATAAATTGTGTGAATACTTATAAAGAGACATTAGACAATGTACGTATATCTAAAAGACTAAAATATACGCATTGATTTTACTCGTACGTGACGGCGTTGTGAAAGTTTCTTAAAAAGTAAGTGATAATTCTCTTAATGAGACCAGTTCCCAGGAGATAACTAATTGACGAACAATGAACAGCTTGGATGCCCATGTAAAAGCTTAAGCGATTGTTTTTAACGGGAACAGTAAATACTTACTTACAAAGGGGGGCAGGGAGGTGAAAAGAGTTGAAAGAATTGATTGTGTGGTAGCTTTGCAAATCTTATTTGGAATATGTATATACAACCCATAATAAATGTATTGTTGAGTACGAAAAGAAATAAAACGTTCTCCCATTTGCTTTTTCCAACGTGTTCAGCGAAATAATGCGATCTTTCCATTATAATTATCGAAGCTGAAGAACAGCTCGATCATAAGGGAGGGGTAGTGGTTTCTATAGACCTGTTCTAGCATCAAATTAGAATTAAAATAACTTCTGGAGCTTTTTTTCCCTTGTGTGTGTGTGTTTTCTTTTAGCAATACGGGCTTATTGGGTCTAAGAGGGACAAGAGTCGCTAGATTTATAAAACCAACATGATTTTCCAGATTAAGCTTCTTCAGAGGATATCTTCTCGCTTATTTCATAACTGCAAAAGAGCATACACTGAAAGATAAGTAAGAAGTTTCAAGTAACTAAGTTCGTTCCGGAAAGTCTGAAGTAAGTTCAATGTCACTCAATGAGATGGCCTTGCGTACCGAACTGAAAGCAACTCGCCAGACATAGCTCTCGAAAGGAATGACGCCAAGAAATTCCGAACAGTCAGGGTACCCTGGCCACAAGTGTTCTTTAGGGTGCAGGGTCTTTAAAATATTTTGGGACACAATTTATCATTGAAAATGCACAATCAAACTGAAGAATGGTAAATTTGAAGGGGGAGAAAGTTATATTTGGCAAAGTGGTATATTTAGATGGTAGAATGGTAAATTTGGGGAAGAGATTACAGCCTGTGCGAAAAGCTGAGGCCTGTTGACGCTGAAACAACGGCCACATTTTTTTTTTTTCGTTGTAATACAACATTCTCTCCCATTTCATAGGGGACCGTAATATTATTTTGCTTTGCTGGTCATCTAGGACGAAATTTTGATCTTCATTTGCGTGCACTCACGTGTTACTTCTCTGTCTACGCCACAGACTTTCAGGATATACCACAAATCTTGGGTTTCTCGTTATCTGTGACTTTCGGCATTTTGTCGATGTGGTTAATACAGTGTAGAAGTTCTTGTATACTTTTGTTTAAAAATACATGTTAAGAGGACCTAAGAGGTAGATACAACTAGTTTTAATTAAGAGTTCGATTTAACGTGGACCTTTCATTACATTTATATATTCTCAGGTATATGATTTTTTTCCTTTGGAAAAATAGCAGAATTGTTTAACTTTAGCGACAGATACGTTAATGGAGCTGTGCCGATGGGAGCTTCATGTTCATATTAAAGTTGTAACTTATGCAACTAATAAGCGAAAAGTACATCAGGAAATAATAACTATTAATATGATACAATTTTAATATGTCCATGAATTGGGCTTCCGTATTTCTAGACTAAAAAATTCGGGTTACCCAATGGAGATGTAGGCTACTGGCCTACCCAATGAAGATGTATATTCATAGTTATGCACTTGCTCCTTGCAAAAATATCAAAATTAATCTTGAAGAGTAACAAAATATGTCTGTTTGTCATCAGCTTTTCGCATAGATAGGATTCACCTAGAGCCACCAAATTTTGTACTTTACTAGACAAATCCTTACTAGATCTAATCTCGTATTAAGCCTTTTTTCCCAATTTTCCTGGCCCACAGGGAGGGGGCAAGCACATAGCCAGACTAAAAATGTAGGGGGACAGTAGAAGTTAGGGGTGCCGATACAACCATATTATAATTCATTTGCAAACCTACCAGGAGCCGGCCCCCGTGCCCCCCCCCCCCACGTGGATACGAGCTTGGGAGAAAATCGGATTGGAAATGTATGCATGTTTCTACCTGTTTCTAAGAACTCCTTGGGTATATGCAACCATCAACATATCTTAATTGCATAGGCTTACATAACAAAAGGTGATAAATAGGGCCCGGATAATTATGTACTAAAAACAATGAAAATATGTACATATATATGCACGTAAAATCTCAAAAATATGTAATAAAACCCTTCCAAAAGAGCAAAATATGTAAAATGAAAATACCAGCAAATTTCTATTATGTTTTCTACATTTGATGTGGTAAATACAATATTTATTCAATTACAATGTTTACTACCTGTTACTTTTCCAGCATGATCTCCGCAACATTAAGAAACAGAATGAGTTTCAAATTTTCAGACAGAAAACTTATCTTGTTATCGCGTATAAAAGAGTTTCTATGCACTAAATGGTCGTTTCACTTCACACAAAGTCTTGCTTCATATTTATACTTTCAGAAATCATCCAAAGGTCGTTCAACTGTACATTACGGGAGAATTTTAGAACACTGGCCCGCCTACCTGTACAACAGATAGTAACCTACCCTAACATAGCCTAACCTCTCTAATCTCTAATTAATCTTAATTAACCTTATTTAGGAAGGAATTTTTACGAAAACTTTGTTTATGCCATTGTACATCTAATGGGCGTCCAGCGTTATAGAACCTTCCCGTACATTACATTTTAGTAAAAACTATCGTGAAGAACAAAACATTCTCAATTAATCTTTTCACTATTTCAACAGTCGATCTCCGTAACAGTAAGGAACGAAAATGTGTTTCAAATTTTCAAACACAAACCCTCTCCTGTTATCACGCAACAAAGCTTTGTATTGACTGAACGATCGTTCAACATTACACGAATTAATTGGTGCATACTTAAACTTGCACAAATCAGAAGGTGCGTATTCAATAGCCACGACATGGATTTAGCTTCACTTAACACTCCACTAATAGCATAGATTGTCTTATAGCCTGGATTTTTCTCCAAAACGAAAGCTATCTTCTTATTCACTGCATCCCCAACAGATCCTTTCACACCTACCAGAGAAGCAACTGTTGAGCGAACAATTTCAAGATTGTCTGAAAGGCTAGATGATGATTTCTCCAAGGATTAAATAGTACTACTGAGACATGAAAAATTGCTCTGAATGTAGGAAATATCATGCTTCACCTTCCCGTCATCAAACATTCGTTTCGCTATTTCTATAAAAGATGCATCTTCAGAATCAAAATGTAACACTTGTTTCACTGCATCAAAGTTCGTAACATAGTAACACACAGCATCAATCCAGCTTCCCCACCTCGTTAGTACCGGCTGAGGAGGAAGAGGTAGTTCAGGGAACAGTTCTTTAAATTTCTCAACTTTACTGGGAGCCTTCAAAAATACCTTCTTTGTATTTGAAATTAATGCATCCACATGTGAAAATCTAGAACGAACAAATTTTGCAACACGATGAAATGCGTGGGCAAGACAGGTTAGATGTAACAGCTTCGGATACAATACTTGCAAAGCTTCTGCAGCTTGTTGTGTGATTAAATTTATTTGTTCAGGAAAAAAAAAAGTCTCAGCAGAAGTAAACTTCTTGGATAGGAAACTATCCTAGAGGTTTGCGAGCTGGCTACCCTGTCTTACGACTGATCAGTGGTAGGTGCTGCCCTCTACGAAATTTCGTGGTTGTGCAGCAACCCTCCCCTCTTCAGTTGTAACTAACAGGTAAGACTAGAATTACCTACTTTTTCGTTTGTAGGCATTTTCTTTAATAGAAGCATGTTATTCTTTATTAATTCATATTATTTAGTGTTGAATGAAAAGTCAAAAGTGCATAGTGATTTGTTATTAGAAAATGAAAAGTGAAAGAAAGATAAGTTTTGTTATATTCGAAATTAGAAACGAAAATTGTGCAAATATCCTTTTTGACATAACCGTATCTGAATTGAATTGGACTCATAGATGTTATTTGAAGAAGACTTTTGGTATGTATTTCTTCATTTTCTATATTTTGGCATGCTGACTAATAATGAACATTTATTTGGAAGTATTGAAAATTCTGATAACATGCTACTTTGTTAATATTTTCTTTAATGACTGTTTCGACTCAATCGCGGATAGTCTAAATTTCCTGATAGTTAATCTACATTTGTTTGAACGATTTATTTCATGTTTGAGAAGTTATTTTTACATATGTTTCCATTTTTGGTTTACCAATAAAATTTGTTATATTTGTTTAGTTGAAATTCAAATCTTTAATTTAATATTTAACCTGAGAAAACACCGTAAAACGTTCTATCCGAGCGGTTTAGTAATATTTTACTTAGATACCGCAACAAGATTAAAATTACCTGTTAGTTACAACTCGGTGTTTCTCAATAGGCTAGAGCTTTATGCTCAAGAAAAAATTATATTTGTTTGGACTGTGAAACCAATTAGAAAAAATTATAACCTGATAAATTCAATCTGTAAATTGAAGTTTAGTTTTGTAACCGAGAAACACGTTAAACTATACATAAGTCAATATGAATTTCATGTACGCTGCAGAGGCATATGATAATTATAACCAATTTAATAGGGGGAATTATATTCCTAACCGCTATCAAGAAACTTCCCATTTAAATAGCAGTGGTTATAATGCTAATGTGGGAAATTTGTGTTCGTCTGGGCATGTAGAGCCGGGCAGAAGTAGTCAGATGCGACCCGTTGAGGATCTGATTGATTTTGCGGGAGCTACAATCCCTCACGACACCGTAAGTCATGCTCCTAATATAGGACAAAATACAGGTATTAGATGTGATTTCAATAAATTCAAAAATTTGAGTGCATTTAAAGCAGTAGAAAGTTTGGTTAATAATATACCCATATTAAATTCCGTAGATGGCTACCATATTTGTCATTTCTTAATGCAGGCTAACAGTTTGATAAAACAGAATGTAGCACCTTCAGATATCATATTAGTGCTTTTATTAGGTAGAATAACAGGTCCATTGTTTCTAGATTTCCAACAATTTATAAATGAAAACGCAAATTGGCCTATAGTATGTAATAGAATCGTAGAAAAATATGTAAGCAGTATTATCAAAACAGAAATTATAAAGGGAAAGTTGTACCGAGTAATGCGTCCCGAGGAAACATTTAAGGAATTTATTCTAGAAAAAGAGAACATTTTAGAAATATTTAACATGTATATGGGTGACGTAGAATTTTGTAATATGATAGTAAATCTTATCACTCCTGAGATTCGTAACATATTTCTGTTAACTTCAACTCCCAATCAAAAACATGTATTATTGTCCTTTGCTGAAACGTACGATTCTAACCGGAAGTATAATGTAGATTATGCTAATGCTACCTTGCAGTCACAAGTATCTAGTGGTTTAAATATACCTAATATTCGAGTAAATCAGAGTCAAAATAGACAGTGTTATTCTTGTGGAATGAGAAATCATTTTTGGCGTCAGTGTGGTTTGAGAAAAGAAAAAAGAAAAGAAAATTTGGTAGAAAATAGAAAGTGTTACAATATTTCGGACAAACGGCGAGATTATATGGTACAAATTATGGTTTCCGTGTGTCACATTCCTGTGCGTTGTTACATAGATACGGGCAGTAGTACAAACTATATTGGTAAAACATTACTTGAACAGATAAAGTTAAAGTGTACTCCTAAAAGAAAGACAGTAAATCATGTAGTTACTTCCATGAGTCAAGAACCAATTACAGTTAAAGAAGCAGTGGAAATTCATTTCTTTATTAACAATAGGAAATTTACAGACTGGTTTCTTGTGATAGACTCTCCGGACATTTCGTTGTTAATTGGAGGACAATTTTTACAAAAACATGAAGCGTGTATTCAGTATAAAGAACAAAAATTATTATTGGGTAAGGATGGTATTACTGTGAACTTTAAACTGGAAGAAAATAGTGTTTCAACAACGGAAAACTACTCGTTTCGGAATTCTCGTTCCAGGGTTGCCAATCCAACAGCCATGTCGACAGGCGCACTAGGCATTGCTGGGGAGAGGACAAACAACCTTGGACCTTTGAACCAACAACCATCTACCAGTCGAACTAATCTTCAGCGTCCACAGGCGAGGAAAGGTGGCATAGGAGAGCGAAAAATGGAGGCTACCGATTTTTCCCCTGCTGCGGGACAGCCCGTGTTCAATCCAGTATACCACACAATTCATGACAATGAGTTGGATGAAGTCATGAATGAAACCCAAGGTAATAACGATATTCAAACTGATATTTTTGATGAAAGTTTATGTGATTATGTCAAAGAAATATTAACGAAGTACAATGACGTAATATCAGATCAATTAGGTACAATAAAAAATTTTAAGTATGAAATTTTGTTAAAAGATGATAAGCCTAGCATTCAACAGCCATATGCTTTACCTAAACATAAGATGAAAGAATTGAATAATTACATAGACGAATTATTAAAACAGGGAGTTGTAGAAGAGATTAGGAGTTCACCCTATATCTCACCGTGCTTTTTGGTCAACAATCGTGACAATAGTAAGAGACTCGTAGTCAACTACTCTTCTGTGAATGCAAAGGTAATTATGCAGGCTTTTCCAGCTCCTAATTGTGAAAGTATTATAGGAAACATAGGTAAACACCGTATATTTAGTGTCCTAGACGGGAAATCCGCTTTTTACCAGTGCCTGTTAGATGAAAAATCTAAATTGTATACTGCTTTTGCTACTCCTAATAGACTTCTAGCTTTTCGCAGACTTCCTATGGGTCTCTGTGTTTCACCTTTTGTATTAGCAAATCTGTTTAATAATATATTTAAAGATCTATTGGGTGACCAGTTAGATATTTTGTGGGACGACTTTATTATACATAGTCCAGATATAGAGTCACATAAAAGAACTTTAGAAAAATTCTTAGAAAGATGTAGAGAATGGGGGATAACTGTCTCTCCCAAGAAAAGTAAACTTTGTAAGAAAAAGGTAAAATTCATGGGTTACGAATTTAGTGATGGTAACATGTGTATAGATGAAAACAGAGTAAGGGTGTTAAGAAATTTACCTGCGCCGAAGAACAGGCGTGGTTTACATAAACTTATAGGATTTTTAGGATATTACTTGCGATATCTACCAAATTACTCAGAATTACTTGGACCTTTACATAAATTAAGATCCGAAAAAACACCATTCAAGTGGGGTGAAGCAGAAAATCTAATTTTAGATAAAATCAAAGAAGAAATAGAAAGACATGTAATTTTGAAAGTACCAGACTTTGATTCACCTTTTGTAATTCATGTAGATGCCAGCACAAAAAACTATAGCGGCATTTTAAGTCAATATGACGAAAATGGTAATCTTAGACCAGTTTATTTTTATTCTAAAGTTGTACCAGAAACTGACTGGAGTAAAAATGTGTTTGAATTAGAATTAAAATCATTAGCTTTAGCCCTTTCAAAATTCGAGCCTTACTTACATAGAAAGTTCACAATCTTTACAGATTCAAAAGCCTTAAGTTGGATATTAAAAAATCATGGTAGACAGAGGAAGTATGGTACTCTTATAGAAAAAATCAGTAGATTTCAGTTTGATATAGTGCATTTAAAGGGATCCCACAATAGCCAAGCAGATTTTATCAGTAGATTATATGACACTACTTATTTTCATTCTCCTTCCCCTGAAATAGAAGAAATTTCAGAATATAAAGGAAAAACCGTAACTCTTTCATTTATTAATTTTTGGAAGCTTCCTTCTTTAAACATTTCTTTACAGGAATTACAGCGCCAAGATCCTGAATTGAAAGGCATAATTTCACAAATAGAGAAAGGTAAAACAGTACCGAATTATTTAATTAAGAATAGTGTATTACTTAAAGAAACGAAGGGTAAAATAAATAAAGGTTACAGAGCAGTCGTTCCGAAAAATATGATTAATACTATTTTGCAGTATCATCATGATTTTCTAGGATCAGGATCTCATCAAGGGATTAAAAGAACAATAGGGCGTATAGCAGGAAAATTTACATGGTCAGGAATGTTTAAAGATATCAGAGATTACGTACAGAGTTGTAAAATTTGCCAAGAAAATAAACCGAAAAACACGAAAATGGTAGGAACTTACTATTCTAAAACTGTTACTATGCCTAATCATACTTTTTATATTGACGTACAAGGACCTCTTCCTAGTAGTTCTGGTTTTAAGTATATTCTAATACTTACAGATAGTGCAAGTAGATATTCATTTTTAGAACCTTTACGTCAGTTAAATTCCAGAGTAATAATAAGTAAATTAGAGAAAATCTTGTGTCATTATGGGTGGATAAATAACTTAGTATCGGATCGAGCTTCTTATTTCGTAAGCGATGCCTTTGAAACATACTTATTTAGCCAAGGAATAAAACATATTACTACTAGTCCTTATAATCCTTCACCTAATTTAGTGGAAAAAGTGAATGCTATAGTCAAACAAATTTTACGTTGTTACGTAAATAATAATCAGAGTAGCTGGTCAAAACTTCTCGACAAAATTCAATTCACTCTAAATTCTAGCATTATAAGCGAACTTGGTGTTTCTCCAGCAGAAGTTTATTTTGGGAGAAAACTTTTTAGTCCTTTAGACTGTAAATGGTCTTTAAATGTAAATCTTTTTGAAAATGGTAATAACAAAGAGCAAATGTTAGAAATAATATCAGATAACATAAGTAAGTCATGGAAAAGGAAAGAACAAAACTATAAAAGAAAAAGAATCCCTGCTGAGTTTGCTGTAGGACAAAAAGTACTTATTAAGAATATAACTAAAGCATCGTTGCTTAAGAAATACAATCCTAAGCTAGATAAAATCTATAAAGGCCCATATGAAATCCTGGATTTACCGACAAAGAACACAGTCTGGGCTAGGTTAGTAGAAAATCCAGATATTAAGGTTAAAAGACATGTAAATTTCCTTAAGAAATATTATGAAAGAAGAAATTCTGTAAATGCCAATGCAGCAGCAGTAACATCAAATAGTAATAGTAGTTAAAAATGTAATCATTTCTTTAGTTTATTTTAGAATTTTTGTACATATTGAAAATATTGTAAAAAAAAAAAAAAAAAAAAAAAAAAAGCATGTCATATTAAGAAATATTTCGAGGTAACATTGTTAGATATACTTCATCATAGCTTTAAGGAAATGTTTATATAAGAAAGATACTGTTTTGTGTTTATTATTTCACAGCTTTTGTAACCTGGGGTGTCGCCAAACAAACATGAGAGACTATTCGATCCAGATTTAGGAGGAAGTGGTACCACCTTCTAAATGTGTCATCTAGATTTTTTTGGATGGAGAACTTTCTACAAACGAACAGCTTAGTATTTCTACGTGAAAAGGGCCCTTGGAATACACATGGAATACAGATTGGAACTGTCCAAGAATCTGAACTCAGTGGTGACGAAGAAGATCTAGTGGAAGTGTTTGGTGAACAAATAAATTTTTCAGTGAAGTGATTAGGATTAGTTTGTGCGCCCCCCGAGATATTTTGTTGTGTGATTAAATTTATTTGTTCAGGAAAAAAAAAAGTCTCAGCAGAAGTAAACTTCTTGGATAGGAAACTATCCTAGAGGTTTGCGAGCTGGCTACCCTGTCTTACGACTGATCAGTGGTAGGTGCTGCCCTCTACGAAATTTCGTGGTTGTGCAGCAACCCTCCCCTCTTCAGTTGTAACTAACAGGTAAGACTAGAATTACCTACTTTTTCGTTTGTAGGCATTTTCTTTAATAGAAGCATGTTATTCTTTATTAATTCATATTATTTAGTGTTGAATGAAAAGTCAAAAGTGCATAGTGATTTGTTATTAGAAAATGAAAAGTGAAAGAAAGATAAGTTTTGTTATATTCGAAATTAGAAACGAAAATTGTGCAAATATCCTTTTTGACATAACCGTATCTGAATTGAATTGGACTCATAGATGTTATTTGAAGAAGACTTTTGGTATGTATTTCTTCATTTTCTATATTTTGGCATGCTGACTAATAATGAACATTTATTTGGAAGTATTGAAAATTCTGATAACATGCTACTTTGTTAATATTTTCTTTAATGACTGTTTCGACTCAATCGCGGATAGTCTAAATTTCCTGATAGTTAATCTACATTTGTTTGAACGATTTATTTCATGTTTGAGAAGTTATTTTTACATATGTTTCCATTTTTGGTTTACCAATAAAATTTGTTATATTTGTTTAGTTGAAATTCAAATCTTTAATTTAATATTTAACCTGAGAAAACACCGTAAAACGTTCTATCCGAGCGGTTTAGTAATATTTTACTTAGATACCGCAACAAGCTTTGCACATGTACGGTGCTGCATCAGTCACTAGAAGGAAGACATTGTTATGCTTGATACCATCAGGCCACAAAAGTCCCTTAGCATCATTTAAGAGTTTTGCAATGGCTTGATGGTTGCATCGTGGCAACAAACCACTAGTTAACAGGATAGGCTAGCTGACTTCATTATCTTTCAACAAACCTATTACAACATTACCAACATGTCGCCCTTCTACATCAGTTGTTTCGTCAATTGACACCCAAATAGGACCATCACCGATTTCCCCACGAATCGAGTTCATTGTTTCCACATATAAATCAGGCACGTAATGCTTTCTGATTGTAGATTCATCTGGAACTGTTTCGTGTGTGTATTGTTGCAGAAATTCACGAAGTACTGTATTGTTTAGTTTCAAAATAGGGATATCAGCACACATGGGCGGCGATTAGGGGGGGCAAAGGGGGGCAGTTGCCCCCGCACTTTTTTGAAGTAACCAATTAATGTATATAGTTTCATTTGGAAATGTAACGATTTTGTATGTGTTACTGATTAATAGGAAAAAATGCTGCCATATATTATTTGCTGTTGCGTGAATACGTATTGGTTGTCTTCCCGTGGAGTAAAGAAAGCTACAGTAATTGCGTTTTAATCGCCACAGAAAATAACCCCAAAAAATAAAATATTGGAGCACTATTTCAGCATACTTTCATTTCTTCTTACAAGGGCTCGATATGTTAGTGAGCCGCTTTGAAGCTAATCGAAAGAACATTATGCAAAAAAGTAGGGCCTATTTCACAAGTTATTCTTTAATTGCACAAAAATTGACAGTTCCTAAAATGTCTTTTCTTCTTTCTAAAGTAAGGAATATCGATTAAAAAGAGCGTGATAAGAAACAACTTCTACCTTTTCCATTGTTTTGTAGTGTAATATACGAGTGAAGTGTTGTGTTTAAGGATGTACGAGTGTATATACAATAAAATTTAGTAAATTGAACATAATTCTAGATTTTAAGTTGTATAACTGAAGTGTGGATTGATTCTAAGTATTGTTGTGTTTTGATGTGTTCCAAGAAAGTGAAAACTGCACCTAATGGCAACGAACATATTTCAAGAAGTTGCAAAAGCAAATATTTCTTTAAATGTCATAGCATATGCTTGTAGTATTTACTGCCTTTCATTTTCTAAGAGTAATAACACACATTTAATAGCATGTGTGGAATTAAATATTAAGTTTTTCATTAATCCTCAGTTTCAATATAACTTTTGCAAAAGAAGCATCATTATTCATTACTATGATTAATATTATCCTTTCTATTTATTTGTTTTGCAAATTTATTAAATAATCTGATCACACAATTTTCCAGACAGAATTTTAAGATGTTCATGAGCAAGGAATCAAATCTCTTCTTACACTTTCGTTGTTTAAGAGTACAAAGGGCTAGTATCTACTTGCGTTGTTCTTCTCAATTTACTTAATAAACTATTATATACGATATATGGTATTTTAACTGAAAATATAGTATCCTATTAGTTATACAACCTTTCGTCAAACAAAATGTTAGAAACAACCAGGAAAACTAACATTTATATACAAATATTCAGATCATATCTTGCCCCCTCACTTTTAACGTCCAACCGCCGCCACTGTCAGCACATACCATAGCACGGCACAGATCACTTGAAAACTGAGACTTCCGTGGCCCTGGACTACTTTGAGCTTGAGATTCAGTTACTAGCAACTGCTTTTGTGGTTTAGGTTTTGAAGCTCGGGTCTGATGGCGTGATGTGGATATGTGTTGCACAACTTGGGAATGTTGAGCGCATGAGACACCCTTCTCACAAACCTGGCAATAAAGCACTTTTCCATCTGTGGAAAAATGCTCAAACTCTTCCGTGAAATGCTTAAGTCTTATTGACAACGGGGTTTTGTCCTTTGCCATCTTGGAAACAGGATTTGCTGACAGCACAGGAGATTAAATATTCAATAAAATACCTCACACTTTCCCTACGGCATGCGTTGTGGCGGCAGGCGCTTCACTTTTGTAAATCAAGAGTTCAGTGTTATCAATTGCGTGAATGCAAACTTCCCCATCTGATTTAATATTTTTCGCTGAAGGTAAATATTAGTGGGGCGAGTTTTCGACAAAAACGCGATAGGCAATCGTCAAGCCGCGTCGCGATAGTAATTCGATTGAATTATTAATCTCACGTAAGGATGTGAGCGCTACTACCGCGACCGAGAGTGTACGATTGCTAATCAAATCAAGTTGTGTCCACGCCTTGATCAATACCAATCCGCCAAACTACGCTTCAATACTATTTTAAAAGGGTGAAACGCACTGAAACAATAAATAAATAAGTAAATAAATAAAAATTAAAAATAAAGCAAGCACTTTTAAATTCAAAGAGAGATGAGTGTTTTCTTTTTTTTCAAAGTCTATTGTTGAACAGTTTTTGTATGAAAAATCCCTATAAAACATGAAAATACCAAGAAATATGTAAAATTATGTGCTCATGAGTAAAATATGTAATTATATGTACATAAATGTAAAATATGTAAATATATGTACTTTCAAATGGGTGTTTTTAGGCACTATGGGTCACAAATGACATTATTACCCTGATTTGGTATAAAAATATAACCCCTACAAAAATATGTAATTAAATAATTATCCGGGCCCTAGTGATAAATAACCGGAAAAAGGAATAAGAACATTCTTTTCTTTTTTTAAAAAATCCAGGTTCTGATTTTAAGATCTGCAACTGATACAGCTAGTTGTTAAATAATACACAGAGAAAAATCCGTTCTCCGGACAGCGGTATATTGTACAAATATACTGTATCCTCTTGCTTAGTATAGAAATCAGTACGGATCATACGTTATCCGTATGCTACATAGGCACTGCCCTTAGATGTTACATCATACCGTTGTAGGATGTCTGACATCTAACAGTTTTCCTTATATCACATGCATATACTTATGTTACCTTCGTCAGCTATATGCTATATACGTCCATTTGTATGTGAGATCCTGACCGCTTACATTGTTTCATACGGAAAGTACGTATAGATGAAACACTTATACAGAAAGTATTATAAAACATGCGTTTTCAGTTATACGTCTGTTGTACGTTAAGTCCAAAAACTACAGGAATTACGCATGTAACCTATCTTTTTAAGTACGCCACCTACAATTTTTTTTCTCAGTGTAGGGCATTACGTAGCAAAAGTGAGTTTTAGAGTGTGGATTATTCCTATTAGAAGAGAATCGGCGACTAAAAGGATTTTTTCTTTATCTCATGAATAATGAATTATGTTTTTTGCGGGGAAGGGCGGGGGGGATCAGGACATTTCCGAACAGTTCCTCTGCGATAAAGAGGCATGCGTAAATTCGGGACGGACTTCTTGGACTCCTGGTACGTCTACATTAACGTATATGTTGTTTACGTAGAATTATTGTATTTTAAAAAATTTATAGATTAAGGATGTACGATGAAAAGTGTTTATGGAACATGTTAATGAATCTCTTACTCCATACTAGCTGTACCCATTCCTGTATAAATCTTAATTTTCACTTGCTGCTCCGCTCAGGATAACAAGACTGAAGTTTGCGAAATAATTGCAATTAAAAGATAGAAGCAGAGACTAACTAGAGAACATAAGTAGGAAGGAAAGATATAATGGGAAGAAGAAAATACTATAATAAATTGGTTGAGTGGGAATTTTATTTTATCGATAAACGTACATTGGTAAACACGCGTTCGATCCAGTGCATTATAGTTCAAATGCTACGCTTAAATTCATTTTTTTATTACTATCCTGTGAAAATCAAAAGTGTTTCTGTAGATTACTTATTATATAATCAAGTGATCAATAGAGAGATTAGGACCTGGCTGATAACAATAAAATTGTTAGTGATGTCGTGTGTAACCAAGTAGATTTCAACATAAAGTGCTATGAACGATAGAAAATATTAAATAATACACTTAATAAAATATGCAGGACACTTTCTCCGCACATTAAGTGCTGCAACTACAATGCAAGGCACATTTATCATGGTGCATTGTAATGATGAATTGCCAATTAGAGTATTGTTGAAAGCATACAATGGAATACGTAATGACGAGTACCGACAGCATCTCTCCATCATTTAAAGAAACATACCTTCACAGAAAAAAAAGCGAGAGAATAAACAAATCGTAAGTCATTTGATTGCTAAAGTAGGTTGTCCAATAGAGAGTGTTATCACTGTATATCCGGAACAAAGAATTGATTTTTAAAAAGTTTTGTAAACTGCGAAGTTTCTACTCAGACTTTTCAATAGAAAATAAAAAAAAAATATATATAGAAATACTTGTGACAGTTCATAAGTATAGTCTTCCTATTATTATTATTATTATTATTATTATTTCAAAAACTGTAAGTGTTCCTTAGGGGGCACGATAACTCAGTGGCACAGCGCTCACTTTTGATGCGAGGAATCCCTCGTTCGATTCCAGCCCATGTGAGTTTGTAGTGGGAAACAGCGTCTTTTTTTTCTCGGAGTTCTTCCGTTTCGCCTCACAGTCACATTTTGTCAATGTTTTCAAAACAATTCAATTTCAGTAATACATCTTTTAGGGATGGCCAATTCTGTAATTTTTACTTTCCGGATTCTGGAAAGTAAAATTGGAAAAAATCCGGATTTTTTTAAACAATCATGCGCGCAAATTATAATACTTATTTGATATTTATAAAATAAAATTACTGTTTTTCTACTTATTTGGCGATTTTTTTACACGTCACGTTGAATACCTTTTTCTACGTGTAATAGCTAAACTAGGGATGGACAAAACCGGTTTTTATAAAACCGGAAACCGGTTTCTAGAAAAACCGAAACCCGAAAAACCGACATTTCTGTTTTCTCAAATCTGGTTCGGTTTTCACCGAAACTGGTTTCGGTGAAAACGTTTGGAAAACACATGAAACTATTTCTGTGAAAACGGAATCATTCCGGAAAACAACGAAACACTATTCTAATCAGAAATAGAACAAATTTTGAAAAAAAAAACCGGAACCGGTTTTAAAGTAAACCGAAACCTTTTCCGGTGAAAAACCGAACCGGTTTTGGAGAAAACTGATAACAGCTTCCGGTGGAAACTGAACCGGTTCTGTAGAAAACCGAAACCGTTTTTTTGAAAATTTTCAGAAACCTATTTCGTTTTTTCTAAAAACCGAAAAGCGGTTTTTTGTGCTCACCACTAAGCTAAACCATCCTTCTGACTGATTTCAATTCCAGGCAGTAGGGGTAAATCTTAAGTCTCAAAGAAAACACACTACCTTTCGTGGATTTTTTTTATATATATATATATACGAAAGTCATCGTGGAATATAAACTTACCCTGTTATTAGGATCACGCAGTTGGACTTATAAGAGTGTATATATTGTTAGTATGTCCGTTATTCTACAAACCGAAATTTTCGAATTTTAGTTTTTGCAATAGACAGCTAGAGCGATTATCTCAGCCGAGTTCGTTAATGGAGTCAATTTATTAACATTCCAACTGCTAACGGTGTCGTTACCGATAGTTGTCCATATCCCGTTTAAGAACATCCCGTTACTTCTATGCAACCTGCACGGTAGCAAAACAATGTTGGTTGCCTGGAATAAAAGGAAATGAAAGCCCGTGTTCCTCTTTATGATTTTCTCTACTTTTAGCAGAGTTTATTCCTAACTGATTTCATTCCCAAGTAATAATGATAATTGGGAAATCTTAAGAAAATACATTTAGTCGTCGACTTACGACCAGTTGTAAGTTTATGTTAGCTGATTATCGTCAGGAACCAATAATTACAATATATATTTTTACTAATATACAAAAACTAGTATTACTAAGATTACAGAAATAAATAATTTTGTATAGACCCTATGAAAACAGCGAATTCTGACAGAATTTACGGTCGACTGTTGTTCAAAATGGTATTTTACACTTTTCTGTATAGTATCCAATTATCTAACTGACTTACGACCTCACAGTCGGAACCAAGATCTACCGTATATCGACAACTAACTGCATACGCCTTATTTAATCTAAATCGATAAATTTTCACGAGTGTGATGGTAGAAAATGATTTTGTATTCACACTGTATATATGCACCAGCTAACAAGTTAAAGGTGAATTTACTATATTTTTTTTACTATTTTTTATTGGCAGATTTCAACTTCAGATACTATGGTTATTTACTAACCCTCAAAGAAAATATGTTAAATTTAATTTAAAACGTTACATTTTACGGAACCTATCACAGACACATCATGTGCACAAAAATGCATGCCATGGTTTAAATAAAAATTTTGGTGAACATGACGTTCACATTGGATTCCAATATCTCTCAATTAATCTTACTTTACAATACGCTCAACTTCTGTGTAAACTTAAAAATTTAGAAGTAGACGAGCTTCTTATTTTCGTATATTCATACATACAACAGCCGTCGAGGAAATATTTAATCTGTATTGTGAAGTAATTTATTTGGTGATTTTATGCGTCGATATTTGCGGTTTTGTATTTTTAAAGTGATTTCTATTACTAAGTTCTACATATTTTAGTTTGGTGTTTTGTATATAACCTTTTTTTATTATTATTTTGCAGGTAAATTACACTAGTTTACGAAACAAACCCCAGCACCGTATGTAAGTATGTGTGATTATTTAGGTTATTGTTGTTAATTTAGTATGGGATTACAATATAGTAAGTTACATCTTATCTATAATACTTCTACTGCGTTAACCCGGAGTTTATGTATGAAATACATATATACCTGTATATTGAACAAGCGCACGTTATTTCATTTTGTAGATAACAAACGATATTACATTTGCACCACTTTATTGTGAGTAAATGATCGGTCATAGATATACTATTACATCTTGTAAGTGACCATAAGCAGTGGTAAGTCAACACTAACGATGTAAGTGGACTGAACTGTGGTGTGACAAATAAATCAACATAATCCAATTCTACTTTATTGTATGAGAGACTGAAATAAGTGAACATGGAATATATAGTGGAATATGAAATTAGATGTAGATTTGGAATACGTAATTTGACACAAAGCAGTTAACTAGTAATTCTGTTTGGCGTAAATTTTATTTCAAGATACTGCACAAATACTATAATGGAAGAAAATAAATTATTGGTATCAATAGCCCACAAGTATTAAAAAGTAGAAAACTGGCAATATTTAGGGGAGAGAGATACATAACTATCGGAAGATCAGAAACCATCACAGACTTCGGATATTCGTCTTCTTGTGAGTACTGGTACTATTTCCATCCTAAGGTTTTCTGATTTCCATTTAGTCATACCAGGCCAATGTAGAGAGCCAGTAAATATTTAAAAAATAAATTTTGTCAAATACAAAATAAACTTTGTGGAATCATTGACGGTCAACAAGTAGCATCTACCTTTATGTGCCCTCTCCCTTCGACTCGTAGTGTGCGAATAGAGAGTGAGCCAGTTCTGAGATTGGAGAATGAGGACGAAAGCCAGTTGGTACTGTAGCCTGAGGTGGAAGGCAGAGGTCAATCTGAGTTGGAGAATTCATTTGTTGTGCTACAGATGATCTGACCTTTTATATCATGATCTCCACTTCATCTTAGATGTAGGTTGTAGATTACTGTATGATCTATTCCTGTTGCACCAAATCTTCCGGCACGGTGTGCAAATTAACACTAGAAGCACGGGAATTTTGTACCCCCTAGAAGCACGAAGCAGTCAAATTGACTGCTTTCCGTTTCTGAGTAAAAAAGAAAATAATGGTGTCATATGATGACTGTATTTTGTGACTTTCTTATTGGGACATATCCATAAGTAACCCTATCTCGCAAATTATTTATTTTATAATGTTTATTTAAAAACGTTAAGCACATCAAATATGTAATATCAAAATGTTTATGAATAAAATAAGTTTAATACCGTAGAGTTTAAAATAATGAAAATGGCCAAAGACTACTGTCAACTCTTAGATAGTAAATGTTTATTGTAAAATAACATTTTCTATGGTATCTTTCGAAAATATATTCTTAGGAGGAGGTCACTTTCACGTGGCGCACATAATTCGCTTTTGGATCTATGCAGTACACTATCCAGGAACGTACTTTCGACATTTGAAACATATGTCTGCTGTTTCGTACCTTTTTACAATCGTACTTGACATTGTATTTCCTTGCGTATGGAAGGAACTTCCCTATCTTCAGGTACACTGTCACTGCCATTAGGACATTGACTATTATCTTTTTGGCCAAACGTAGGGGATATTGTAGCCAACTGATTTTCTTTCCAGTAGCTTCTTCGTATACTATCCACGAAGGAAAGCATGTAAAATCAAGCAAGTTGAAAAGAACGTACATTGGCCACCGTCTTTAGCCACATCGTACTGTGTATTTCTGTACCATTTGATCCACGATATCTACACAAAACTTCATCTTACTGTAACATGTTATAGTTTTAGGTCATTTTCTTTGATGTCGCGGAAATTGATACTTAGTTATGAATGAAACTCAAGACACAAACACTTTTGATCCGCTTACATATGTAGACAGTTAATATATTACCACTCTGATCATGGTAAACATCACAGTGATACAGGTCCTTGTCTTTTGAGATTGCAAAACCTTTAGGAAGCTCTATACTGTTTTGTTTTTTCGTCCCAACTAAACTATTACATTTAGCCCTAAAGGATTCTGCTAGTTTCGTTGTCGTGAAGAAGTTATCACATGTAACACTTATTCCCTTTTAGTGAATGGATTTATCAAACTAGACACCACAAATTCACTTAACTGTGTCCCAGCAGGGCATTCCAAATCCTTGCCTAGATATGGAAAGTCTTTTAGGACATACTTTGATTGCACGTCGGCTAGTAACCAGAACTTGATGCTAAGTTTATCGGACTTATTTGACATTTATTGCTGAAATCGACATCTGACTTTCGTGGAATAGAGTTGCTCGTCAACGATCACGCCATGTGGTTTCTAACATTTTGTGCACTTCTCAGTAAATGCATCCAAACGTTCTGACACAAGTGCGCAATTGTCCGTTTGAAGTCTTGCAGATTTTGTTCCCTTTTCTTCAAATTAGAATTACCGTTTTGTTTTATAAAACCTATCCCTATTCATTGTTTACCTATAAATATAGTGACCCGTTTGTTCTTTTCCACAAGACCCTAATGGATATTGCAAAGCACTATTAGCACCTCAGTAAATAAGGCCCAGATAATATTGTAGTCATCAAAGAGTTGAAGTCCATGTATTCGAGTTCAGTTGCCTACGTATACGCTTCACCTTTAGTGCATTTCAGTATATGCCTCCTCATTGGCTCATCAAATTGTACACGAAAAGCACTACTACATTCTTTCTCAGACACTCGCTTCTTGCCAAAATTTATCTGTAATGGAGCTTCGCGAACAATATTCTGCTTACATAGACGGCAAACGTCACCTTGTCCCTAATCCAATTTTGTCCCCATTCTTCCCTCTGGAGCAATAAAACTGTCACCACTATTGTCGTTGTCTTCTGCATGATCGTTTCTTTTCTTCATTACGGTACATGAATATAAAATGTTCTCTTCAGATTGAAAAACAATAGTTTTCATCCCCTTCACTAGAATCCTGCAAATTTTCATTATTTTCTTCAGACTCAATTTCTAAGAGGTCATGTATTTCTTGAGGACTCATAGCAAAATGTTACATGTACGCGGTTCACCTCAGCTAACTATACCTACTCACAATTGACCGCATGTACCTGAACTAATTTTACTTGTCTACAATAACACACTACGTGATATCTTGTAAGACAGTGAAAAATCTACTATGAAATTGCTAGAGAAAACAATAAGCTTTTTATGTCTGAAATTACAATCAATAAAAATTTTAATTTTTCTTTTGTATAGAAATAAGAAGTGTGTAATGCTGCCATTTGCAAATTACAAACAGAAACACAAATTTTCCATACTCTTTATAAGGCAGTCAAAATGACTGCTTCGTGCTTTTAGGTATAACTGACACTAGCGCCCCTGTGAAAAGGGACATAAACTTATTGTAAATATTATCAACAACTGGACACAAAAATACTAAAAGTCAACGAGTTTCAGGGCCTTAGCGAAAATATTACAGAAGTGATACGAAATTATATTTCTTGAAGCAGTCAAAATGACTGCTTCGTGCTTCTAGTGTTAACAAGGGGATGCCAGGGATTTCCCTTGACAAAAATTATGCGCCCTTTGGAGAAGAAATTTTTATCGCTGGCAGGGATAACTCATCCCCTCTAGATTTTTTTAAATGGTCGTGAAGATAGAAACGGAACAACTTTTATATTGAGCATTTTTTTTTAAAGTTAAAACACTGTGAAAGATCTCGTTTGTAAGCCTTTTTCTAGTCGTTAGAGTTACACACGTTTGTTTCTTGAAATATTTATTTATTCATGCGGAAAAGATATTCATTTGCAAGGAACAAGCAAAAGAGTTCACCAAATGTTTAGGTCTGGAATTCCTGGAAAAATATCCTTGTATGCCGTGTCAGTATCGCAACATTCACTCAGACGGGCGATGATCTAGTTTTACCTAGAAGAAAACAACAATAATAACAATAATACGCATAGGAATACTTGATATTAGAGAATATGATATATATATCATAGTGAGAAAGGGGGAGGGATATAGTGATGACTGGGTGCTTGTATGGGTGAAATGTATCCTCCTTGGAAGAATATTCAATTTGCACACTGTTCCGGCAAATTATTAATGCAATAGGGTAAAGTCGGGAGAGATCGGGTGGAGGCCAAATAGGAGGGAAGAAGAAAGAGAACAGCAATTTGTAATGAACGGTAAATTAGCAACTTTACAAATAGAGTCGTCAGCTAAATTAATGTGTCGGTAGAAGTTGTTCGCTGAGAAATATGTTTTACGTTTTCCGTGAATAGTGCAAGGTAAGTGCGTACGTTTCCTCAAACGATTGGTATAAATTCATAGGAAAGTTGTGGTATTAAATAATCTAAAAGTGATGTGAATTTTAACTAGCCCATTGTCGAAACTAGTGATGTACGTAATTGACCGCGAATTTGGAAAATTCCACAGAAGCTATGAGAGTTTGTTATATCCTACCCATATAGGATAGTTCGCGCATTCATGAAGTAGTTGTAATCGCACAGACATTCATTGAACGCAATAATAGGAAAGATCGCGCATGTGAGATAAGTAACATTGTTCATGAACGTCATACTGGAGGGAATAATGAGAAAATAAGTATAATGAGTACAATTGTTTGCTGTAGGTGCATCAGGCCCCTTGTTAAGGGGTGGCCAAAAGAGTTGCGCATGAGCCCCTTGCGACCATCTTCAGCTCCCCTGAAACTTTCAGTTGTTTCCTGTAGTGCGTAGTGCCTATGCATGAGGCGTGGATGTAAGTTAACCGTCCCTTCCAAAAAAGATCTTGACTCTCCTATCTTAGTGGTCTGACTACAGGCCTAAAGTAAATTTTGTTTGAATCTGGTTTTATTCTTTAAGTACGTAAACTCTTTTTCACTTCAGTTTGTTGTTTATTTTAGTATCACAGTTTATATTTTTCATAATACCGATATTAAGTAATGTATCGTACAGTAGCATACATTTATGTTCGCTGCCAGTTGTGTCACGTTTTTAAATATATTGTAGGACCAGGTTGTTTCTATAATATTACAGTTATATGCGACCTCACCTATCCATGTGCGCAATCTTCCCTACCCCTGAAAGAGAAGTCTCGAAAAATAGTGGTTTTGAGTAACGGCCACAACTAATAGCACAATCACTTTCAACAATGGTTGCGGGTCTGGTATTGTGCAAAAGGTATCCAAGTACACACTGCATCATTGTTAACAGTATTACTTCAATATTGACTATTTTATGCACGTTTGAATTGTGCGCATATTATCTGTCAGGGTTTTGTGAGTTAAAATTTGAATTATCTAAAAGTATCGGACAGGGTGTTACGAATAATCGGGACAGGATGTTGAGAAGTTTTAATAACATTGAAGGACGTGACCATGTAATGTTTATAGTGTGTATTAGGTTTGATGTTGAAGATCGACAGAGGGTGTGATTGTGATTGGGAGTGCTTCTATTGTGTGTATTTTTTAAAAATAATTTTTACACGTATCTCGTAGTTCTTTATTTCTTACATCTAAACAATGTCTACATAAATACAATTAATTAAGAAAATAGTTAATTTCGTTGTGAATAGTGGAAAATATATAAGTAATTCTTTGAAACAAGACGACTAGCAAAACAATTGAAGAACTCTTCCCTTTACTGTTATAATTAAATAATTCATTACTTATTATCAATTCAAGTTCATATTATTCAAACTGTGTTAATGCTTCAAGCAATGCGACGATTTGTTGACTGTATTAAAAATAATTACATTTCGAAACTACTATTCGTATGCAAAATGTCTGATGCAAATGGCGACGGACTTCATTTTATAAACCATACAAAGATAATACCATCGTAAAACAAACTTGATTTATTGCTATTATAACCATCTGGACAATTTATCACAATCTGATTTTTACTGTCGCTATGCAAGTATTGTAATTTAATTATTTATATGAAAATAACATATGTATAAAACTTCACATTTGTAGCACACTAGGACACAATGTTTGGTGCACCTTCTAAACACCAATAAAAGTGATGAGTAAGTAAGTAGGTTCGATGTCGAAAATCAGCCAGATGTGGCTGAAATTATTTTTAGGTTGGTTATAAGCCATAAGTGGCTGAGTTTATTGGATTGGTTTTCAATTTTAGTTGTGGTTTGCTTTAGGTGATGAATGCTGACATGTCACTGATTCAGTTTGAGAAAACAGTTGTGTAAAAAGTACGACAAGATATAGTTGTTGAAGTGTGAATGTCCCTGAACCTTAGTGGTTGGAATAGCGTGTTATGTACCCAGGGGTAGTGCTCTCAACGGGTCGGGTCGGGTCGGGTTGAAGACCGACCCGACCCGACCCGTGACCCGAATTGACTGACCCGACCCGATGACCCGACCCGACCCGACTGACCCGAACCGTGATCCGAACTGATTGACCCGACCCGACAACCCGACCCGAGCTGACCCGACTGACCCGACCCGATAACCCGACCCGAGTGACCCGACCCGATAACCCGACCCGAGCTGACCCGATTGACCCGACCCGACAACCCGACCCGAGTGACCCGACCCGATAACCCGACCCGATCTGACCCGACTGACCCGACCCGACAACCCGACCCGAATAACCCGACCCGACAACCCGACCCGACCTGACCCGACTGACCCGACCCGATAACCCGACCCGAGCTGACCCGACTGACCCGACCCGACAACCCGACCCGAGTTGACCTGACCCGACCCGACCCGTAACCCGACCCGAGCTGACCCGATCCGAGTCGGGTCGGGTCGGGTCACGGGTCGGGTCGGGTCAACCCGATCCGTTTGAGAGCACTATGGTCACAACACTGGGTGAACACCAAAATGCACTCCCATTTGGAATTGAACCCGGACCACGTGTACCGAAGTCTTACACGTTAACCACTAGCTAGATCAAGCGGGGATTTGTATATGCATCTTAATGAATATTTGGCACTTTTGAGGTTTGGTTATTTCTTTTTATAACTGATACCAATGTCCGACGTGGGAGAAATTTTTTTTATTTTTATTTTTTTTATTTATTTATTTTTATTTTATTTTTTTTCTTTAGTTCTATGTGACGAAATTTTTCTTCAAGGTCAGTGTTCTCACCTGCTGGGACGGCAGGGCGTCTTCTCGGAAGGCAGTAGCAAGAGTCTCTTGGCGGAGACAAAAGGAAATCGTTTAACTACAATGATAAGGGTTGAGGAAACAGGAGAACACCTGTGATTTTTTCCAACCCTTCAACTTTCATTCCAAAATAGGTTCTTATGATTTTACAGTATATATAGTTGCACGTAAGAAGATACATAATATGAATTTAAAAATACAGGTTGATATTTAATTATAAAGCACTAATTTTATTTCATCACTTTCAGCCCAACAAATGAAATTCAAACAATTCGCTCCCTAGGTCTTGGTCATCAATACTGCGTCTTATTCTTTGTCTTGCAGTCAAGTCTTGGTCCTGTATTTCGTAGTCTTGGTGATATTTCATGCTATACAAGAGCCAAGAATGCTCACCTCATCGGTACAAATGAAGACCAAGTGTGATTTTGATTATGGTATTTCATACAATACGGAAAGCTAGAAAATACGCTCATCGCTACTTGGTGATCACCAAAACAAGGCCAAGAGCAAGATTACTATGCAATTCGTCTTGCATATCCAATCTTTATCTTGTTCTTGTATCGATGTCCCTGGGCTTGGTGAAATAAAATGAAATATTCACTTTAAGCAGGGGTGTAGCCAGCAGGTTCGTGTAGGAAGGGCCCGTCGTTTTTGAGGGGGGGGGCGGCTACAATGTACAAAGCAAAAAATGTGTTGCTGCTAGTGTTTTTCAGGCCTAAAAGAAAGGAAAATTTTGGTTTCCTTCTGGAAAACTAAAAACACAATTTTATCTTATTTATTATTATTATTATTATTATTATTATTATTATTATTATTATTATTATTATTATTATTATTATTATTATTATTATTATCCATAAATTATATTCAAGATACTTTTTTTATGCTTAATCAAAAACTACTGCCCGGGACCAAACGCTATACGGTGTACTTTTGTGCATAACTATAAAGATAACCAGAAAGTTCTGTCCCTTTTCGTGGAGGTCTGTGTTCAATTGGACCTCACACCGTGAGTTGAATGCGAGTGGAGATAAGGCGAACGTCAGTTGTTAGTGTAAGTATATCCAACATACTACCTGGTTGTGGCAATTCAGATACACAGTGAACTTGCGTAAAGACAGAGGGAACATGGGACATCCACAGAGCGTCATAAGAGCATGTATGCTGAACAAGTTCAAATGGAGGTCAAACGCCGCTGTAGCGGGACAGAAAATATGCCAGGCCTTTGTTGAGGGTGTCGTGACGACGCGGACAGTGCAGCGATGGTTTTACCAGTTTAAGGACGATGACCAAACACCCGAAAACACCACATGCCAGAAGACCAACACATGTACGTACAAAGAGGAACTGGGACTACAATTCAGTGTGTGGAGAAACCATTCGGCAGCACATCCATCAAGTTGGGAAGCACTACAAGTTGGGTCTCACATGTTTTGACTCCGGGCCAGAAGGCAACGCGGCAGTCGCATGGGTTTATTTACTGTTTCGGAGCCATTTCTGGACAGGGCGTTGACATGTGATAAAAAGTGGGTCCTATACGAAGCTCCACGGCGCCGTCATTATTGGTTAGCATCCCATGAACCGATTTCAAAACAGCCGAAACCAGCACTGTACCAGAAGAAGGTCCTTCTGTGTGTTTGGTGCATCGTGCATCGGGAACTGCTACCAGCTGGTCAGAGTATCAATGCAACTGTGTAGTGTCAGCAGTTGAGCTGTGCTCAACAAAAACTCAAAACTCTGGAGCCATCACTTCTGAATTGCAAATAGGTCCTCGTTTACGGGACAACGCTAAGTCCCACGTGGCTAGGATGACTCAGGACACCATTCTCCGCCTTGGATGGGAAACAATATTGCAACCACTATATTCCCCTGGTATTGCACCGTCCGATTATTACCTGTTCCATTCTTTGGACAATCACCTTAGAGGCCGCCAATTCAAATCCCTAGTAAAAGTCCAAAATGCACCTGACTTCTTCGTTTCACGGCCCACCAACTTCTACCGCGATGAATTCCATGGCCTTCTAGAACGTTTTCAGAAGGTCGTCGATGTTGATGGGGACTATTTTTGATCTTCCAGGTTAGGTGACGTATCGATGTTCGAAGGTGGTGGGTGAAAAAGCAACAAAACTTTTCTTGGTTACCTTTTTATTTAAATTTAAGACCTTGTATACAGAACCTATGTACACGAGATTGATTTTCTTTAAATTTCACTTAATTTCTTTATAGTTTCCTGACAAAAATATTTATTTATTATTCGTGACTAAAAAAAAAACAATTATTTTATTACACTGAGTAGAAATAAAAGAGAGCGAATGAAATCCAAACTGAATAAAAACATTGTTTCTCACCAAATTTTCCATTCTCTGTCTTTTAAAATACTTGTTAAAGCATATAAAAATATAATGTACTTACAAATCAGTTTAGTACCTTTGTTTTATGGATACCTTGTTAAAATGTTTGTCTTTAAACTGTCAAATATAAATCGCAGTAAATTGTGTAATCTGCTGTCACAAAAATGTATCCTATTGTTCGATCGGTATGGAAAAACAATATTTCTCCATACTATTTTACCGTAAATTATTAATTGTCAATAACTTTGTTACTTTTAAATGAAGGAAGCGAGATAATTTTACTATGATGTTTTTAAAGCTGGTCATTTGGGGGGGGGGGAAATCAGGAAACCATTTGGGGGGCCTGGACCCGATGGCCCCCCCTTGGCTACACCCCTGAGTTTAAGGTCCCTCGATTCTGCTTCGAGGCTAAGGGATATGGTGACCATGAGAAATGAATGAAATGGTGGAATGAAGAAAGTGGGAGGAAACAGGAGAACCCAGAGTAAACCCACTACACGGCGTTTCTCCACCACAAAGCCTACTTAACACAAGCTGGGATCGAACCATGGACACCATGCACCAGAGATGAATTCTCTACCACTGAGCTACCGCGGCCCTGCTTGGGCTTGGTCGTCCATATCCAATCTTTCTTTTGGCCTTGCTTAAACAACTTCTAGTTTTGTTCTAAATCCAGACTACATATTGGCGTAGATATTAATATTACAGTCGATTGATATTAATATTACAGTCGATTGGTAAAATCAATCTTCCACATTTAAAAATTAAAGTACACACAAGTACAAAAATAAGCATTTACCATAAAAACACTAGCTGCAAGTGTTCAAAATACATTTATGGCTTCTATAAAATCAATTGAAAATTGCTATTTTTAATTAGGCAGCTAGTGTAAAACAGCAGTTTTCGACTCCAGCCGAGTTTAAGCTCAACCTAAACTTAGTTGACCAAAGTGAACTGACCCGACTGACCCGACCCGACAACCCGACCCGACTGACCCGACAACCCGACCCGACTGACCCGACCCGATAACCCGACCCGACTGACCCGACCCGATAACCCGACCCGAGCTGACCCGATTGACCCGACCCGACAACCCGACCCGAATAACCCGACCCGACAACCCGACCCGAGCTGACCCGATTGACCCGACCCGACAACCCGACCCGAATAACCCGACCCGACAACCCGACCCGACCTGACCCGACTGACCCGACCCGACAACCCGACCCGAGTGACCCGACCCGATAACCCGACCCGAGCTGACCCGACTGACCCGACCCGACAACCCGACCCGAGTGACCCGACCCGATAACCCGACCCGAGCTGACCCGACTGACCCGACCCGACAACCCGACCCGAGCTGACCTGACCCGACCCGACCCGTAACCCGACCCGAGCTGACCCGACCCGACTCGGGTCGGGTCGGGTCACGGGTCGGGTCGGGTCAACCCGACCCGTTTGAGAGCACTACCCAGGGGAATATAGATATATTAAAAGTTAACAATAAACCGCGAGTAGTATTGACATTCATTGGTAATCACTAGTAAGATTGTAAAGTTAATTAAGTAATATTTTGCTTCATTAAAACACAATCTAACACTATTCTTACTTTACCCATCTACAATGAAAAGAAAATACAATATTTTTTTAAAGCACAAATACAGTAATACAAAAATTGCACAAATACAATAATTGTTCCATATTTGAACTTCAAGGCCATTTTCTGTTATCCAGAAGGAAAAATGACCCCCCTCCTAAAAAATTCCGGAAGCTTAAAATTTTCATATTACACCTAAGTATCTATTTCCGTAGAAACGCTGAATTTTAATACGTGAACGTAGAAGATTTCTTAGGTAGCTAGGCAGCGTAAAATAGGTAACGAATAAAACTCATTGTGATTCGGATTCCACCAACGTTAAACTGTAGATCCGCGTCTCATATAGTATTACTGATGAACGGGACGCTAAACTTAAATGACATCACATCACACACTAAACAATATCCTACGAAGAACTTGTTATTTGTTCTCCGATTGTGGAGGATGTGAAACATCCTAAAAGAATAATCCACCAAAATATTGAATATCCTTCCCCGGAATATTAGGCGGAAGAAGAATAGGCCAAATAGGAATTCCTGTTTAACCAACTCCTAAGATGAGATGAAAGTGGCTATATGCACTGATCAGCCAAGCCAAAACATTATGACCACCTACCTAATATTTGGCATGCTCGCAGGACAGCATCAATGTTGTTTTGCATGGAGACAGTGAAACATTGGTAGGTGTCTGGAAGCATGACGCGCCACATTTGTATATACACAAGTCACTTAATTCCTTTAAATTCGGCGGAGTCGATGAGCTCGGCTCTATGGTTCAATTACCCCCCCCCCCAAAAAAAAGTGTTCAGTTGGGTTAAGATCGAGAGAGTTTGGGGGCCATTGCAGCAATTGAATTCACCACTGTGCTTTTCCAACCACTACAGCACAACGTTGGCCTTGTGACAAGAATTGTTGTTCTACTGAAAGATATCTTTCCGAGCTGAAGATGTAACCGACATGAATGGTGTACATGGTCAGCAATAACCTGCCGATAGCTAGTAGCTATCATTGTACCGTCCATAGATGACTACTGTGTTCATAGATGACTATATGAACGTTTCCCCAAATAATAATGGAGCTACCACTGGCCTCTCGTCATCCTACTGTACACATCTTGAGCTACTTTTTTTTTTTTTTTTCTGAAACAGGACGAATCCTGACCCGGCCATCGATATTATGAAAGCAGTATCGTGATTCATCGGACCATGCAATGCTGTACCATTGCTCTGCATTCCAGTGATGATGGGCACGTGCCTATTCCATTTATTATATACACAGGGGGCGGAAAAAGTCCCGGAGCGGTCCAATATCTCGCGAAGTATAAAGATCAGCAAAACAAAAATAACACGTGTTAAATAGTTTTGAAAAAGCTATCCAATGATACCAAACGCAACCCCCTATCCCCACCCCTTTCGGGGGCTACGAGGGATAACTTTAAAATTTTAAATGAGAATCCCTGTTTCTTATTGCACATTTCGATTCTCCAGAAAAAGTGACAGTGATTTGACCCCAAATTGAAAACAGTGTCTTCGCAGATGGCACTTGAATCGACACACAATAGGTGGTTCAGCAAAACGTTACGAAAATGCGAAGTGTCAGTCTCGTGCTCTGTGGCCGTACGGTTAGCGTACTAGATTATGGAGTCGGAGGTTCTGAGTTCGATCCCCGTTCAAGGCGTTTTTTTCTTTTATTTCCCCAAATAAATTCCATATGTTTTAACTTCAAGTAATACTTTTTTTAAGTTACATAGAATACAAATTTCGGTAATTGTTTTGCAAACTAGCTTTATGAAGTAGTTCTTAGTAATAGGGTTACTTACAACAAAAATTAACCACTTTTCTCGCCATTTGTATTTTCTTGCAAATTAATAAATATGGACAAATACATTATTTTTTATCGAAGTTAAAATGTATGAATTCATTATTTGGATGTGAAAAATTCACATAAAATGTTACTCTGAGCGGGAATCGAACTCACGACCACAGTCCAGTACGCTAACCGCATGGCCACACAGTACAATACTGATATGGCACTGTTTCATAAGATTTTGCGTTTCTTTTTTGTGTGTGCGATTCAAGTGAGATCTTTGAAGGCACTGATTCAATTTTGGGTCAAATCGCTGTCACTTTTTCTGGAGAATTCAAATGTGCAATAAAAAATTGGGGTTTCCATGTAAAATTTTAAAGTTATCCCCAGTACCCCCGAAGAGGGTGGGGATAGGGGGTTGTGTTTGGTATCTTTGGATAGCTTTTTCAAAACTATTTAACATGTGTTATTTTTGTTTTGCTGCGCGAGATATTGGACTGTTCCGGGACTTTTTCCGCACCCTGTATATATATATATAATCCAGAACTATTTGACATGTTTATATTTTAGACTTCTAAGTATGGGAGTTATTTATAAGTATTCGAAAGAATAATTTCAATCGTCTGTCGACAGGTATAAGAGTAAAACCGGTAAGAGAGAACGGGAAATGTGTATTTTTAAATATTGAATTCAGCTTTAGAAGGTTCCATCTCTTTCCTTATCTCTCTACCACTCTCGGCTTCAAAATAAAGTTTGTTTTTACCGCCTGTACCAGTTTCATATTTTTTTTTTTTATCAAATGAGGAATAGTTAGTTTTTTTTAATGTCTGTCGTGGTGTCATATTGTAAAAAGAAACTTACTTTTTTTAAATAATGATTTTCATTTAAAAAATAAGTTTTACTATTATTTACGAAGTCTAAAATATCTAATGGATAATTATTCTCTTATACTGTTTCGGCTATTGACAGTGTAAAATTAGTCCCCTGTAATCTGTCTGAATTTTAAAACTGGTTTCAGGATTTGTCTTTGAAACAAATGAGTTTCGTTTCATAGTGTGAAACTACAATAGACTCGCAACTTTTATGATTCAAAAAAGTCGGAGAAATGTAAGAGCAAAAATTAAACTTATTCTTGGGACGCTGAATCCATATAATGTTTATCTACCGACAGTCACTGTATGAGACATCCCATCTTGACGCATAACCAAGTTTGGAAGTATAATTTTTAAACAAAGAAATGAACGTAGCAGAAAGTGAATTTGTGCCTTATGAGGTGAAGGTCCATCATATGGTGCTGCATACAATAAATTAAATATCAGCGTGCATTTGTTTTTCGAAGAACTAAAAATTTCCTTTAACAATTTGGAATTTTGTTTCGCAAAATTAATTTTAATTTGCTCCATATTTTATCATAAATTCTAAGTTGGATGCTAAACTCATCATTTCCAAAATAAAAATAAATGTAATAAATCATTTTAAAAAATCTTTGGCACTTTGCTTTTTAGAAACATGCAGTATAGAAGCTGCTTCACATACACAGTATTTTATTTTGCTTTATTAACGATGATTTTCTTATTCTGTAAGGAACTTTAATATAAGTGACGAATAGGCAGGAGAAACCTGTTGCGCAGGGTAGTTAATTCTCCTTATAATAATTTGTTTTGTTTTATTTTGACTGCATGTATGTATGTATGTAATTTCAATGAAAGGAATTTTAGAGGACAACTGTAGGCCATAATGCAATCCATCAGCTAACATTTTATATTTTGGCCAGAGGCATTGATTTTATGCTTTGGTGCAAACGACCGACCTCTCTGTGAAGATCTGGCAACTCTGTAGCGGGTGAGAGATACATGAGGTTGATATAGTATTTGCCTGAAGCGGAAACGTGATTCCAGGGTTGCCACATGGAAAAGGTAACCATCTAGATTAAAGGAAACAAATCGTTCTTCTTCCCCCATAATTTGAAAATTCCGCACGTTTCTGTCAAAACAATGAAGATATCTGTATTGTTGACGAGGGGAAATCCTTGATGATATTAATGGGAGCTGAGAAAATTAGGATACGTCACGTTGCTCACTCATATCGTCATGTTTGATGCTTATTATTTACACGTAACTTAAATACTTACCACTATTTATGTTTGATACATTTAGCCGAATTTGATAAACAACTTCTGTTTCATTATAATTTTATTATAATAGACTGAATTATATATATTTTTTTCTATTATATAACATACTACCTGTTTCCACATTAAGAGTTGTTAGCATCTGGAATGAACTTAACAGTGCGCATTATGATACCAGCGAGACGACAGTATACAGGATGTTTAATGAGATATATCCCCAAATTATGATTAAATCGTTAGTTTTTTATTTAATTATAATACTAATGTTGATTATCCGCTTCGCTCACTTGAAATAAAATCTTTAAATGCTCAACTCTTTATAGTATGTCATGTGTTTGTTAAAAATGACAGTAAATATTAAGTATTACTTTTGTGGGCTCAATTTGGATTTAAACGGCATCGCAAGTGTCACTCTTCATCTGAATGACCCACAAACCATGGATTTGACATTAGTATCGATCAATTTCAGGTTATATATATATATATATATATATATATATATATATATATATATATATATATATATATATATATATATATATACCCTCCCTCAAGTTGCGGGACTGAATTTGAACTTAACAGCATCGGAAGTGTCATTGTTCATCTCAGCGACCCCGAAAACTGGGGATTCGATACTATATAATATTATATGCAACACGGTTCAATTTCGGTCATTTTTAAATATCTCCCCCCTCCCCTAAGTTGCACCGTCAAAGTGAAACAACAGAAAACACCCCAGGCCAAACCCCCCATCTATGTGGCAAATTTGATCGTGATCGGTGTCGTGGTTCAAGAGTTACTAAGTTTAATTTATTTATATGTATATATATCTTGCCCCTTACCTATGTTGTACTGTCAGAGTGAAATGGTAAAAACACTCCCAGACTCGAACCTCAGCTAGCTAGCTAGCTAGATATAGTATGGAAAGACCAATCAATAGATAACATTGACCTAAGCAAAGTTACGTCGTTGAAGGCATATTGTCATGCATAGTTTTTCCAAAAAAAAAAAAAATGTATCATTCTTTTAAAGATAATGGGTTCGTTACGAATCTGATGCAAGTAATAATGGCTTTTGTTGTGCTGAAATAGATAGTTTATTTATTGTTTGCTGTATGTGAGAAAAATATACTGTTTACTAGGGAGATTGTATCCATTAGTTTTCGGTTTCTCCTGCCAGTGACACTCATAATGAAAACAGCTTATAATTACTTGTAACAGAAAATCATGAATATTAATACTGGAAGCGGTAAGGTTGAAATTAGAAGCTAAAGTCCAAACAAAACTATCTTAATATAAAAATTCTCCTAAACACACAACATGATTAGAGTGTTATAATGTGCTAAATTATGATGGGATTTGTTCGTTCTTTGTTGATTAGAGTTTAGTCCAGTAGTGGAAAACCTGCGACCTTCTAATTCATAAAATACCAGTTTTGAAAAATGTTAAATTATATAAGCCTAAGGAATATGAAATGTACGGGAAATGTTCTGAACTTACATACTGTATATAAAATAATATAATGTTTTATAATATAGTGTTACACATTTTCATGTGCATTACTAATGTAATTAGTAACTAAAATAACTACAAAAATCAGGTCCGCTCAAAGTGCGGGCTTTTTGGAAAGTGGACTTTAAAAAAAGATTTCGTCAATAAGGCCTTAAAAAAGATTTCGTATTTCTGGTTTAGTCTCTTTTCAACATCAAAGCAAAAAGTCACATTGGTAAAAGTAATTTTATTGCTGTTAACTAAAGTGAACAAGCTTGTCATTCCTTTAGTTTACAGAGAGATAGAAAAGTTTGATTTTATCAACAGAACTTCCCTCAAGAGTCGTCACTTCAATGAACAGTACGTATTGAAAGAATATTCAAGGCATGGTGTCGTCTAAAGTTTCATGCTGTAAGAACTTGTCAGTGTTTTAGTTCATGGCTTGGCCTAGTTGATAGTGAGTCTTTCTCATATGTTTTTACATCATTTTAAGAGGTAGAAACCATGTTTGCTCAATAGTGGTAAAATATTTCTCTTGATTAGGAACATGTTAGATCTATCTCCATATTTGGCAGTAGAAGGTGGAATTACATAATATTGTACATTTTACATATATATATGCACGTGCACAAGAAGAATGTTTTTCGGTGTTGTAAACTAGGAATTTTTCTTATTTGTGTCCTGCACTCTTAGGGCAATCATGAAAATATTTTTTTTCTTTCTTTTTGTGCAAAAGTTATCCTTGGCCTAGTAGATTTTTATACTTACAAAATACAATGGGATTATTATTTTCTTAACATGTGAGCGTGGTATGGAATAACTTTTAGCCATTAAATTCATATTTCCTTCTATTTTCCTTTGCACGAAGTTTGGGTGTACTTATTTGTACGGGTATAATGATATCACAGATCTGGAGACGAGGGTACATTGGCTCAGAGGTTGATTGAGCTCTCACTTCTTGCGGTATGTCCGAGGCTCGATCCAAGACCATTTGAGTTTGTGGTGCACAGCATCGTTCGTGGATTTCTCGGAGCTTTTCAGTTTCTTCCCACATTCTCATTTCACTAATTAATTGTCATCGGCTTTCACTTTTCATCCTCTTTCTTTAGCTTAAAATGGCATAATTGTGGGACGTTAAACTAAACTAGAAATTTCATGTCATAAATCTTGAGAGTATGCATATCAGTTAACAGTGTTAATTACTGAGGACGAACAAGGCGAAAGCATGAAAAGTTATAAATAGAGTTGCCACGAAACAAGAGTTAATTCTGTGTTGCCTCGAAAATGAGTCGTGAAAATGATTAGTCTCGTATGTCGTCACGAAAATTCTGGTCCTTCCCATCTTGTGGGCAACCCTAGTCAAAAATTTCCTTCGTCTTTTAAAAGAACTAGCGTGCCTTCAGTTGACATTAATTACAAAGGACTAATTTAATGGAGGCTCAGATATAATTAGCCAATATCTGGGCAATTGTTGTTTTGTCTGGTTCACTGCTGCAATAAAGTTCTTTCTCGTCACTGCTTATTATTGACTTCCCTGTAAGACTTTATGTAGAATGTCCGGAATATTCAGTCCTCATCAGGCGCACACCCAGAAATATGTGTTGGAAGGGGTTCAGAGTTTGAGGAGATGGTCCAGTACACTACAGCACCACGTCTATGTAGTATTGAAACGGATGTAATTCTACACCCGAAAAGACTATAAGTAATTGTTAAATACTATGACCTACAGTTTATTCTCAGATAAAATAGGAGAATTAGATAGTTTTTAATAAGAAAAGAAAGAGTACAGATGAAGAGTAAGATCAACTCTTTTATTACATTAATAACTGCTAAACAAGTATAGTTCTATTACGAAAAGGTACAAGTATGTCGAGTTACGACTTTTTTGGGCGGTCCGGATCCAGTGAACCCCCGCGTTGGCGTTGATGCTCCTCTGGTCATCAGGCATCGTTTAGGACTGCCTAATATTCTGTTTATTTCATATTTCATAGGAAGAGCTGTGTCATCTCGTGCGCAATCCTCGGACACAAATATGAATACTACTAAGTAGGTCCCAATAATATATGGGTAATTACTTGATTGTTCACATCATATAGCATGTAATTCTTATTGAGTATCCATGTAGACATTAGCCGTGTTTAATAAAAAACCAATACCGCGTGTGACAAAACAAGATAGTTATTCTATTGCAAAATATTACATATAACGAGAAGTGTGTGTATGACCTTACGTTAATATGAGAACAGCCAGGTTATGACGTGATGTAGTTGAAAGTTTTTCTTTTCTCCAAAAATATTTATGTTATGGTATGATTCATTTGGAAATTTGATTCTCCATAATGAAAATTTTCAGATAAATCTTAATTTTTTGCAATTCCGTAAAACGAATAATTCATCCACATTTGATAGATATTAATACCGAAAGTCAAGATCCCAGACTGATAATTGTGGGTATAATTAGAAAATCGGTTTGTGATGTTTTAACATTTTAGAAGTTTGTCTACGTTAAAAATTTTACTGTCAAAAAGAAAAAAAGAGTCGGCGAGTGTGTTAATGCACTGTCAAAAAGAAAAAAAGAGTCGGCGAGTGTGTTAATGCACTCTTTGTTGTGTTTATTTTTCTTATAGGACATGCATGTGTCGTCGTTCCCTGGGAAAAAGACAATGTTTTTCGTTTGCTAATTAATTGTTCCGGGAAAGTTCTTGAACAAGTTGATTCAGTAGCTTCAGGTAGAGTTCTGAGAACCTGTGTTGAATTGTAGCTCACGCTGTGTATTTATAATCAAAATGAACTCTGTGTAATTACAGTCTTCTGCTTTTTTTTTTTTTTTTTTTTTTTGTCTTTATTATTACCATTTTAACATGAATTAACAAGTCAGTGGCCACATATAGAAGCAGCACATGAATGCAGTTATGAATAATGATGTTATTAACTTCTCATGCATAGAATAGCCAATCCTCCTATAATGGTTGTTACGATAAAACTACTCGTATGTATTATGCAGATGATTTTACAAGGTGACATTGAAGGTGGATAACAATTAGTCTGAAGTAATAACACTACTACTTTTAGCTTTATATATATAATATCACGTATGTAAATAGAGTATCGGGCAAAGTTCATGATAATCTATAGAACCACTAAACTAGTAATGGGTAGTTCCGGAACGAGCGATTCCTCGAGAACGAACTCTTCATTGGGATTAAGGGATCATCTCTCTTAAAGGGAATTAATTGAATTACTTGAGTCAACATTGGTGGAACCGAGACGGAGTAACTGAACGCAGTTGACGAATCAAAACAGTAAGTTCTGGGAGATCCGGGTTCGATTCCCGGCGGGAGCTCGTGTGGTTCGGATTCCACGTTAATCAGTAGGTCCACGTCTCATATAGCCTCGCTGCTGAACGGGACGTTAAACCCAAAATCAACTCAACTCAATCAAAACAGTAAGTTCAAAAAAATCAAAATGATTCAGTTGACGGATTGAGATTGATTAAATCGAGTAGACGATAGGCCTACTTTAGAACCTCTTAAATCTTTATCGTATTTGAGCACTTGTAGTTATGTGGTTTCCTTCCGAGAGAATCAAATTTCCCCTGACAAAAATCTGACGATTGTGTTTTTTTTTTTCTTCTTTCCCTCAACAGTATAATTTGCACCAAGTGCTAGAGAATTAGCTGATGTGCTTAAGATGGAACTTTTCAAGCTAGTAAAACTAAAGGATTCGGTTCAGCGGAATATATCCTTATTAGGAATGAATTTGAAACCATTAATTCCGGAAGATGAACCAAACCTTCTGTCACTATTTTGTTTGCTTTGCTCAATTTGGATTTCAACCGTGATTGCCAAATAGGTGTGAACTTCCAAAATGCATTTAACATCACTGTTTTACTGTGATCGTGTGCATATAATTAAAGTATAGTGATGATAATACAAATAGCATGTAAGTGTCGAATGTTAGTTGTATATTGGAAACATTTTAAAACTGTCCATTCGGGCTATTTTTTGTCATTCAAGATTCGGACACTACGAAAATGATGTCTTCATTTCATCCCTTCATTCTTAATATTTATATTAACGCATTTCTGCCACATACGATGGTGTAAGCTTACGTTAGAATGATATATCATTAACTAAATAAAAATAATAAATGCTATATTTGTTATTTATATAGCCTACAGTGACGAATTGTCCATTTCCGCATCGAGTGGCGATTCCGTAATGAAATTCTATTGTGGTTAAACATGAAACCAGAACGTCTAACGGATATCAACTGTTTGATTAAGATATAAAAAGCATTAATTAAATCTTTATATGAATTCTGCATCCTTCACGAGTATGCTTACACCTCAGTGCTTCGTCATCGTCATTGGTGCTCACGGTATTTCTTCATAACGGCACCTTTTGTGCATTGCTTAATGCAACAGCTGTTTCGGGCCGTTGAGTATCCTGTTTCCGAACAAGTGAATGTTTTCATTGAGATTATTTTGTGTAAGATCGCACGAAAAAAAGATTTATTTGTTTTATGCGCAGCAGGTCATCAAGTATTTAATCATAATTTTTGAAAGCAGTTGTGAGACAGATTAAAGCATAATCTGCCGTTAGTTTTAATATGTTTGCATAAGTACTCAAAATAGTTTTTGCTTTGATAGTTACTGCAAATTGGGCTGATATGAACCGTAAGACCAGCAGACATTTTTAAGTGTCAAAGTGTCAGATGCGAAAACTATGCCAAAACTCACAAATGCTATCTCAAAAATGTTTGAGTTTTTGATCACTTGTGTTGAGAATTTATGTATCGATTAATGAAACAGTACTTCATTGAATTGCGTGTGCATAATCCAGTTTTCAGCTGTTAGGACTTCCACTTGCATGAATTAACAATTTGAGATGATGTTTCAGAATTTAAAACAAAGTTGATGATTATATCTACTTCTTCGGTTAAATTCTATGTAGTTCAGTTAGGCAATTATGCTCACCTTAATTGTGTTTTAACTCTTTCTTTTCGCCACTGAGTTTTCTGTTGTGAACTGTATTCAATGAAATGAAGTCACGGTGGCTCAGTGGTAGTGTGAGGAGTCTGGTTCGATCTCGGGCCATGTAAGTTTGTGTTGGACACCATAGTGTTCATGATTGTCCCGCTCCCTCCACCTAGTCTCATTTTATCAGTATTTTTCGTACTCATTCTCTGTCATTGATCATTTGTTTCCTTTAGCGTACAGCATATAACTGTGGGACGCAAAACTTGAAAGTTATCGTTTCAAATTTTGTACTCAGTGAACGAAAGAGTAATTATTGAACCCTTTCACAAAACAAGATTTCTATAGAGACTCTCCTCTATTGCCAACTTCTTTGGGTCTGTAAGTTCTTCATGCTTGTGGTGGTTTGTAACTAGTGGAAAATGGCCAGATCGTATACGAAAGCAAGAAGTGGTTTATCAGTGTATAAATTCATATAAATTGTGGAGATTCTTAAGTGCATATAAACATTTGCATATGTGCAACAGAGAGATTTATGTGTTATACTTAATTTGCCAGTAAGAAGCAGGAGCTGGAATACGCAGAATCTAGTTTTACATATATATATATATATATATATATATATATATATATATAGGGTTCCAAATTTGAAATAACAGTAAACAACTTTAAAAATCAGATGGAAGTACCCTCGATCCCAACTAAAAAACGGAATCGACTTCTTCAGGTTTTTAATGTATGACATGAAAATTACTGCTTTGTTCTTATCATTCCTTGGTCAACCATTTCCGGTTTTGTCATATCTCTTCCTCTCTCGAATTTTGCACAAGTTTTCTCTCATGGTTGTGAGTGATGATAGACTGTTAAACGGTGAACGACTCAGTCACTTCTTGTTGGTTTCTGCCACCAACCAGAAGAATGACCTCGAAGCGTTTTCCTTATGACATTTTTTTGTCTACCTGAAAAGTGATGAAAATTAAGATAATTTAATACAAGACTTCTGGGATCCTCTGCATTTCTTGCGTAGAGAATTGATTACCTTTTTAGACATTGATGTCCTCGCGTGTCTTGTGTCGATAACTCACGCCTCATTGAACAGGGGGATGGGAAAATGTTACAAAATATTGATAGCATCTGAGGTAACATTTTCTTAAAATCTCCGACGTTACATTAAAGTAATACTGTAAATGGGAGAAGAGATATTTACTATAGAGCGGTGAAAAAAAAAAGTCAAAGGCGGATAGTTACATGAACAGTTTGTTGGTTTAGCAATACTTCTTTTAATTCCTCCTCCCCCCACTCATCCCTTATTTTTTAATTTTAAATCAGACGTAAGAGTTTCAGTTGCTGTGTGTTTCAAAAGAGAAAAAGTGAAACCCGTGGGATTGTGACTTGAGATATCGAGATGATCACCAGCTGAGAGACATTGTGTTTTGTGGCTTTAGCTTGCGGTGGCCTCCTTTTCCGCTGGGCGCTTTGCTGAAAGCGATTTGACTTTATCAGTCGGGAGTCTCGCTCGCTTCACTTTCTACACGTTAAAACCTATTCGTTCGCGGCGCGCTGCAACTTTTGCTATTCAGAGGTTTTTTTCTTGTCACATCAGGATCTCTCGGTGTTCCACTTCCAGAGATCCGAACTAGACACACTAATAAAGAAAAGACACTGATAGCTTGTAATCAGTTCGTGGTCGTATTTTAAGTTTCCTTTTCAAATTTAAAAGAAAGCTATGTGCTGTATATAAGCTTCTGTATGCTGTGAATGAATGAGGTATTTCATTATGTTTTTTGAGAATCCCACTTCTTGTTGCAAAAGGAATAAGGAAAGAAAGCGAAAGTATTGAGAGTTGTGTTGGAACGTGTGTATTGCCAATCGACTAGGATTTCCTGAAAGTCTTCGGGTAATTACCTAGCTCTATGCGATAAACGGCAGCGTTCTTTCCTCGTAAGAAAGCAATATAAAATTAAACTAAACTTTAATCTCTGGTATATATCTGTAACGAACTTCAGTGTTATTATTTTTTAATAACTGAAATCAAATATCTTGATTTTTACTTAATATCTACACTAACAAGTAAGTTATGTACGTCTTGGAAATGTCTTTCTGTATCTATTTTCAAATGACTAAAATGGCTTTTTTTGTAAAAAGCAGCATCCCAACTGGAGATCATATTATTTCATAGTTTCTTGGAAGCTTTTTGCTTCTCATTTAAATGATAAAAAAAAGTGTCAACGCTTGAATAAATTTTGTAATTGTGTTTTTTATACTAATTTGGAGACGTTGAATCGAATGGAACTATTTTAAAGCACATCCGTCTATGGGGTCAGAAGAAAAACTACATTCAAGTTGGGATATAAATATAAATGTATATGGAAAATTTGAGATGTATTCTATCTTTTTAACTAAAATGGAATATGTCTGATTTGAACCATAGCCCAAAGTGTTATTTTATCCCCAAGTGTTGTTTCGTTACTGTTAACTGAATGGCCTAAGCCGGATTCCCAACCTTTTTCTCTCTCTCGTTTGACTGACAACAAACTACTGAACACCATTGACATCGCGACACACTTAGATTAGGTACTCTATTATTAATTAATATATATCAAGAACCTCAGAATTAATTTTAGCAATACTAAAGGTTTCATGGTAAAATAATGTGTTTTATACAATCTATAGGCGTGCTGTACGGCATAAAATTTACTTTTAAATTCTAAACTTTCATGAACATACCTGTTGTGAATCGTGGCCTAACCTACAGGTTCATTCTTTCAATATTAACAATTATAGATAATGACGCGTCAACTGTCTAACAATTCACGCAGAAAATTACCGTTGAAATATTAGAAGTTGAAGGTCTGCATTGTTGGTTGAATTGGAGTTTAATGTCCCATTCAGCATCGTGGCTATATGAGATGTAAAACTACAGTTTAGTGTGCTACATGAGCTCCCACCGGAAATCGAACCCAGGTGTCCCGCATGGAACGTGCTTACGCTAACCATGTAGCCACGAGTGAGCTTAAGCCCAGCATTCCGGCTACGTAGAAGTGTAGGTTTCCTCCAGTTTCGTGTTAGGCAATTACCGATTCAGTGTCTTAAGTTGAACTCCAGTTTCGTTCCATGTTTTGCTTCCTTTTTATTGAGTACTTGACTATGAAATTGCCTCAAACACTAGATAAATTAAATCCGGAGTCATAACTAGGCATGGCCAGCCGGGGTAGTGTCCTGAGGTCGGGTTCTCAAACTAAAAAAACACACTTTTAAATATTTTCATCTGCAATAATAATGTATCTGAAAAGATGCAACAGTTTAATGTTGAAATTATTCATTATCGTTGGTACTGACTTGAATTCTACGCTATAAAAAGATGCATTATGAACTTTAGTATAGTATATTGTGTGAAGTCTATTAGCAAATTTGATTGTGACTTCTTTAAATTACGAAGACAGGTACACAGTTAGTAGTCGTTGAATTAATTATTCCTGGAAAATAAATGTGCTACTGACTGTGCTGTGCAGATTTTGTATCAATACTAAATTCGCAGACCTCTGCAAACAGAATAGTTCTGTGTTGAAGTCAAAGGTGTCTGGTTTTGTTGGAACACGCATGTTTAAAAGGGTTTAAAGTGGATACACTTAATATGGATTAATAGATTCGATTTAATATGGACCATAAACACTTTTCATTGTATATATTGTCTATGACTGTTTTAAATGGCACAATAGTTCAGTTTGAATTTTATATATATAATTTTATATATTTTTATATAATTATATATATATATATCTTCCCTCCCAGGCCCGAACTTCGTCTATGTGGCAAATTTGATCGAGATCAGTCTCGTGGTTTTAAGAGTTAAGTTTTATTTATTTTTATGTATTTCCCCCTCCCTTTGTCCTACGTTGTGTCGTCAATACCGATAATATCACTTCCAAGCCCGAACCTCATCTATGTTGAAAATTTGATCGAGATCGGTCGGGTGTTTCAAGAGCTATTAAGTCACAAACACAGTGACTTTCATTTATATATATAAGGACCGGATTTAGGGGGTGCACGTGCACCACCACCCCCCTTTGTTGTAAATATACACTATCTAAAATGAGATTCTTGGAGTGAAAATAGCAACACTTTCCGAAACTTTCAGCTATTATTTTTCTGTTTGGGGCTTAAGGGAAAGCACAACTTTGCAAAAGCAATGGTTTAAGTCAATTTTCTTATAACGTTGAAGGAAAAGGATTCACGAAGCAGAACAATATAACATTTGTGAAATTGGGAAAGAACACAGAAGCCAGGAGGAGAGAACATTTTTTCTGTATTTCACTTGCGACCTTCTTTAAAATACTATCCCCCCCCCATTCCATGTATCAGCATTGTCAGGGATAAACAATGTCGTCGCATGTCACTCTGAAGAGTTTCAGTGTGATTGATAATTTTGTTAGTTATTGGTGCACCCCCTCAGAAGATCCTGGATCTCAGCCTATAGATAGATAGATTGATAGACTAATAATCGAAAACTATAGGAAATCGATTATTAATATAATATATTACAACTTTAATGTGGCCCAAGAAGCTTCCATCGGTACTTCTGCACTAACATATATCTCTCATTTTTATTGAACTATTTTGCCATTAAATAAGTAAATAAATCACAGACTTGACATTATTATTTGGTCTAGGAATTAATTCGTGCGGTTGGTACGCACACATTGAAGCTGTAGTACAAACACACAATACATAAATACCTTAAGAAAAATATTGTCCATCGCTAGCCACCACTTTCGCCCATCTGTCAGGCAATGTACGGATTCCGTGGCGAAAGAAGTCCTCATCCTTGGAAGCGATCCAGTCAGAGACCCATGTTTCGATATCTTCTGAAGAAGTAAACCGCTGTCCAATCAAATCGTTGTTCATGCAATCGAACGAGTAGTAGTCCGAAGGAGCAACGTCTGGTGAATACGGCGGGTGGGGTAAAACTTCCCATCCGACATTTTCTAAATAGGTTTTGACCGGTTTTGCGACATGTGGGCGAGCGTTATCATGTTGAACAATAAGTTTATCATGTCTGTTCTCCCATTCTGGTCGTGTTCTGGCCAGAGCTTGCTTCAAACGCATTAATTGTCGTCGATAACGTTCTCCATTCATAGTTTCACCCGGTTGCAGCAGCTCATAGTACACCACACCTTTCATATCCCACCATATGCACAGCATAACCTTTGCACAGTGAATATCTCGTTTTGGTTGTGATGGACCTGGTTCACCTGGTTTCACCCAGGCCTTTTTTCGTTTAGGGTTCTCGTAATGGATCCACTTCTCATCACCCGTAATAATTCGATGCAGAAACCCCTTTCTGCTCTGTCGTTGAAGCAGCAATTCGCAAATGGTTTTTCGTCTTTCAACGTCTCTGTCTTTCAATTCATGTGGAACCCAATGTGACATCTTTTGAATCATTCCCATGGCTTTCAAGCGTTTGGAGACTGTTGTTTGATCAACGCCTAATGCTGCTGCAAGTTGTTCCTGCGTTTGACACGAATCCTGCTCGAGCAATGCTGTCAATTCTTCGTCTTGAAATTTTTTTGGCTGTCCAGCTCGCTCTTGGTCTGCCAAGCCGAAATCACCACTTCTAAACCGTGCAAACCACTTCTGACACGTTCGCTCAGCTAGAGCATGGTCACCATACACTTCCACCAAAATACGATGACTTTCAGTCGCACTTTTCTGCATGTTAAAGTAATGCAGCAGGACACCCCGCAAAAACACTTTATCAGGCACAAATTGCGCCATGTTCACTTAACTACAAACTGGTGTTGTTGACGCTTTCATCCACTGCCCTATACTACGAACGATACGCGATGACAGGGGTTTGCAACACATGTGTGGATACACGGAACTGTGGGACGCTCCGTTCGTTGCGCCATCTCTTGTCCACCCGCACGAATTAATTCCTAGACCAAATAATAATAATATTATTATTATTATTATTATTATTATTATTATTATTATTATTATTATTATTATTATTATTATTATGTATTCTGCCTTTCGGCAAGTCTTGAGACTAATGAGAATTTTTTTTTTTTTTTTTTTTTTTTCAATTTTAGATTTTGGCCTGGAAATGTTTCTTCCACTGTTGTTGATATTCAGCTTCCTCTTTTAACTGTTGCTCTCTCTGTCCATTTTATTTTCTCCATCTTCCTCCAACACAACATTTCGAAGCTCTCCAAATATTTCTTCTCTAACTTCCGTAATGTCCAAGTCTACACAATAATTTATGGCCCATGTTAAATCGAGCTCAAGACTAGCTATATCGAATCTGTTCCCTCTTAAGGAGAAACTACGTATGTGTCTAAGTTATTATCGTGTTAAATATTCTGTCACCACTGACAAGTCACACAATAACTGAGAAGGTTCTTATACGTACTACAGTCTTCAGTTAACCTCTTCGTCTTCACCTGTTAGTTGTCTTTCTCTCTCCCTCTAATTTTCCTTCCATAATGCCTGCTGCCACTTCCTGCAGATCACAGTTTATTTTTACCTAACAAACAATGTCGTAACATTTTTTTTTTTTTGCCTACTTTTCCTGAGCACACAATGGTTCAACCATGTCTTCAAATCTTGCAACCTTAATTTTACTCAATTTCATTCAATTTAATTTAATTTAATGTCATATGATGATGAAATTTTGCACGATGATGATGTAAGTCGTGTGACAATACAGTAGTTACATAGCGTACTCGTGTTTTCCTTTAAGTTAGATGGGTTGTTTGATTTTAGACAGATGTGACCCTTTTTGTATACAACCAGCCTTACTCTTCAGTAAGGTGGGTTGTCTAGTACCAGGGTTACTATGAAACAAATCGTGCTAACAAATCACACTAAAGTAAAAAAAAAAAAAACCCTTCTTTTCAAAAAAATGAGAAACAAAACAAATTGTACTAAAGAGTAAACATTATTTCTAGGAACAAATACTTTTTATTTTTTTAAATATATTTATGCGTGACTAAAAGTAAAGCAGGGGAATAAAATAACTTGATTTACATGAGAATTGAATATTTTATAAATAGATTGTACATGAGAATGCTGCTCACGCTTTTGTTTTTAGTTATACATAAACAGAAAAAAAAAATAAAGAAGATTTCCTGATAGTAAGACTATCCATGGCTTTGGATTGATTATTTTAACAAAAGAAACACTGACCAAAGCTTAAAACCCACTTTATTTTAAATTATAATTTGTAACGGTTTCGGATATCTAACATATCCTTCTTCAGACACTATCAACAATAAGTGAAAATACAGACATATATATAGAAGAAAAAACAAATTAAAAATATATATGTCTGTTAAAAGAATTTAAACCTTTTCATAACAATGACTATATATATGTCTGTATTTTCATTTATTGTCGACAGTGTCGGAAGAAGGGTATGTTAGATATTCGAAATTGTTACAAATTATAATTTAAAATAAAGTGGGTTTTAAGCTTTGGTCCGTGTTTCTTTTGTTAAAATTTCCTGAAAATAGTTTTTTTTTTAATTTTTATTAAAATTTATTTTATTTGTTAATTTTTTTAAAGAAAGTGTTTTAAAAAATAATTTTATTTATTTTTTGAGTTTTTAGCACGATTTATTTTTTAAAAGAAAGTATGTTTTATTTTTTAAAAATTGTATTTCCCTTTTCAGTTAACCCTAATATTTTTTTTCGTCCCAGCTATAGTTAGCACTTGCTCTTTTGTTATCTGTTTGAGCCAGAGAACTTTTTCCACTGTTCTACACACTACATTTAGTAAGTACTGAGAAAGCCAATTATCGACTACTTGGACAGTGCTCAATGTGTATATTTTTTATAATTTTAGGAATGACATTCTTTAGGACTAGTTATATAAATATATTATCATCATTTATGTTGTTTTTTAGGGTAGTAGTGTCATTGTGGTTGATGCAGCCTAGTGTCTCGTGATGTCAGTCTGATTTGTGCAGCAGGAAATTTCTCTTTCCTTTTTTTTTTCTTTCTTCGAGCCACCAAAGTTATGAGCTTTTGTGTATCACCTCATGAAGATAAATATATTATGCGTACTGAGCTGATGATGTCGGAACACTGGGAAAGCGTTTAGCTGTTCCACAGTATACTGCAAATAGTCCTTAGTAAGTTTTAGAATTGAAAAAATTCTCCTTGTCACAAGAAATACGTGGATATATGGAAATAATTTTAAATTTGGTGGAAATATTGAGAGGTCAAAACTGGATACTTTTAGATGAACGGTTAACTTTTTCTGCTTAATAATAATAATAATAATAATAATAATAATAATAATAATGTATTAGTGGTTTCGTGAAGTCTCAGTCCTTCGGCGATCAATTTTCAGTCTTCTTTAATAATCGATTTATTTAAATATTCGGAATTGTAACCACACATTCTCCAAGAGCTAAAATATGCATGTATCGTACTTTACTTTTTTTTTTTTTCTAACGGAGGTAGACACAAATACTATCCTACATAGAAATTAGTTTGACGCTACTTGGTGAGGTATGTACTCCTCGTTCCTTGTAACAATGTTCCTGTTACAAGTTGGGAGGTAGATAGTCAGGTACTGATACCCATGTTTCCAGATAATCTCTACTTTACATGGAAATTACGATAAGTACATGTACAGAATAATGTCGGTTGTTATTAATGAAACTTTTTCCACTGTTAAATCAATCATAAATACAAAGTGATTCGATTCTTTTCAGAGTTGAAATATGGTAATTAAACACATCTTTGTGTATGTATGAATGTATTTTCTAAAAGTCGGTGTTTTGCATTTTATAAAAATCACGAAATGGTGCTTGCATCTACCAGCGATAAGCTTGCTGTAACGAGAAAGTAGTTAAATGATAGTTAAAGCCAATTTATTTTCTTCTTCGAATATATTATCTGCGTAGCAAGAAAGAAATAGTAAACTTATAAAGAATTAGTTGTGGTATATGGTGTATATTATTGTTTGTTAAGAAAATATTCTGTTGTCTTGAATTTACATAGTTTAGCACACAAGGTTCTTCTATATTCAAGAACTAGTTGCTCTCCTGTTGTTTGTTTCCTCTGAAGTTAGGATGGCTGTCGGAGAAGAGAATTAAAGAACCAATGCCAACACTCGATAAATGTTGCAGACAAGATAATGGAATTGAGATTCCACCGTTCAACGATACATTTTTGTGTGAGTGAAATTCGGACAATAAAAAGTGACAGTACTGCGTTTGTTGGCGTGAAGTGACACATGGCTGAAGCAAGATTCTTCTCCAGAAGAAGAAGAAAGGGCTGGACTTGTGGAAAGACCGATAGCCGGGCTTTGATCTCTTGAGCATTTAATAGTGTTGACCTTGTGCTGTTATGCCTCAGGTTATGCTGCTGCTTGCTCAGGTTGCTGAGAGATGATGGTCCTCTACTGAGATTCAGGCGTGCCTCTTTGAAGGTTGCTGGTTGGCTGCCTCGCCTAGCTGTGACTCGCGGCAGTGTAGCGAGTGGAACAGCCTGTTGTGGCCGCGGTCTTCAGTGGTGCTCCTTCCCCGCGAAACGCTTGCTCGTTGTCTTACCTGTGGTCAGGAGAATCTGTCGTACATTCTTATTCAGTCTGCAGTGAGTTGTGTACGTTTTCTCATGTTAGTTACTGCGTGCTGTGAATGTGATATTGATACATTAAATACTAATATTCATTTAAAAAGGAAATATATATATTTAATATTTTAAGAAATTTGGTGGTAGTGTTTAAACATCCTCAAGTGTGGTTTAGAAGAGGATCAGCAATGGTGTAGCGTGCCATGAACCGGATCTTCGATTGCTTCCTTTCAACAGCAGAGATCCACCCTAGGAAGAGAGCAATGTATGAACAGTTGTAGTGTTGTGAATGGCATGCGGATACAAGGAAGTGTGCATATAAAACGTGGTGAAGTTTTGTTGACAACAAAATGTGCCTGTTTATGTATTCCTTCTGGATAAAAACAGTGCCCTCGTGTCATGTAATTAACTACCAGCGTTATGGTGATATTTCATTGATGTAAAGGATATTTAGTTGTAATTGTTTACATGTGTGTGTGTGTTTTTTAATGCTTATCGGAGAGGTGACAGAATGAATGTAATGATTGTGACTGATCGTGTTGGTGGACCAAACGTTTCATTGTTGACAGAGTCTGTTATGCCTCCAGGCTTTTGCCTATTCAAAAGCTACAGTAAATTTTCTTGACAAATAATGTTGTCACTCTTCTTCCTCCTACTCCCACAGTCGAAAATGCTCATAGACCGCAAAGTCGCGTTCATTTGGGAATTTCATAACCATTAGATTTTTTTTTATTTCCTTTTGTTGTGATATTGTAGTATCAGAATGAAGCCCATTACATTGGAAAATCTGCGCCGTCTGATGGGGGGTCGAAGGAAGAAGGAACGAAATGAATCGTCGTTTAAAAGAAGCGATTCTTTTAAAAGAATATCGATTAAAAAACATTATCATGATCGTGGGGGGCACTCCAAATTACTTCCTCCTCCACCACCGACACCCATCCAATCAGAATGTGATTCCACTGCGAAAAAGTCGTTAGTTACTCCAGTAGTAGAATTGGATGAAAATTCCGAATCATTAGTTATTGGATATGGTCAGTGGATTCGGGGTATGAAATCGGAAGATTGCATTAAGCGACCCTTAGTGTTTCCAGCAACTACAACTTCCTCACATGAGAGGTCAATGTCACCATGTGAGAAAAAGTCAACTGGTGGTTCTTCTTCCGGAGTGGAAATATTGCGTTTTGAACGATCACCCGTATTTGTTCGAAAACGTATTCCCACATCCCCAGTGTCATCTTTGGAAACCAAAAGAGATGATAGATCAGATTCGTCAGCTAGTTCTTGCTTAGGAAGAATATGGATGGATCCCCCAATAATGATGTCTCCAAGAAGTCTTGATTTACCGTGTAATTACCCCCCTCGGCAATTACCTTCTCCTCCATGCACGACAAGCGGCGAGGAAAGTTTTTCCAATCCAAGTACGGGGAGTGGACGTGGAATTCACCACCATTCTTTGGAAAGTGCAATAAAAGATAAACCATTGCCACCCTTACCAACTAATAATAGATATTGTAATCGTCCCCCGTCCCCAGCTGTATTTGCTTGTAACGTGAACAGTGTACATATGGTAAACGTAAACAGAACATTATCCTCAACACAGACCACAAAATCAAGCTCAACTAAAACGCTTTCATCTCGGGGGTCTACAGACCCAATGTCATCCAGAGATTCTGGCTTTTCCTTCTCGATCTCAATACCAAAGTTCACAGACTTTAAATCGTCGGGTCCAGGCAGAAACCTATTTCGTAAAAAGGCAAAGCCGAAACCTAGTGTTAGCAAGGAGGGCTATTTTAAAAGGACGAGTTCTGTGCGAAAGTCAGAAAGCCGGGAATTGAAAAGAAATTCTGTAAGAAAGAGTAGGAAAAAGGGTGCGGGACGAAACAGACGGAAGAAACTAGGTACTGATCGAAGTGATATATATCAAGTAGTAGTGAGTAGACAACCACGGTCATTAAAATCCCTTAAATTAGATCCCATGATTTTTGTCCCACCAGAGAAAAGAAAACCAAAATTTGAAGGTGGTACAAGAAAACGAAGATACGAAGTATCGGAAATTCGAGACCAAAAAACTATATCCACGTTGGAGAGAGTTAAGTCCTCAACGTTGAGAGCTTGCGGTGAAGATGTTGAGGGAGTATATGCCACCATAGGCGATTCAAATCATGATAGTCTTTCCAAAATTAATACCACCGTCACATCTCCAGATAGCACACGAAGCGTTGTGATAAGTTGGACAACTCCAGCTAGTGATAAAGTGGTTCCTAGTGCTGGTGCAACAGTGGTTGAAAGTTATGTAAATGGTACAGAGGAGACGGATACTGAAGAGGACACTTACGTGCCTTTGGGTGTATCACCAGTGCCTCGTAGACGGCCTGTAAGGAGGAGGAAATCCGCGAGGAAGAATGTTAAGTATTTGGCCAAGCCTTCCATCTACAGGGCTCCTTCTACACTTCGGCGAAAGAAAAGTCTGGGACGTAAAACTGGAGGTAAGTGTCATTTTAATAATTGATAAAAATGTAGGGGAAAACCAAAACACAGTTGTATTCGCGCTGTTTCATCGCTTAAGGCAAAAGGAATGTAAAGTGCTTTGCGTCGTGTGTTATAAAATCAAGTACTCTTAGTGTATTTATTGTGTAGGGGTGAGTATTTTTTTATTTTCAGTATTCTACTAAAACATAGGTCTCAAGTACATACGTAAATACACTCCAGGCGTTGTTAATCTAGAAGCTTTGCGGTACGGTTCTTCAGAAAGACAAATAACACACAAAAACAATGGTTTGGTATGGATTTTTTCTCTTAATTTTTGCAGACTAGATGTAACTTAACATTCAGCACCAGCTTTGGACGCGTTCACTGGCCATGGCCTTTATTTGAAGTTACTGTAGCGGTTTTATTCCTTCCATGAGAAAAGAGAGAAAGAGAGATTAAGTAAACAAATACATGCAGCTCTGGCTAATGTGCATATGTCACGAATGAAGTGTGTTACTTCGTACCTTCATTTCCAGCCTAGTTTATTAGTAGACGAGATAATTTTAGTGCCCCTTTCCAGCACAGAGGCTGTGTGAAATGTGGACCTACAGTTTAAAATACAATTCGACCGACTGTAATGCGTTCAATATGCTTTCCCATCAGAAATCAAACCCGGGTCCCTGTGCACTAAAGACGCCCTAGTCACAATACCAGCCGAGAAGACTAAAATAAAGAAATAGAAATAAAAAATCATACCGAAATTTAAATTGCATCGTTGTATGTATTTCACTCTTATTCATCTTCGTAAAGGGTAGTTAGCGCAAAATCATAATTTGATAGCTGAATATACGTGAGGGGTGTAGTTTTATTTATTTATTGGTACAAAGATATTAGTATCAATAAATATAGATGTTTTAAATCTGCCATAAAAGAGCCATACAGAAATTCTTTCGTAGCCTGACCTTTTTCTTAACATTTTCGTTGATAAAGCAAATAATTTCTGCGTACTGATGTGAAGTACGTCATCTTCTGTTGTAACAGCATTTCTTTTGCCTCCAACTAACTTGTCATCAATATTAAGTTAAGTATTCATAGCTAAAGAATTAAACTAGGTATTTGTTCAGCAAATGAATGGGTGAAGTTTCAAATGCAACACATGACATTTTGTTCCTGCGAGTATAATTCCGTAATAGTATCGTAGTCACGATGAGTATGCAATATTAAACACGGTAATTTATTAAAGATGTTTTGCAGTATGATTTATCAGTAAGTTTGTCGATTTTTTTTTACATCTTTCAAAATAACAGAAGGACAAATAACAACGTGAAAGAAATGAAGCGCATAGCAGTTGAACGAATTTGTGGTCGTATTAACTAGTATCCTTTGAAATTTCCCCTAAGATTATGAAGACAAGAATCTTTACATTGGATGAAATCTGTAGAGAATTTCACAATAATCGTGAAATATTTGAATGACCAGTCGCTTCTAAAAGGTTTTCATAATTTCTAAAAGTTGACGATTCCTTTCAAACAAATCTTTGTAGTAAAAAAAAAAAAAAAAAAAAAAGTTTATTCTCTTTAAGTTACATAAAGCTATAATGAAATCAGTCTTTCTATTTACGAGTTGGTGTGTGAAGATTTTCTACTCGAGTCCCATCCATTACAATAGAAATGTGAACAAAAATTAGAAGTTATGGATTTTAGTCGAATGTGCCTGGTATTTAGGAGTTGAGTGTATGTATTTTTTTTATTACATTGTTAATACTAGGATCTGGATTCCGAGCTTCATTTTCTATATAAGAAACTCTTATGAACAATTATATTTGGTTTGTGCACTATAGTGTGAACATGGAAGTACGTTAAAAAAAAAAAATTGCAAATAGCGTTTTGGCTAAGAACTAGAATGCTTTGATATTTGCGTATCTCACGAATTTTTGTTTTTCTTTCCTCGTTGTGCCCTTGACTTTTAGGTCATAAATTTCCAAAGCGTGCAAAACAAAATCCTATATGGTAATAGAAGCAGGGCAATTATGTTTCCCCGAAGTTTTCGTGTATTTCCGTGCTGCAGGCATCCAGACGTGAATTACTGATCCTCTTCAATAACAAGAAAAACTTGTACGAATTATTGCTGTTTTAGCGTTGATATATGGAAGTTTGACAGTACTTTTTCTGATTCCTTGAAAACTTGTTTATTAGTAGTCGGCACTCAAAGTGGGTATACATAGAGCTTGTTAGTTTCAATGTGCAATGTAAAATATAGTTTCTTTAGTTAGTTAAACACTTGTATTCTCAGGTGTTCGAAAATGTAGAGGAAACACTTTTGTTTGTTTGTTTGTTTACTGAAGTTTAGCTTCCCTTTTCAGCACGGAGGCTATATGAAACATGGATCTACACTTTCAAGTGGAATCCGAACCAGGTAATGGATTCAAATTTCAGTGTTCTTTCAAGTAAACGTTCACCAAAGACGTGCGTGGTAGCCAATACACAAACGGGGAGGGCAAGAGGAAACACATTTACACTCATGTCCAAAATGATTGTAGCATATTTATAACTGTCTTTTTGTAAGAATATAATTTGATAATGATTTTGCAGGTTACTTTTAATACTGATACTATAGTTCATTCAAGGAACGTTCAGTACCTCATGTAAACAAATACACGTGGTGATTGTTTCATTTTATTGGTTAAAGAGCCTTGCAGCATCCATGCGGCAAAAGAAAATAGTCCATTGTCAAGTAAGCTGTTTTTCAACGTTTTCGTTGCTTATAAGGCTCATTACCAGAAATACAATTTACTTACAGTAAAATAACAGAAACAACACTCTATCTAAGAACTAAATTTAATTAATGCAATAAAAGAGAATACGCATGCGTAGAAACTGGGTTTGGCCCACCTTATGCGCGAATCACAGTTTACAATATGGCTGCGTGCGGGGAATATGCAAAACGCCGACAGGGTACAAGCACGTGCTTCTCGAAAGAAGCGGTGACTGATAGCCAATCATCCGATGACTGGCGGAGTAATACCATTCTACAATGTTTACATCAGGATCAGAAGGTTCGTTGAATGAACTTTATGTGTATAATCGGGAAATGTATATTTGTGGTAAATTTCATAGGAAAAGAATTATAAATACAAAAATTACAATGAGTAAAACAAAATGTTACTAAATGGACAAGAAAGTTTTATTTTCGTTTTATTGTTCTTATTTACTGCTCTTTTGACATGAAATTTGCCACATACATGTCTTTGTCGATTATACACATACTAACGTTATAAGAAATATAGGCCGAATTAGTTATCAAATTATATTCCTTCAACAACACATTTATAGACATGCGACAATAATTTTGGACATGAGTGTACAATGAAACGGTGTAATGCTATGTTCGCTGTTTTTGGTCCCCTCATATTTCCCAAAAAGCCCAGCCTATGCAAATAGTCACTTAACTGAATAATAATGATAGATGGTAATATCTCCATCGTTTCGTTGATGTAGGTAGGCATCCCACTTTTAATGATACTATCTGGTTTACTTCCTACACTTCCTACATTTTCAATTTTCTTCATTGTCGCTACGTTATTCACTGAAATCCAGAAAAGAGGGATGAGTTTAGCGAAGAGTCTTAGCGTTATTATTATTATTATTATTATTATTATTATTATTATTATTATTATTATTATTATTATTATTATTATTAATGTTTAAAAGTACGAACCATAGCAATTTATTACAGAGAAAAGTATGACGAGCAACCTGCACTGTAGCATATCTTTTTCTACTGAAAGTGAGCCCTGCTGATTATGATAAAGGGGAGGGGTTCTCAATCAATTTATTTAGTTCTTTGGAGACTTAGAGAACATAATTACAAGATACGTAATAGTGAATTTTAGCTGCATAATTTACACCAAAAACTGGAAGGAGAAATTATCAGCACAGTTTTCTTTAGTTGTTAGTAATCTTTCATTAATCATTCAGTATTTGTCGAAAATAGAAAAGAAAGAATTATCCTGATTCAAATCATCGTCATCTTATTATGTATTCATTCATCGTCCCATTGTGTCATAGAGTGGCTTTGCCTTGTGGTGGTGACTCACTTCTATAGTTGTACACACAATCAAAATCTTAATTGTGTCGTCAGTATCCTCAATGATAGTCTTTTAATAAGGAAAGTTCACGCATATTGGAATTTCCGTAGCGATTATGTTTCGTCTTGTTTGCGTAATACTGGGAGCAGTTGTGTTCTAATATCTGTTCCGAAAAATATACATATTTTGATTTTACACTAATATATATATATATATATATATATATATATATATATATATATATATATATATATATATATATATATATATATATATATCCTTAATTTGATTTCCCTTTTTAAGAAAATCACTAGAACAATGTGTTCTCCAAGTTATATGCGATCTACAAAACTCATCCGATCATGCCTACCTTTGGCATGACGGGCATCAAATTTAGGGTTTAGATTTCATAAAATAAAAGTTTTACCAAAATTGATATTTAAACAAGAATTAGAAATAAATACATGGAGCAGATCTGTTATAAATAAAGTACCGGTAAGCTTATCCCAGCGTATGCTTATAATAAATATTTACTAAAATCAACGAAAAACCTTTGAAATGAATTTTTGAACATAAAATAGATCGAACTGGGTTTTTATCATTTTACTTTGATAATCAATTGTCTTCGAATTGAAGTAATTGGTATGTCCATTGAGGAGGATGTTGAAACATTATAAACTTTCCTAGAATGTTAGACAACCCACTCGACATAGTTGTAGTTGATGGTTGCAGACTCCACGTCATATTCTGTTGATTGGTTTGTTGAATTGGAGTTTAGTGTCCTTTTCAGCGGCGAAGTTGTATATAAGACGTGAATCTACAGCTCAACATGGGATCTGAACCTCATGAGCCCCTACTGGGAATCGAATCCAGGCCTCTTTCGCCAAAGGCACGCACGCTAATCATACAGCCATGGGGGACCCATATTCTGCTCTTGTTGACACTTGGGTCGTGTGAGCTTTTGGGGCCAGAAGGGAGATCCATAAATGTAAAAACGGAATACTGTCGTTTTTAAAATGGACGATGCCCGTTTACGTATTACTATTACTTTGTATTCTGAGGAAGATAGATGTATCCAGCATGAAGTAGGATTATAATGATAGAGATAGATAAGAAGTCTTTAATTCAAAACATCTTTGCTTTTCTATTGATGTACGCAGTGGCGGATCCAGGATATGATCAAGGGAGGGGCTAAACCATAGTTTGCCGTTTTATCCAGTGTAAAGCAGGATTGAAGCCCATTTTATCCAGTGTATACCTGAGCGTCAAGGGGGGCCTATAGCCCCCTTGGATCCACCACTGGATGTACGTGTAACGATATTCTTTATTTTCTGCCCACTTTCCACTACTGTATCTCAAAAAAATTGTAATAAATGATACGTACTGTACATTCAATATACGTTTCTCTGAAACTGTGGTTTCGAATTGAAAGGCTGTGAAAGGTTAGCAAGAGGACCTGGATATAGAAAGATGAAATAATGTGAATAATTATCCATGATACGAAGCCGAACCTGGAATATTAATATGCACCAAAACCTATGTAATACTAAGCAAGCGAGGAAACGGAACGGGGCGTGTAGTTTACAGGGTTTTCTAAAGGCACTAACTAAAAGAGTTTGGGAACGTACGCTTTAAAAACTAACCACTAAAATGGGAATCCAGAGTTAGAATTGGACGCACACCTATGATTAATAGACAGTACTAAACTTCCATTTGAGTTATCGTGCAGGAATTAATTTGCTGTTCTATGATGAACTTGACTTCGTTACTATTTGTGTTTACGCCGTATATAATTCTTTTCATACATATTTATCTGTATGTTTACATTACACAATTGTTCTGCTTATTTACTACGTGAGAATGCGGACCACGTAGTTTTTTTCTTTCTCTCCTTTTGGCTACTGCTGTCTTCAGAGAGGTTGCTTTACATTTGTATGTGTAACGTATGATGCAACTGAGCATCATTCACTATAACAAAAAAGATGAATGCAAATTTCAGTTTATATAGTAGCCTCTTTTCTTTCTCTTGTCTGTGTACGTGAGTGGCTGTAGGTGAATTGAAAGAGCAGTTAATGGGATAATGTTGAGTAAAAATCTGGAAGACTAGAAGAAGGGCTTTGTGATATTGCAAGTCTGCAAATAATATGCGGTTGGAAGTGAATAAAATTGTAACCTGAGAAGATCCTTAGATCTTTGCTTTCACTTTCTCTTTCTCTTAGCACTTTTACTCGTTTTTGACTTTTTCTGTTTTTCAATGCATTCACTTTTAGTGCTTTAACTGAAACTACAATGTGGTTTCAATTACGGTGTTTCCTTTCTGTTTTTACGTGATCAGTTTCACAAAGTTTATCCGAAATCTATGGTATACTCATTGCTAATACATAGTGTAGTATACACATGCAAATTTCAAGTATATATACGCAAGTTTGTTCCACAGTTGCTGTCACTTCTTTAGCTCACTTTCTGATTTAACTTTAGAGAGGATTGGTTCTCTTTAGTTTTATAACAAACTGTAGATAAATAGACTACACTAACAAACAAACAATGACTCAGTTTGCCGAAAAATGAAATGTGTGTTTGGATGTTCATTCTACCTTCAATTATGATATAATTCAAACTGGCCCTATTTGCTTTCAGCATAAAGACGTGATTCTGTAGTTATTTGAACAACTGAAGTTCGGAAGCTGGTTCACCTAAAAAAGAAAAAGAAAAACCTAAGGTTATTATTTCTAGTCAATATCATTAATATATTTTAGGCAATTATTAAACTTGATTAATTATAGAATGCACATATTGGAAGAGAGATTTTTTTGAAGCATTTAAGTGCGAAATATGACCTTATTTCTGTTCCTGTACATAAATACTTCTCCCTAACGTGCTGTATAAAGAATATTTCGTGATGGCACAATTCATAAAGAATTCTGTCTTCCTAGACAAAATTTCGCTATCTTTCTCTTCATGTAGATAACTGGTTTCCTCTCTATCTTGGGGCAGCACAGACAAATTTGTATCTCCATTTGGATGCGAGCGTAGCGAAATACCTGTTCGGTTATATAACAATGTATATGCTTTTATTACCTTTATATCAAATATTTCTAGGACAAGGTAACAACCTCATCCTTCAAATTCTTGTCTAGGGACCAGTTCTACTTACTACATTTGATAAACTTTCAATTTGTCAAGCTATGATAAAACTATCAGATACTTATGTCCGACATTGCTTTATACCGGTACTGCCATTAAATGATGATAAAACACATATTTACAACTTATTCTCTGTTGAGCTTTTCAGGAACTTCGAAGCAAAAAATTGTTCTTAAGAATAATATCGTTTGTTGCGTTAAATGTTGTATTTCTGTATTAGTATTATATTTTTCCTTTTATGTTAATGTATTACAATTTCTAATTATATTCTTCTTAACTAGCTATATATAAAACTACATGAACTCACTGACACAAAGAAACGGGTACTTTTGGTTGACGTGGAAAGTTGAAATTGGACATACTTGCAGTTTTTCGGGACTAACCCATAGGAAAGTTGCGAAAAGTTAATATTTTTAATTTTAAGGTCATCTAAAGGGGGGGGGGATGGAGAAATTCCACATGTTATTTAAATGGGCCTTGTTTTAGGCCCATCTCGTGTTTTAGGTACTTGGAATTGGATTAAAAACTTAAAATTCGGTATACTTGTACGTTTTCTATAGGATTATTTAAGAAATTCACTAAATATAAACATTTCCAACTTTAGAGTGGTTTTGTGGGGAACTGAATCTTCCTCATGTTATTTATATAGGACATCTACGCCCCGAAATGTATAGACACTTCCTGTAGGGCTACAATGATGAAATTTGTCATGATTGTATCCTTCTAGGAGTAACCCACAGGAAAATTGCCAAAACCTAATATTTTTAGTTCTTAGGGGGTCTGAAGGGGAAATGAAAAATCTCCATGTTATTTAAGTAGGCGTTTCCTTGGAATACAAAATCTTACCTTTTAGGTAGTTGAAATACGAAAAGAAACTTGAAATTCGGTAGCATTGTGGCTTTAAGAGGTGCGAGGTCGTAAGCCGAGTGAAGGTGTGTATCTGGGGCGGAGCCCTCATCGAGCCGAAGAATAGTCTGGCTATAAAGTTTCAGTCAACAGCTTTCAAACCTAAGCGAAAATAGATGTAACTCTCCGAGCTGTGTCAGAAGATAGGATCTTTCGTGATTCGTTGTTAAAATGATTCGAATAATATTTCTTCTGTTACTCAAATACCTGAATATTTGGTTTCAATACTTAAACAGTCTTTCGTTTTTCGAATAATCATTCGTTAACCACCGAGTAATTGTTCGAACTACGAATTTTGTCGAATAACGGATAACTTATTCGAAGAATCCATTATTCGAATTTTTACAGAACGTTGTACATCTGTTATTGTTGGTGTCTGTTCACAAGCTTGTTTTTATTTGGTTCTAGAATTATGTGTACTGTTCAGTATTCAATGCAGCTAAAAAGGAAGGAAAATGGAGACAGAGCATGAATTCTTCCTGTGTTACTAGCAGTTTGTCGCAGGAAGTGTTATATTTTTAAGTTTCCTTACTGGGACATTTCTTTTTCTTTTCTGAGATGCACACACACACATATATATATACATATTGTGACAGGTTGTTGAACTTCTGCCCAAATATCCAGAACAACAACTTTGATGCGAGCAAGCGAGTTAAAGATTGCGTATCTCCAGTGACGCGGTGACAAATCTCGGCAATTTAATTGGTTTCCATCGTTCCATATGACTAGAAGGGAAACTATTCGACTGAGTCTCTTCTTGTTTTTAAAAGGATTCGTTTCTCTCTGTCTTCTCTTTCCGCTTCATTCAATTTACACTTGATTGCGTGTTAACTTACCTTTTTTTATTATTGTTAGTGTGATACGAGTTCTTTTCGATTACTTAGTAAAGATACATATTATTGGATAGATTTTCAGCTACAATGGACAATGTTACACACTCTAAACTTCTGAAAATGCTTCCTTTTTCTTTCGGTAATATAATTTTGTTAGGACATTGGAGAACTATAGACAACAACAGATATAACGTGCTAGTGAACAGTTTGGCATAGACCTATGTAGTACTCAAATAAATAAATAAATAAATAAATAAATAAATAATGGTTTCAACAGAATTAATACATATATAATATATCAGTATTGGTAACGAAATATATATATACTTTTTAGTGCCATCAAATTTCGTACACCCTCAAGCTTGTTTTGTTATTTTACTGAGTTTGATATGATTTATTAATTGATGTATGTCTCATTTGTGTAATAAGAATCATAATTTTAGGTTATATCTCATAAACTATATTGTGTATAGCTACTTTAGGTTATATCTCATAAACTAGCCTATTTCAAGTGTGCCCCTGCTGGCGGTGCTGTCAATGTGTGTTTTCCCGTATCTCCCTCGAAAGAGGAGAGACAAGTTGCTGTGGCCGAGATTTTTCAATGGTTGGATGCTGACCGAATTGCCACATTGAATTATTTAACGGGCTTCGTTGTGCGCTGTCTTGTTAGCCATTCTAAGTAGCCTACGATCTTCTTTCGCCAAAATCAAACTACTGAATGAAATATTGATAAATAGCCGAGTTCATTGACTTCTTTCCCCAAAGCAAAGGGAAAGTTTCCTCCGTAAGGGGTCAGCAGGGATGGGGCTGAAGTATGTCTCACATTTTCCGAGGACACACTTGAAATAGAAAGGCTGTAGCATCTTGCTAGTGTCATAATGGAAAGCCTCATGACGCTATATTTCAGCATCAGTTGTATCAAAACAGATGGAGTTGTTATTGTACAACATCGATCTTTTGAAAGGTTTACAAATGAGCTAGTTCTCGATATTCTCGGAAACTACACTCACCTATATCATCTCATGTATTTCAATGTGGTCTGAATGTTATTATGTTTCATCTTTGGATATTATTATTTTTCTCGTTAAACGCTATTATTATTTTAGAATTCTTTTCTTTTGTACACAGACAGTTCACAAGCAACCAAAATGATCGTCGGGGACGATACTAGAGAGTAAACGTATTTACACGTTATGAAATTTTTGTATTATGACATCAAATAAAAAAACAAAGATATATACGAAAAAAATCAAATAGGATATTTCGTATAATGACACATTTCCAAATAATAACTTCTTAAATGTGGAAGAATATCCGATACGTAGTAACAGAAAACAGTGTAATCACATAGGACATTTTCATGTACACTTCCATCACTGATACAGCGAATATCATATCATCGTAACTGTATTTTTATTCATCGTTGTTTAATGTCAATAATGTATTCTAGCTGTATAAGCCGCATTTTTGCAAAAACAGCACTATCAATTAAGTGCGCGATTTATACTCCCTTAATGATCAGAAATACGAGCTATGTAAGCTCGCAACTTAGTAGCACTTACTTTATACTGGTTAATGTTGGCCGCCATTCAATGTGGAATGGTAGGTGAACCCTTTAAAGATGGATTTCATTAAAATAATTAACTGTAATGGTCGTTTTAAATTGCAAATTATATGATTTGCTTATAAATATGGTAATCAAGACTCGGTTCGAATACCAGTAGAGACTACTGTGTCTTGAGTGATGCACCATTTATTTCTGGTTATCATCATAGTAGTGCAATGGGTGTCCTACATATATGTACAACATGCTATTTTTATTTTTTTCTACCTTTCTTGCACATCATCTGTCGAGAAAACTTAATTCCCGTTAAGCTTTAACTTGCGGTTTTACAGAGTAGGAGCACTTATTACAAAGCACTTTTATGTGCACTCAGGTCCAAAATTATTGTCGCATGTCTATAAATATGTTGTTTAGGAGTATAATTTGGTAACGAATTTGCCCGGTATTTCTTATAATGTTAGTATGTATATAATCGGCAAAGACATCTATGTGGAAAATTTCATGGCAAAAGAGCAGTAAATAAGAACAATAAAACGAAAATAAAATTCTCTTGTCCATTTAGCAACATTTTGTTTTACTCATTCTAATTTTCGTATTTATAATTCTTTTCCAATGAAATTTACCACACATATATATTTCCCGATTATACATATAGTATCAGTATTAAAAGTACCCTGCAAAATAATTATCAAATTATATTCTTACAAGAAGACAGTTACAGATATGTGACAATCATTTTGGACATGAGTGTACATCACCAACTGCCTAAGCTATGCAAATTCATTTGGTAATTTCCCACTGTAACACGAAAAGACGTTTAATTGCTGCATTCTAAAGATAAAATCCTGAAAAATTCATGAATCAAAGAAAATCAATCGGTCATTCGATATAGCACAAAAAGTGCAAATTGTTGGACGCACTCTAGTTCCAACGAATTGTTTTTATCTGCACAGCTGCTAGGTTAACGTTTAACGACAAAAATGTTATACTAAAGAGATTAATAGTGTTAGCAATAATTGTTCTGAAAATGTAGTAGATTTCGTGGAACAAAATTACCATTTAAAACTTATTAATAAACAAAAACTTATAGAGCCTATATAATATTTATTGAGGACACTTAAATTCGAGGGGGAAAGCGTTCCATAAATTGCTTATTTTAAAAATGTTGACATGTTATAAAACAAGAAGAAATCTCTAAATAATGACGTTAAGCTAACACAATTCCCAAAATAACCGCTTATAAGTTTAATTTTGTAAATTGAAATCTAAAGCTCAGAATAAAATGTTTCCGAACAGAAAACGAGATGTAAGCAGGGCTTTATACATATTATAAAAGTATGTTTCTTGGATTTTGGTAATTCTTTCTTGCCTACCAGATTGCATTTAGACAACCAGTAAAACACATATATAAGATAAAACACACACAACTTCCAGGTATTTGATAAGGTAGTTAAGCGGACATAATGACATTTGTTATATGGTGGTTGCATAACGAAAACTTGTTGACAACAATTGCAATGCTAGTTTAAAAATCAATCAAGATAGTCAGCTGTGGACTGAACATAAGACCCCACAAGTATCGGATCTTGTAAACGCAGTTTAATCCACTACAGGAAAACAAAAGTGGTACTGGAACAAGAAAGCCATAGAATGTCAAAAAAGCGAATGTGGCAATTTTGTTTAACCAGAAAAATTCGGCTTTTATGGGAAACTTTCGCCTCCTCCCCCCCAAAAAAGACGTTTTTGCATCTCGAGAATCAATGCAGATACATAAACTAACAAAAACGGACCGAAAGTACACTTTATCATCCAATATTATCACAGGTACATTTATGTGTGTGAAAATTTTAGTGCACATTAGCGTGTCACTGGAATTTATATATATGTTTTCTGTGCACATCGAATTGGAAAGTAGCAAATTGTTAAGGGATTGCAGTAATTGTATTGTTTTATGTGTGTGTAGACCTTATATTTACGCGTTATTTTTCAAGTAGTTTAATTCTTGTTTCTAGGAAATCCGTGTTTTTAAACAGAAAAATTGCAGTGAGAAAAACCTTTTATTTGTTTTTTTCTTCCTCTTAATTATGTGTGTATGTGTGTGTGTGTTTTAATCTCTAGAATGTAACAATAAACAAGTGTAGGAGGAGAATAGGGGAGCAAGAAGAGGCAGCGGAAACTAAACCACTGTTCATAGACGACCTTTTGTGACATACATTTTCTTCTCTCCTTTCCCAATACAATTTTATTGTCATTTGTTCTCTGTTACATTGTGACCTAACTGGGAAGATGGTGCTAATGTGTGTTTGAAAGACGAACTCTCAGCCAGTGTTCACTGAAGCTTTTCTTTTCGTAAATATGACAATTTAGTTTCTAGAACTCCTTTACACAATATATGGGTTAGTTCTAATATACTGGCTTCGCTTCTTGTCAAGTAAAATGAAGATCATTGTAGTAGAATATATTTAGGATGTGAGTAATAACTATGAGCCGCTTTTCCGGTTACAATATGTAGTATACCAAAATGAAAACTCTAAAATTAATGTTGTTTGAAAATGTTTAAATTTTGTATTTAGTAAATATTTTAATATATAGTAAAACCTGTCTGATGGTGCCTAATAGTTCTACGTGATATGCTGTATGTTTGCAGAAGATGGTCGTTTACTTTGAAAGAAAAACGCACACTAAAAGTATTTAAAAGTAAAAATCATAGGTGAATATTCTGACCCAAGAGGAACGAGCAACTGGATAATTTATACCGTTTACTTAACATAGGTGTGTTTAAGAGGACAAATCTTGTAGCCAGAATGGACGAAAGTAGGAACACTTTCAAAATTTTAACTAGAAACTCAATCGGAAAAAGACCATTAGGAAGACCTAGACTCAGATAAGAGAACAGGACTTCCTTATCGCTAAATTACTTTACTTAGATTTTCTTCGTTGCGTTTTTTCTATCTCGTACAAAATTCTGTAATTCTAAAATTTTAGGCAAAGAAGGACAACTAACAGTTCAGATGTTGGTTAAAGATGTAACTCATAATTTCCACAAGTTGAGATATATTTGAGATATATCTGCATAAGATCAGCCATATCTATTTAAAGAACCCTATATTATTATGCATAGTTGGAATTGGACAAGTGAATTTTCTTTGGCCAATTGAGCTTCTTATTTGAATATTCAAAAGTTGTATGCAGTGTTGTAGGAACACGACCTTTGAATGAGATGTTACTTTTTATTTTATTTTATTTTATTTTATTTTATTTTTTATACAAGACTACACAAGTTGACTTTGCCTTGAATTCAAACGATGCTCCAGCCACACCCACATTACCGTAAGTCTACGTCCGTTTATATCTACAACCAATAGCTCGACAATTCGGTTGTGTTATGTGTGACAGTATCTTCTGAAGATCACAATCAAGAATGTTAGCACACAGTTGCATTAGTTGTTAATCTGTGGTGATTGATGCTGGTGAAGCTACAATTTCTTTGTTAACACTGAAATCTTATATAGTGCAAAAAGAATCAGTTCCACAAGTTATTTAACAACTTCCGCGAAACTTAACAGATACAATGTTCAGCTGACATTCATTGCTTCACACAAATGTGTAATTTTGCTTGAACCTCGATAATTGTGGAGAACAGAGTATTGAATTGTTTTGCTGTTTTTTTTTTTTTTTTTTCTAGTTTGTAACGGACTAGTAGTACATATTTGTAATACATTCATTGGGGGTTGCTGCAGAAAAAGTTCAAAAGTGGTTCCGTTATATTGAAGCATTTTCAGTGTTTGGATAACGTGCCTAAGTAGGATTCATAGTATGTATGTTCAAGAAAGAAAGAAAAATGAGAGAAAACAGTACTAGCACATTAAGTGCTCTTTGTTTAAAACGAAGGAAAGAGAAAAGAAGAAGTGTGTTGCCAATTACATTGCCATAAAAGGAAATGAGATAGGAACTAGTGTGTTCATTCAGAGATGTATACTCATATGTTCATAGAGTATGCTTTTTTCTTCTTCGCTGTTTACTTTTCTAACGCAATACTTTGTATCGTAGGTTGCTCAATGTACGAATTGTGTGTGCTAGAATTTGAAGCGTTTGTTGTGTATTAAAACGGTTTTTAACTTGAGGTGTGTGAAAAGAATTTTTTTTTTATTTATTGCAAATGACACAAGTTGCGGGTTACATTGATTTTTTAAAAAGTAATTGACAAATTATGTACATTGTTCGCTGTGTGTATGTACTATTCACGGGTATAGCATACATACAAAACTCCTAGACTCATTCCAGATTTAAGTTCAGTCAAGATAAAAATCATACGGTTAACTGATTGTGGTTTCAGGCTTGTTTAGTTATTATTCTTGAACCCGCAGCTGATCATAAACGTTATCCCATATGCATCTGAATATGTTAGGAAATTTTCTAAAGTGTGCTATTTCCGATCTGATCTAAACGAAGGATTCGATAGTAAATTTGTTTTAATTTTTACGAGACATCGAATCTGCTGAAGATTATAGAATTTATGCTGTTGGATGCAATGTGCAATTCTGTAGTTGAATGAAATTTATTGTATGTAACTTTAAACGAAAGTAGTGAAAAGTCAGTCAGGTTAGATGGCATTTATGATTTGGTGCATACGTACACTATGTGTTACACTATGCAGCAACTGTATATACGTTTAACGTGAATCAATGAGCTCGTTATGCGCTCTTTCCAAACTTAATGTAAGAAATTCGCAAATATTGTTACATGTTAACTAAGTTCTTATTACTCTAAGAACAAACAACATGCTGGCTGAATCTGGTTTCCATATTGCAGCGTTGACAACCTTGTTGTAAGCGGTTAAACGACAATTCGAATGCCGCACACAACAGTTATGCAGTCTCCCTTTCTTTTTCTGCTTCTTTCTGTAATATGTCAAGTGTGCCCTGACTTTTCACATTTAAAAGTTAAACCATGAGAGATGTATCTGAAGATACTGATCTCTGTTGCAATTGTCATACAGCGTGATCTGTCCTTAGCCTACTGTAATGTGCCTCGTATGGTGATGTGAATGAAACATATGAACATAGACTGAATCGGTTATGGACACTATTTTGAGTGGAGACCGTAATAATCCAAACACTACTAATGTTTAACAAAATTGTTTTCAATTTTCTCGTTGACATTGGTTTGAAACTTTCTGTTTCAGCGCCGATGCTGTATGAGACGTGGGCATTCAGTTTCATATGTGATTTCAACCACACGCGTTTCCACGGAGAAAAGATCCCGTTTTGACACCGAGGCATGTCTGCTATCCATCTAGTTACGAGGAAACTTCCCGATAATGCCTACGTATGAATTTCAATATGCGATGTTTTAAAACAAAGCTGTTATAAATTTAGATATACTACTAACTCGTGTATTTTTAGTGAGCGTGATGTTACATTCCTAGTGGATTTCTGGAATTTGTTGTTGTCGGGAAGCAGTTTCAAACCTACTTAAATTGAGGAATAGCGTGTTTATACCTGAAGACAGCATCCTACGGATCAAAGTCCTGTCGCATTCGTTATTTATCGTTTTCTGTTATGTTTTAAACATATGCAAGTAATTAAAAAAAAGAATCTAGTAAGAATATTGTGTAATAATACACGTACAGAAGCTATTGGAATTTGTATAATATTTATATTATTAAATCGTGTAATATACAAGTGTGTATTTTTAGGAGTATCTGTCTTATAGCAGTATGAATATCACCGACTGTATAGCAAAACACAAACAGCAATTAATACAGTCTGTTAATTAACAGTCTTTTTGACGTGTACAGTAAATAAATAAATAAACAATACTTTCTGGTAGAATAAAAACTCCCAATTAATATTGGCAACGAATAACATACCTTTTAGCGCCATAAAAATGAGTTCTTTCAAAAACTATTCATGAGATTTCGACCTCAAACATGTCATTTTGTTGAGGTTGATGCCATCTATGGAACTGATATATCTAGCGACTTTGGATATTATTTTAGTTAAACAGACATTGAAGTTTAGATGTTAATGATAGTTTCGAACAGTATTACGTATTGCGATCTTGCTAATGTCATATCGAAGTGCTTCATGATGGTTGTATCTTGTTCATTATAGCTTCGGAAATCCACAGTATTAATAAAACAAAGACTACTAAAGTACTAAACATGTATATTAATAATACTTGTGTCACAGTTTCGACAATATACCATTGCCTTCATCAGACCGGCTATGAATTATCAACCCAAAAATAATAACTTAAATACAGAATGTTACAAAATTAGTCACAAATTTTAGGAATAGATTCCTCACATCAAAATAAGAAAAAAGTTCGTATAGACCTGTGGTCGGAAGTGCATAGTTTTGTAGTTATAGAGTGTCGAGAACTTGCAAAAATGTACTTTAAAGGTCCATAGTTCCACTTCTATAGGACCGATAGTAGTCGAATGAAGACATCACTGAGGAACTAGCATGTGAACTATCCAAATATCCATCTTTCAGAACCTCCTGTATTTGCACAATGATTTTTAGAGAGGCTGTTTGGGAGTACTTAATCACTCCCCAACTACCTCTCTAAAAATTGATGTGCAAGTACTGGAGCATTCTTTAACATGGACATTTGGATAGTTCACATTCCAGTTCCTCAGTGATGTCTTCACTCGACTACGATAGGTCCCATAGTAGTGGAGCTATGAACTTTTAAAGTTCACTTGTTTCACCCTCCGAAACTATCCACTTTTGAGCACAGATCCATATATATATATATATATATATATATATATATATATATATATATATATATATATATATATATATATATATATATATATATATATTTTTAATTTTGATATGAAGAATCTGTTCCCAAAATATTGTGAAACATTTTTGTAACATCTTGTATACACAGAAAATAAAATAAATACACACAGAAACGTGATTGATTGTGGAAGGTGTGGACGTGTCCTCCTTTCAGTCTCTTGTATATTTAAGTTATTATTCTCAAAGTGATCTTTCATATCGTGTCTGATGAAGGTTATCTTAATTTGTCGAAACTATTACGCAAATATTATTAATATATATTTGATGCTTTTGTCAGTTGTTTTATTAATATTGATGATTATCTACTTAAGTAGCAGTTTGATCTTAATATTCACAGCTTATACTTTTTGTTAAACGCTGATAACACTGTAGAATTATTTATGTAATCTTACACGTATCTGAGATTCTTAACTCAGTATGTAGTACACAATTCATCGAAATTTTTATTATTTCTGTCCTTGAATTTTGGACTAAAATTTTGGAAAACCGCAAAGGTATATACTACCTCGAAGGCTATTTGCGGTCCGCGGATCACAGTTTGACAAAAACACTGCCTCAAAAAAGTAACAGATAATTACATTTAAAATTGATGCACTGACCACACATTACTCACTTGAACTGAACAATACAATCGAGTTAGTTAAAGTTCTTTATTTATGCGAAAGAAGTTTCTGTTTGTGTTAGAGTTCGAAGTACATTTATTTATCCCTTTAGTCAAATAAAAAGAATATGCGGTCTTTCTTTGTCATAGTAATTCTGTGCTACGCCGCTTAAACGCTCTGTCGAACATGTGGGTGACATTCAAATGTTACGCTTGTCTTACTGCGAATTTCATAACTTCGAAACTGATTTGCGGAACGGCTAGTTCACATAGTAAAAGAAATTTTGACCTTTTTATGTACCTGTGTACGTATTTGTGTTACGTATAGTTTATACATACAAAATACATTTTGTTTTAAGGTTTACATACATAGACTGCATCACATTAACACGATGTTTTCAGTTTATTACTCTTGACGAGGTAAAAAGGCAATTTACCATCTTCTAACTACACACTTTCACCTGCTTTTATGACTGCAAATTGCTATCAGTTCATGTACTAATACATGAACTACAAACAAACAGTCCTTTTTTCCAGTCATTTTCTAACTGAAATACGAAAACAAAGCCGCTGCATCTTGAGACTCATATATTAACTTAAAAGTAATTTAGTTTAGTTTAGATTTTTTTTAAACATTAAAGAAGATGAAAACCTCATTTTGTTAAACTATTTCGCATTTGTTTCATTTTTTTTTTATTTATTTCCTTGTTAATGTGATTACTGTGTTGCATCTAACGTTCACGTTAGTACTACTGAAAATCAACCAACAAACAATAAAATGAAATATTTTTTTTTTTTTCAAGTGAAATCTTTCAACTCAATCCATTCATTTTATACCCTACTTGACAGTTTTTAGTGAACTAACACATTTTGGCTGATAACTTTTGGTAACGTGAATATGAATACATCAAGGGACCAGTATATAAACACAGATGTTACTACAGTTTTATTGTCCAAAGATAGCTGGGATTCCCCGCCGTGCAAAGAAAACAGAGGTCGTAATAAGCCAAAAATGTGCAGAGCAATATGGAAAAACGACATACGAAACCGCAAGTTGACATGAGTGCACAGAATTCTTCTTGTGATCACATCAGTAATAGCGTACTGCCACATCAGATAGCACAACATTCTACACATCTGTGTAGCTTGCTGTCGATTAGTGTCATCAGGAGAGCTATGGATATATTTTCCCATTTTCTTTCAAGGTAGAAATTGTCAAGCAAAAATTTAATTTGTTTTTGAGTCATGGAATAAAAATATATACGAAATATATTTATTAAGCATTTCGTGTTGAGTATTGTTTTGTGCAGAGCGAAAATAAACGTAACAAAGAATGATTAAAACCAAAACAACTGGAAGCATTTGAAACGCGACTAAAATAGAAAAATGTAGAAAATTGTGTGAGTGAAGCGAGAAACGACCGAGGAAGTGTTAGCCGAAATTGGAGGACGAGCAATTCTTAATATACTTAGTTAAAATAACAGGAAATTGTCCTATTAGGATTGTATTGAAGATAAATTTCTAATAAGGAAGCATTAGAATATTGTTCAAAGCTTGGAAATACATGTTATCAAGTGCATTTATTTAAGGTACGTGTCTTGTAATGGAAATTCGAAGATAGGATTTACATATAAAAATCCATATGATCCAATTATTACAAAACCTGTTCAAGGTTAAGTTAAAGTGTGTTTATGCGTATTTTGATAATGTATTCGGTGTACTTCGGGGTCATGGTGATTAGAACAAGAAACGATCAGTTGTGAGCCTTTTCCTATGTGTGGATTGAATGAATGCGTATTTCTTTATCTCCATACACTTCCTGACTTGAGTCGCATATAAATATAAATTAAAATCTTAACTGACTTACTTAACCCGGAGATTCAATGACGGATTTACAAAAGCTCTCCATTGACTTGTGTCCTTAGCTAACAGAATCCAGTTTCTACTTTATATTCCTATTTCTGCGAGATCCATCTTAATATTGTTCTCCTATCTGCTTCTGGGTCTTCCAAATGATCTTTTTACGATTGAGTTTCCAGTTAAAATTTTGAAACCGTACATCTATCTACTATAAATTTCAAAAGTTTGTTTATGAAAAGTTGTGAACAAACGTTTGTCCAAGAGACTGAATCATTTTTACAGTCTTTGAGGATACTGAAAGTTGATCCAACGGAACAGTCACAGAGGTAATATTTAAAAATACTCGTGAAGTTAATTTGATTGAAAAGAAAAATCGTAACGATCTATACATTACAATGGTAGATTTATATCTTGTCTCCAATTCTTCCGACAATGGGATCTCGGAAATCACAAGTACTAGAAACGTGCCGTTTTCGCTGGTCGATTCCAAATTTTGTGTAGATATTCCAGTTCTAATTGAATATTTGAAAAACTTGGCCGTTATTTCTTTATTACATTTTTTTAGGGTTACACTGAAAGGGTTGAAATTTAGCATCATACCCTATGAGTTATACATCCCAACACAACAAAGTTGTATATAGGGGTTGTATATCTCTCAGGTGTTTGTTTCGTAGCCAAATGATAATGTAAAACGAAGGATAACCACTTCTCCAGTCTAAGATGAATTTTTATTGTTTGAAGTGTTTTGCCCAATGAACACCATATATCACTGACATAACCGATTGTGTATGTAATGTATTTGCTTATTACATACTGCATGCAAGAAGAAAGAAAACAATGACCATACATGAATTAGAAAGTCCAACCGGAAGTAGGCTCAATCTTGCAAACGGTGCAAGATATTGAAAAAAAATAATCGGAAAAATGCCCCCTTTATGTTACCCCTTACCGATTTTTTTTTAAATCAAGACGTCTTTCACTTTTGTCTGTAAAGGGACATGTACAGACGTTGTGAGAAATGACAAGGAGATTTATGCTCATATGTGAATGATGCGCTATGTAGAGAGCGCTGTTTCAGCTAATATTTTGTTAAAACGCAATAGTAACATCCGTTGTAAAAGTTCAATAAATTAGATGCGTAATGAGAAGCAAGTAATTTTAAATCTATTTATTACCTATTTTATTATCAATTGAGTGTCTTAGGTGGTTAAGTCTCACTTATCGGTCCTTCAAGTTAAAGAGATAGAAATATTGATGATAATGAATGATGCAAAGACAATACATAAATCCATGACCAGAGTGGGATTTGAATTCGCGATCCTAATGATGTTGTAGTGAGAGCACAAATTTGCAGTACCAACTTCCGTTTCATAATAATGTATTTCTTTTACGGTACTGCGGGTGGATGGAGAGAATCAATGTGCGTATTTTCTGCTTAGATACACTATTTATTATTATTATTATTTTTACATCTCAATCTACCCATTGATTTCTGTAGTTTTAACAAAAACAAAATTGTTGCAATTTAGTTATGCCATTGAAGTTTCGTTTTTTGTAGGAAAATTAATAATGGCTGCAGTACTTGCCCTGGATTTATAAGTTTTTTCATATTTTGCATTTCAGAACATTAGGCTGTGAAATGTATGATTTTTGTTTCAAGTAAATTAAAGAAAGAAAAACTTTTTTATGCAAGGTTAACGTGGACATAACGGTTCTCCGTTGCTTTCTTGTCGCACTTGACTGCAGTATATGTCTTCCTTAAACTTCTAATGTAATGTTGAGTTTCCTGTAAGGATTTTCTCGTATTTTTCGTATGCGATTTGTATTGCACTTTATATCCGTGATGTGGCAGAAATAGCATTACTTTATTTCTATAACAATCTTTTACTAAGGTCACATTTTATTGAATAATGTAGAGCCATGTCAGAAAATATAATTTTCAGTAGTCAGTGTAATGTTGATCACTTCCGAAATAAAAAAAAATGTATGCTGAATATCTAAGACGAACTTAAATATATATATATATATATATATATATATATATATATATATATATATATATAATCTACTAGACTTTTAAAAACATTTAAATTTTAATGACACTGTATTCTAGTAAAGGCATCCACAAATAGCATGGATTTACTTTAAAGGATAATAGGCATGCTGTTTATGGATAGATACAAAATTACATCCGGAATTAACTCTTACTTGGGTGATTACGTATCTCCGTGTATATGTGTATTAAATCTTCAAGGTTCGATTATGTGTTTTAGTTTACAACCAGCTTTCTGAGACTCGTGAGTACTTTGTCACTTGGTTATGCATAAAAATGGCAATTCAGTACCGAAAATTACTCATCAATGTCATTTTTTTCATACTCTGATATCTTAAAAATATATTTAAACCTCTATAGGAGACTAACTATTTCACAATATTCCAAAATACATCACATGTACACAATGGAACACACTGAATTAAATACCACTGTAAGTTGTATCTTTTTTATTTTGATTGTCGCACTCAATATTAATTTATCCTTTTTAATTTAGGAAACAAGTAATGATGGCACAGGTATGTTAAATGGCATTGCCAACGTTGAGAGTGCTTTCTCCATTAAATGTTTGCAAGGCGAATAAGAAAGATAAAATGACTAACTTTTTCTAGCAGAAAGAATAGTTGTATTATGAGAAAAACAGTATAAAATGATAATATTAATAATATGGGGATTACTCAGTGTGAAAGCGATTACATCTGTACGCACTTAAATTCGCAATATTGATTATGTAACTTCCCGTTTAAAAGATTCTATTATGAATCTTGAGTGGTGACGACAATCATTCAAAGATCTTGTTACAAACTGAAATTTTATTTAAAAGAAGCTTTTGCGTTTGGGATAATGAATAGATCTGTATCTTGCTAATTTTTATTTTCTAAAACATACACAAGACGTACAAAACTGAAAAATCGTATGTGAAGATGAACAGGTTAGTGAAAGACGGGGAGTGTGAAGTTTCTCAGTTGCGGCAAGTAACTTGCCAATAATGACAGAATACTATGATGATGATTATGATTATATAACATACTAATTACTGTTTGAACACCTCTGGTGCTTGGGGTCCCTGGTTCGATCCTAACTCGCCCCAAGTGAACTTGGTGCTGAGCAAACGTGGGTTTCCTCGGGATTGTCCCGTTTCCTTCCATTTTCTTCATTCCATCATTTCATTCATTTCTCATCATCACCGTCTCCTTTAGCCTAACCGACATAATCGTGGGACGTCAAACTCAGATTTCATTTCATTTTATTACTGTTTGGAAGTTGTTGTATTAGTATCTTAGTTATTTTCTTATAACTAATTGTTATAACTAATTGTACACTCATAACTTCTTGTATAGCAACACCATTTTTATGAGCCTTTAACATTTGCTAAATAATTATATGTTACTATACACTAGGATCTTAAAAGCATCGGATCTTGACAATACGAAATCTCCAAATTTTGTATGGAACGATCCATAAGTAAATACACTGACATCTGTCAGTTAGGTTGTTTCATTCATTTAAGGTGCCCTAAATTCCAATCCGACAGACGCCCTAAATGCAAGGTACTGTTGCAGTTACAGTTGAAATTGTAACTTCTGCAAACTACTATTTTGCAGTAACATTCGTAGGAGTTCAGTTTTCCAGCTCGACCAACGCTGCCTGAGTTACAGGCCTTTAATGTATTCGTAGCTGAGAACAAGTGTATACTGTACTATTTATTTTCGAGAGATGGATGTCCTTTTTATTTATTTACATTTACTTATTTAAGAAAGGAAGAAAATATGATTTCTTTTATTTATATATCAGATTTACTAAACTATCAAAGCAATTTATCATTATGGAGGATGTGAATAAAAATAGACCTAAATAGATTTTTTTTAGTACTTCTGATCGGCAGAATCGCCATCTCGTGTAAAATATCGATAAATTAATCGTTGACTGTGGTACTTGCGCTCATAAGTTCTAATACGAGTACATGCTCTTCAATTATTTTTTAAATGCTTCTTAATATTTTATTTCGTACAACTTACTCATAATATCTTTGAATCTGTGAAATCTTGTAAACTATTGTTCCTTGTATTGCAGTGGTATCTGAAAAATAAATACCTAGGTAGTAATAAGGTTGCATTGCAATTACAAATAACTTTCTCTGTGTGGGGAGAAAGTAGAAATAAATGTAAAAGGAACTTATTATAACACTACATATTGATGTATAATAACCAATAATTAAACAAGTGTAATTAAAGAGTAACAGTGCGAAAGAGTAAAACTTTCATTTTGTTGCATGCGTGTAAGGTACAACGGGACAATTACTGGTCATGTTACGGAATAACGCAATTGCAGTACAAGATCAGTGTTACTAAATAGCTAATTAATTATTACTAATATTAAACGTTGTTAAGACAAGCAGTATTTACTACACTCACTTTTACTTTTGAAGTATTTTCGAATAATATTCTCAATATATGCCCTTTGATCTTAACTGAGAGCATTTTTTTCTATATGCATTTTTATCATTATTATAAGAAGCATGGAAACATACTTTCACTCAACGAATTATTTGTTTACAAATTTGATCGTATATTCATTGTTCATGTAAGAGAACTATGTCAGTGAATTTGTTTAAGTTATTCATGCAGCTTTAAATTGAATTCCCAGTTAAAATCTTTATTATTCTTAATTTAATGTACGGTACATCAAATTTACCTGTGATGATTAAGTGTTACCTCCTGTATAATTTTTAAAAGGCGATGATTATCATCACATAAATAAAAGCTTACCATCGAAGCATTTTCGTACCAAGTTAGGACTCTCATTGTTATCCGCCTTCGTGAGATTCAGTCCTTCTTGGCCTATCGAGAGTTCTCTTTCCCACAGGGTTTTCGACAAGAACTCTGATGAATCCTGGGGATATTTTCCATGCTAATAAAGATGTTCGACTCATGTTGGATGTTCCCAGTGGTAAAAGTGGATCTGAAAAGGTAGGGGGACGCATGACATCACGCAGTTCCCCGTGCCTATCTTTGCCCTTGTAATTTTTTTAGAAAGTGGGGGGACACCACAGATATTTTCTGGAAGTGGGGGTAGGACGTCCCCCCACGTTCCCCCTTACTTTTGTGCCTGGATGTTCCGACCATTGGTATCCGCAATGTATTCAATAGTTAGTGCGTAGTTCAGCATTGTGTCGTATAAGGAGCTGAATTTGAAATTAGTAACATTATATCACTTGAATTAAATAAATTTCAAGACAGTGCCAGTGTAATTAACCTTAAGGTACAGATATACATACTTCTTATGCATATACACACACACGTGTCCTTTACCCTGAAAGAAGAGAAGAAACACAGTCTTCCCCGGCGAATAGCCTTCAAGCATGGCCATTCTTCAATGTTACGCATACTTACCGCATACATGTAATAGGTAATTGGTAGTGGTTAAACGATTGCTGCTGGAGGACGTAATTGTATTTTATGGTACTGGTTTTGTTAACACATGTAAAAATTGTGGTAGAGAAAGCTTATCAAGATGACAGTTAGGAGAAAGTGGTAAAGGTCTTCAAGAGTGAAAATATAGATGCTTCCAATGAAATATTGAATTGGTCTGAGTGTGTTCAGTTGCCCTCATTTTGTACAGCTTATCGCCTTAAGTGATTGTCCATGTTTATTGCTTCCTTGTTCGCAAAACGATATCTGTTTTTAAAAGCACTTTCTTTTACCATGTTATTCTTACAACATTACTAAAACGATATCTGTTTATTTTCTTGTAAGGAAATGTTGTTCTCTAATATATATATATATATATATATATATATATATATATATATATATATATATATATATATATATATATATAATATACGTAGCATTTGAAAACACTCGTAGAAGTGATTAGTAGTTCTGCTAGTGTCCGTTCATTGCAATTAATATCGTCATAAGTATTTTACCTACTAGCAGATCACTTGTAATAAATTGAGAAGTTTCATTGTATCAGTTAATCTTTTCGTCTTGAAGGAGCAATTATCCGTTTTGATACTATTCATCGCTCTCATTTACTTCTCCGTCTTTTGCCTTCCACCATATGTACCTCCGTATAAGGTTCCTTCTCAAATAAAGCCCTAACCAACTTCTTTTGCTCTTTACGATTACTCCAATATTATTCCTTTCTTCATAACTGTTCCTGGTATTTACTCATTGGTCTTGACTTCGATCCTGGTAATTTCACTCATTCTTCTCCACACCAATGATTCGAAAGCTTGTAGCACTTTTACATATTGTTGATGTTTCTGTTTTGCAGTAATATTGAAGTTTTTTTTTTTTTTTTCGCAAACCTATAACGATATATTTCAAGCATGTACCTTCCCACATCCGGATTTAAGCTACCCTTAATTTAAACCTTGTCATTGCTGACTTTGGAGACCGTCAGACCCTCCTGGTTGAGATAATTCCAGAATTAATGAAAATGTTATATTACAATATACCATGCAATATACAGGGTGTTAATGAACTATACCGACAAACTGTAAGAGGTGATTCGTCACATCAAAATAAGAGAAAAAGTTCATATGAACCTATGGCGAAAAGTGCATAGTTTCATAGCTAGGTCTATCCAAAATCGCAAAAAAAAGCCAAATTTCAGCAGGCCCTATTTCGAATTCCAGAAACTGTGGATGGTGGTGCTTATCAGTGTAAAGGAAGTCACGCATACACAATCCAAAAGTGCATATTTCGTCAATTTTCAATAGGTATACAGGGTATTCCCTACTGTAGTGAAAATCTAAGAACAATGTTTATATATATATTAAACTTTGTTCTTAGATTTTCATTACACTACAGGGTGTAATTCTCAGATATGTTCTGAATATAGTTTCCAGATATATCCTAATTTCAAGAAGGGTCCAAAGTACGCAGGAGGTAAACCTTGACAACAATGGACATCCAATGCTTCGGAGGGAAGGCGTAAGTGTTAGAAACCGGCAGCTTCATATTTCTTTGTGTTCGGAATAACGTATGATGATATTATTTCATCACGGTATATTTCACATTTTCTTCACTTATAAGCGTGAAAGAAAACATAGCATCATGAGTTTTCTCGAGTACGAGAAACCGTACTGCTGACGATCCTTAACACTTCCGACATCGCGCCAAAGAATTTTGTGTTCATTGCTATCAAGGCTTATCGCTTCCCTGCTTTGGACCAATCATAAAGTCAGAGCATATCTCAAAATTCGGTTGATGGCATGTCTGGGAATTTCACCCTGTGTGGAATACTCTGTACACCTACTGCAAATTAATGAAATATGCATTTTTGGATTGTGTATGCGTGACTTCCTTTACGCTGATAAGGACCACCATCCACAGTTTATGGAATTCGAAATAGGGTCTGTTGAAATTTGACTTTTTGCGATTTTGGAGAGCCCTAGCTCTGAAACTATTCATTTTCCCCACAGGGCCATATGAACTTTTTCTCTTATTTTGATGTAAGGAATCACCTCTTATAGTTTGTCGGTATAGTTCATTACCACCCTGTATATATAAAACTTACCAAACATGCTGGTCCTTTGCAGATGATGCACACTTTCAGGAAATTTTCAAGTAAAATATTTTTAAAATACTATATGCAACACATGTAGATAGTTCAGGCTACTAAGTTCAATGAAATTGATATTTGAACTGATCTGAACTAGAATATTTTAGTCTACAAAGCAAACGTACAAACAAGAAACCTAATACATAATAAGTTAATTTACGAGGTAGAAGAAGTATCCAAAACTCATTTCAAGACTAACTTATGCAGGATGAAAATTACATATAATTTCTATAACATTTTTCTAATCATTACATCTATGAAATTACCACGAAAAACTTACATTCTAATGCCATAGAAATAATCTTTCTGGCGTTTGTCCCTCGTTTGTTTTTGTTTTTTCTAACGTAATAGAAGTAACTAGAAGGCTGGAAGATATTAAAAATTTATTTAGTAAAAATCAAAATACAACAAAATTAGTTTTCTTGAAACAGATAAAATTACAGGCAAAGTGTCATATAGTTGAGGATGGTAGTTAACCTATCAAAACAGTTAAGACTTCCTAAGGTTATAACAAAATTTAAGAAATGGTTTTAAAATTCATTAATATAATTGGGATAACAATAAGTATTTCAGATGTGTATGAACATTAGAGCTACTTTGTGTGCCGGAACGTTACTGACATTCTGACATATATAAATATGTAATTTGTGTTAACTAAATGTGCTAATGCAAATTCTGTATAATAAAATTGTTAACGCGTGCATTTAATTCCTAAAAAGATATGAAAATAATAATATTCAGTCCGTATAACAGAAGAAAAGCTGAAAGGTGTACAGTTAGCGTTCACTTTAAGAGTTATATGATTTTAAAAAAAGTGCGTATACATTGAACGGAATTATTTAATGTTGTTTTTTCCAGTGTAATTTTTACCAGTAGAATAACATACAGAGCGTAACAGAATGCGATATTATGATATAAAAATTTGTATTCAGAAAAACTGTGGGTGTGGAGATAATTTTGTATAGCGTTAATTAAATAGCCTGAAACATTTGCATGTATACAGTAATTAAGTGTTGTTATTTATGATGACCGTTCCATATACTAGGTAATTTTATCTAGTTAGCTTGTGTCATTATTAGAAATTCACTCAAAAGTTTTACTACTTTTTCCCAGAATTCCATTGGAAGGATTTTCGGTAGAAATTAGTTTTTTATGCTTTTGCTATATGTATTGAATTTCATAACATTTTATGTAATGGGTGTGTTACGCCTATTTTGTCTTATTTTGAAAAATATGTTCAGTAATTAGAAAAAATTGCTTTTGACTAGATTTGGATGAAATACCAGAATATATTATGTCAAATATCGACCAGTTTCTATCATAAAGATTAAAGAAAAGTTATTCTCTCAATGTTTTTCGAGATATAAACAGTGCAAGGTCGCTAATTGCTTTTGTCATATGTAAGATGTTGACAATCACGAAAAAAGAAATATTTCCTTATTCAGAAGCCTGCATTAAAAAAGAAATCACCAAGTACACCTTTGTAATGCAAGGAAAAGCGTATAACTTCCAATGTAGTAATTTTGTATTTAGACTGTTCAGAACTTGATATCTGCACTGTTTTGAAACTAGATTCTCTTTCGTATTTTTACAAAAAATCAGAAAATCTCTCTTTAGCATTTTAAAATTTGATTATGTAGTGAAAATGTTCAAAAAATAAAGATCGCGGTTAAAGACATTTAATAATAATAATAATAATAATAATAATAAACTGGCGAATATTCTTCACATGTTTTGAAGGTTCTTCCCACATATTCTTCGTGGGTTACGAACGAGTTATGTTGCATAATTACAGACCAAAGTGGACAATAATGTATGAGAAATCACCCATGAACTTGGTAGCACTTCTGTTAAGTGTCATTGGGAGCGAAGCATTTGGAGAAGAAATGGAGAATTAAGTACCTCTAGAAAATCGCAATACAAGCTGCAGTGATTTAAACCTAATGTACTTCTCCACCTGCAGAGTAACATATTTTTGAATCATGTTTTTCGTACAAAGTAGTTTCTGTGCAATATTTTAAATATATTTATAGCTTCTCTGGTAACTTGTTATTCCCATACCAATTATAATGAACAATATTTACTGTTAAAGTAGATGAGGAATTTCCTCTAGTCTTTGAGTTATCATTTGCATTGGTGTAAGTTAATTTATTTCGTAAACGCATTTGTTTTAACATTTAGCAGACTTCCTGCTCATTTGGGAAACAGTGGCTCAATGGTAGAGCGCTCTCTTCTTGTGCGAGGGGTCCCTATTTCGATTCCAGGCCAAGAGAGTTTGTGATGGACAAGATCGTGTTCATGAGTTTTCTCTGGATTTGTCTGTTTCGTCCACATTATCATTCCATCAATTATTTCATAATAATTCACTTTCATTGATAATCCGTCTCCTTTTCCTACAGGGCGTAACCATAGGCCGTAAAATTAGACGTTTCATTTCATTTTCATTTATAGTATCGAATTACACGAGATCATATATACAATTAATCTTTTCGAGACTTTATTGGTCAGGTATATACGACTTATTTCATCTTTGACATATTGTATCAAATAGTACAACAAACTAAAGTATAAATATGCATGATAATTTAAGTTTAGCACAATATTTGCTATTTCAACATTTCCACCCCAACTTTGAGAGAGAAAAAAAAGTGGTATAATTCAAACCGTAGTGGATGCAGAATAGTGTAGAGGTTTTGGTGATTGTAGTAAGTAAAGAAAGGTAGTGAGCAAGAAGTCCACCTAATGACACTAACAACAACAGAGTAACAATACAGAAAGCAAATTTAAACATACATTATCGCAGTGAAATTCGATGATTGTCTGATGTAAGGAGATAGAGCTTGATTTTGCAGAATAGACCTATGATTTGTTAGCATTGTTCTGTGTTTATTTTCTTAGTAGAATGATTGAACATGTCTCTGATGCAGATAGAACCGGATTAGCACTCTCCCGCACTAGGCTATACTTCCGAAACCGCTCCCTCGAATAATAAATAAATAAATAAAATATTTCTATTTAACTGAATTTGAAGGTGCTGTTGTTGCTCTTCTAGTTTAATTCATGAAAACATTTTTTAAACTTGATTTTGGTAAAGCTCTTATCTTACAACGACCAAATTGTTGTCTATAATCTAATACTCACAAGTCAGTTGCACCTGCAAAAATCATCATTGATCAATACATCTTTGTGCGGTAGGTAAGTTTTGCAACACTGCATAAAATTATTGTAATTACAATTACCAAATATTAGCAGCGTAATATTATACGTAGATGCAAAAGAAAGCAACAAGCATTTTAAACATTCCTTACAAATTAGTCATTTTAAGCAGTGTTGCAAACCGTGCCAATGTTTATTATATCTCTGGAACGGTTTGATAAATCAAATTGCTGTAAACGGCATTATGATCGTTTTGTCTGTTGGAAACTTAATTCCTTAGATATGACACTTATCTAAGCACTTTTTTTTAAATAAAGCCTCGTATTATCAATTTATTGTAACTTTGTTCATATTTATTCGAGATACGTCGTATCATGGTCATAGTATCTAACGTCAAGTTACTTTAGATACTCCGCTTCGTTCCTCTCAGTTGCTTTAGTATTGTTGTAAAGCTCTCCGAAATTTGGATATTTGTGATACTGTAGCATCCTTAGTAAGCAGCACTGAATATCTAAATATGTCGTATTTTAATATTTCGTTTTACGTGTAGATTTGAAATGTGTACTGACGTAGTGTTATTTGGAAAAATGAAATTTTATATTGAGACGGCAGCACTGTTAATCTGATGATATTGAGAATATATCAAACTTTTTACCCCTTGTGATATTTGCTTGGTACAAAACTTCAGCTATTTCTTTCAAGTAGGTTAGAAGCTACAAAGGAGTCACTTTAAGTGGTTCACCCTATATATGTGTGTGTAGTAAAGTAATATAGTAATTGAAAACGTTGAACTGTTCTTCAGTCGTGAATTAAACGTTAAAAATATATAAGAAGTAAAAGCCAGAACAAGATAATACATCGGTGGAGAATATTGCCTTTCCAAAGCAAAAACTTGAAATGACGCTTCTGCAATGGGATAATGAAAAATGCTTCGTTATTATTGTCTTTCCTTTTTAAACGTGTGACTGTTACTCAGCTGTAGCGGTCAGTCGCATTTATTCCTACAAAGTCATTTGTTGTTGTGAATTTGCATCTTCCTGAAACATAGCGCGAAGAGAAAGGAAGATAGAACGGAATCAAATGAGATCCTTGCGGTGAGACTTGACTTCCTTTCACTTAGGGCGACGAGTGCTAAGTAGATAATTGGAAGTTGTTTATTGTGTATCACATTATTACTTTGTGTTTCAACAGATTTATGTCAGCTTCAAAAGCCACAAATGCTTACACGAACGAGAAAGTATTATATATAATTGCAATATTGTAATTTTTTCTGTAAAAGTGTTATTGTATGTTCAGAGAATGTTAAACGTAATTTGAATCTTAACCTTTTTATTAATTTAATTAGATCTTTCTGTAGAAGAATTCAGCTGATAAACAGTTTTTCAGTTTGGAAAATATTCTTTCTGTAGTAACTTATTGGATTACTACACGGAAGCAATATGCATTACTGTTAGAAGTGTGTCACCATTGAAACAAGATAAACAATAGATACAATCTGTCCGTCTTAGCAGAGTAAAGACTATCAAGTATTATTTACAATTAACGACATGTTTTCTAGCGCCATAAAAATTGGTTTTTCTCTGCTTTCTCAAAAACTACTAGTGCGAATTTACCCTGAAGTATGTAATTTTGTTAAATTCGATGTGATCTATTGATTGATGCATGCATCATCTTTAAAGAATATTATAGGTTAAAAAATTGAATTAATCATAATTTCTAGTAATATTTTATTTTAACCATACATTATACCTAGTCCTTTTTCGCCATTTTACGTATATATTAAAATCACCAAAATTGTTTTAGTAACGTAAACAGCTAAACCATGAAAACCTTTTTACTGTTGCTATAGTTTTTGAGAATACATTTTTACTTTGCTACAACTATTTAGCTTCAAATAAAACGAAGCTAAACATACCAACAAATCAATCTTCTTCTTGTTCACCTCAACCATAGGTTGGTGGGTAACATGGAAATTTTAAAACTTTTCTCTCGCTTGAGAGAGCTGTTTCATACTTTGATAAGGCCTCTTCTTCTTAACGGCATCTAGAACAAATCAAACCACAGCTATATTTTTAGAAATACAACAGTCACTGAGTGTCCGTATACTGCTCTTAAACGCACAGAAATAATCAATATGCGCGGATATTTAGATGTGTATTAAGACTGTGTAATCAATAATGATAAATAATAATAATAATCGTAAATTAGGAACAGAGTCTACGTGTCAATGTAATATTTCATGAATGTATCGTACGTTAGATTGTCCAAACATTTTTCATTTTTAATAACGTTCTGTTTCATAGATACGTAACTCATTCATATATATATATATATTTAAAAAGAGTGATTGCAATTTTTACCTGTTCTCTACCAATAGCAACTGCATAAATTTAACAGAATTTTAAACAAGAAGAATATTTTTTTTTTTTTAAACAGCATTTGTCTATATTGTGATGTTTCGCATGGCACTTTATGTAAAGGGTGCACTGTACCCTTCGAAGGTTCTTTATCAGCAGCCACTAAATGAATTTATTATACAAAACTGGTACACAGAACAACAACTAAAACACATATCTATAATGTGATTTTTCGCAGGGTGCCTTATGTAAGGGTGCAATATACTATCACCTCACGCGCTCTTTGACCAGTGCACAGAAGTCTGGTATACAGAAAAATAAATAAAACCGTTCATCTTCGATGTGGTTTCGCAAGGGCGCACTGTACCTTTCACAGGCTTTTTATTTAAAAAAAAAAAAAAAGTTGTATCTTTATTTATAATGTCATATTTCGTAGGGCGCATTGGAAGATGTCCCGGGGGGTCAACCCATCCCTGAGTATACCGTCGTCTTGCTACTATCATAATAAAAAGCTTGATCTAGATATACAGTACTTCAATGTCAGTTTCATTTTAATAGGCGTTGTTATTGTACAGTATACATTTTTAGGTTTCCAAAAATAAAATAAAAAAATATCATTACTCACAATTTTCTCAAAAACAACACGTCAATATTTACACTAACCTATATCATTTTGTTCAGCTTAATGAACTCTATCGATTGATAAATGTCTTATCTTTCGACATTTATTCGTTGTATTCAAAAAATATTGAAAGCATTCGGTTGGAATTGCTGACAATTCACTTGCTCAGGATTTTCGAAAATATTTACGGATATAATATTTACTTATTTATAACATAGTACTATGGGTTCTTCAGGTACTGAATACTAACTTCTTGTATTAAGAGTGCATGATCACAAATTTAACGGCAACTCATGCAATATCACTATATATTTGACTTTTTCTTTATGCTTTCTTTCTTTCTTCATTTCATCTCATTTTGTCATTTTGTTGAGTTCGGCAATTCGCAGAGAATTCTGCTTTTTTTTTTTCATTGAGAATTGTTTTAAATGGTCTATCTTTCTTCCTAATCTGTATAGATGGGTATTGATTTGCTAGACAATTTTCTTTTGTAATAATTACGGTAAGCTAAAAGCCATAATACAGTAATCAGCAATAATATGTAATTAGAAAAAAACAGGCCTCCTTTCCTAATTACTGCATTGCCAAGTTTTTTTCTTCTAATGATTAAAAACTATATTAACGTTTTCGGAGAATGTAAATAATTCAGTTAGTAAAATATAAGATTATACGATTGTAGACTTATAGGTTAATTTTTGAAGGGTATAACTAAAAAATAACTAATGCCATGGATCCGAAACTTTTAAGCAGAATAAAAAAAAAAATAGAAACATTTGCTAACCTTTAAATAGTAGGATGCAGGTCGGACTCGACTCAAGAACATACCATTGCTGAATTTTCTTTGGGAAGATATTTATTTATTTATTTATTTATTTATTTATTTATTTATTTATTTATTTATTTATTTCTAACAGGGTTATTTTGTTTAAAACAAATGATTAAGGTTTGTTATAAACAATTGATTTTGTTTAAAACAAATTTTGTATCCGTTTTGAACATTTTGTTTTAAACACGTGTATTTATAGACTTGTTTTAAACATATGCTTATTTTTACTTTATTTTACTTTTGTGAAAAAAAAAAATCTGCCAGAGAAAGAAAATTGTCAAAAGCTGCTTTCCATTCAGAAGACTATTTTCTTCTCATGTGAATGTTTTGATTTCTCGTGTCTACAGCAGGTCAATGTGGTGATCCACAATTCGCCTTCCCCCCCCCCCCACTTCCTTGTTTTTAACGTTTATTGTATTGTTTAAATGCTTCTCAGTTATCTTACGAAAAAGTGTCGTAGTCTAAGGTTGAACTACTTTAGAACTATTAAAAAAGAAATAAAATTATTATCATGGAAACAAATTTTTGTGTTGCATTCAGAAAATAAACAAAAGGTTATTTGCTAAATTGCAGTTCTGAAATTAAAATATCGCAGGTATTCGTTGATACAGTACATGTTGGTTTTCAATCTCTGTACAACTTGGAATCGTTTAACATTAGTTTTACGGGAATAAAAAAGTGCATCATTTGGAGCAAATTTATTAAAGGTACTCAATCTTCATCAGATGATAAAACGACCATACGAGCTCGTTGCAAAACGTGTAAGAAAGAAATGGTTAATTTAGTTCAAAGAATGAAGAATCATTATGAAAAATGCAATGCTGTGAAAATACTGGAAACCCAAACAAATGGTAAAAGTTGTTGATCTGAAAATTGCTTCTGATGATTCTGTCAGTGATGTGGTTGAGATGTAACTGAAAACTTTAGGTAAGAATTAATTTTGTATCATCAATTTATTTTTATTATATTATGAAAGTTTTATAAGGGTGCGAAATAAATAACACAAAAAAACGTAGAAGTGTGTGGACTAGAGTTTCATAGGACAACCACTAGACAAGGGCGTTGATGGAATGGGGGAGGAAGGCTAATTTCCCCCTCCTTGCTCATAAAATTAAGATATTAACATTATATTGTGTACGCTGCAACGTGGGAATGATTAACAAGTCAAGCTTCGAATGTCATAGGCAGTGATGCATAATTACGTTAAATAAATGCTGTGTATGCCCAAAAGAATATACCGACGGAAAACGTCATAATTTCACAACCATGAATCCGAGATGAAAGAAGGAAAAACTACATGACAACATGCAATCTAGAATTTTATATGATTGTTGTTAGAGAGGGTCGTTCGTTCAGAGGTCATCCGCCCCTACTTTGAATTTCAGATTTTTGGGACAGTAATGCGGAAGAAAAAGAAATATTTGAGTTTTACGTCCCACAGTTATGCCGGCTAGGCTAAAAAAGACGGTGATGGTGAGAAATGAATGAAATGGTGAAATGAATAAAGTGGGAGGAAACGGGAGAACCCACAGGAAACCCACGAACACGGTGTTTGTCCACCACAAAGTTCACTTGGTGGGAGCGTTCAACATTAAAAAAAATGGAGTCCTTACACCGAATAAATGTGGATTTTGATCAGTTATAATCCATTTCCATTGGCCGTAAGGAGCTTTAGGCCTGTATTGCTCTTTTGTGAATTTTTTGTCCAAGGATTTCAAAGGTGGTTCTACTTTCAAGTTTTGGTCCTGCTTAAAATTCTGGAAATTGGGACTAAGCAACTTTCCAGTTCTAATCATCTGTATGTTCTTCGCATTTATTCGGTGTAAGGACCTCAAGCTTGTTCTGTTGGATTTTGCTGATCAAAATATTTCTAAAACTGCCTTACTGCCCCAAAAATCTGAAATTCAGGATGGAGATGGGGGCGGTTGTCATCCAGTCCCACTGGAGCCCTTGTCTAGCGGCTGTCGTTTGAAACTATCCCACGCCCTTTAGCATGGTTTTAGTTACATTTGTTTTGGACTCTTGACTGCGAAGATATTAAGTTTTGAAATAGAATTCATTTGCTGAGCAAAACTGAACTTCATTGAAAATGGATCCATTGTGCTTTGAGCGCTCCAAATATTACCTTTCTTTAATAAATTATTGACTCAAAAACAAGCAATTACATAGGCTTGCAGAAAATATTCTAAGGTTAACATAACATGAAGTGTGCTTCAAACATTACTTTTCGAAAAGTTTTTATTTTAAAATAATTCTATTAGCATCAGTGTTCTGAAATAGTAACTAAATTTTGCAACAAAAATCTCACCCGCCTTCACGAAACGCGAGCTTATCCCCTAAAGGCATAACTAGAAAACTTTCAGAAGCGGTAACTCCGAAATGACTTGCTTTAGGGCTAAAATAACCGCACAACCGTATTTCTGATAAAATTCTAGCCTTAAAACATTTAACATGACTCCCTTTGCATTTGAAATTTCGAATATCAATCAAAGATGTCCGCCATGATTCTTGATAGCACCATCTGATGTGTCATAGCATTTCCAAGTCTCATCATTCTCCCTCAACCCATTCTCAACACACAAGGATGCTGGGAACTTTTGTTTCACCATGTATATTGGTAGATTGTGTGAAATCTTCAAAGTGGGTAGATTTTAATATCTACCTAAAAAGCTTATTACAACCAAGAAAGTACTTAAGAGTCACTGGCAAGAGGGTGTAATAAAAGGTGGTCGTGATATGAAATAAGTTAGGAATTGCTAATCTATACTGAAATAGTCTGTACCCAACACAGTGTAGTCTTAACAAGAATAAAATAAATGAAAAAATCGGCTGCAAGAGCAAAAAAGTCTTAATAAATACGTTATTACATGATTTTGAGATACCGGTATGTTTAAAATCATGTTTTAAGCTGTTCAAAATATTTAAAACATGTATTTTTTTTTTCGTGTGTCTTTTAAACCATGTTTAAAACATTTTGAACAACTTTATCATGTTTTGTTCTTTTTCCGAAAAACTGTATTTTTCCCAACCCTGATTTCTAAGCATAGCATGTGCCTTTCCTAGTTTGAAGGAAATAAAGTTTATTATATGTATCGTACAGAATCTGAAAAGAAAATCAGTAAAATGTTAGAAAACTTGAGGAAGGGCTGCGAAGAATAAATGTTAGAAAGACAAAAGCCATTGTGATTGGAACGAAGAGGTCGGTGCCAAATATAGAAGTAGAAGGGGAGAAAATAGAACAGGTGACCAATTTTCTATACCTGGGTGATATTATTAGTGATATGAAGTGTGAATGTGAAGTAAAAGCAAGGATATGAATAGCGAAGGAGGCCTTTAGGAGGAAGAAAATACTGTTTTGTGGGACCTTGAACAAAGAGTTAAGAAAAAGACTCAAAGTGCTTCGTGTGAAATATTGTGCTGGTCAGAAACATTGACATTGACATCATGCAAAATCGATTAGAAACGATTGGAAGCTTTCGAAATATGGATGTGGAAAAGAATGGAGAGAATTAACTGGATCGAGCGGAAAACGAATGGGAGGGTGTTAGAAATTGTAGGGGAGAAAATAATTTTTTTAGATATTATTGAGAAGAGGAAGAGAAACTGGTTGGGACATTGGGTAAGAAGGAACTGTACTATGAGGGACGTGCTAGAGGGTATGGTGGTATGAAAGAGAGGGAGGGGCGAAGGAGACTACAATTAATGGACAACATCAAAATGGAGAAATCGTACATGAAGACGAAGAGGTTAGTGGAAGATCATGGAGCATTGAAGTATCTCAGTTGCAGCAAGTGACCTGCCAATAATGGCAGAATACCTATAATGATGATATGTATCAGAAATTACTAGAATGTTTACGCTCTCCTTAAAAATAATACGGTACTGTTTCCAACTTTTTTCATATGGAACAGCAGTGGTTCAGAACCGTACCCTGTATGGCCTCAGTGCACCATACTAGAGGAGAGTTTGGTTCAGAACCGTACCCTGTATGGCCTCAGTGCACCATACTAGAGGAGAGTTAGTATAAAATATATGCTTCTCCTCTTTTTCCTATATGATACGTGTAGTGAGCCCGGGATCCCTCTTGTGGCACGAAATACGTTTGATTTCTTTCTTGGGAACTTTCAGTTGTTCTTCATACCGACTAAATAAATAATTTATATAAGTAACAAATTGCAAGCCCAAAGTCTAAAGAAATGCTTAGTGTCGTTTTTCCTGCCCGAGCTCCTTAATACCCGAATACACCCATGGAGTGTTAGTTACCTTCCCATTATGTGTGATCTGAACTAAAGTACCGTAAAGTAGATATAAGTCTTAACGTTGTCTCTAGCAGAAGTAATACAGTTATTTTTCCAATGAAGATATAGCCAGTAACAACACTATGTCAATGTGATGCCATGTAAGGAATAATTCTTGTAAGTGAGAAACCTATGCTTAATATCTACTCTTATTTTTCTTCTATATTTTATGTGTTATTGTCCAGCACCTGTTCTAAATGCATGGTTTAAATGCATGCGTGATTGCAGACAATCATACTAACGGGGTCAAGCTCATTTCATTCAAGGTGCCTTCAGAATAGTTTTCTTGCAACTTTCATTGTCATGCTTTTCATTAGCATCAATTGTCTGTAAGACAACTTAATAAAAGCGACTACGTTTAAATGGATCTAAACAAGTTAATATGCATATCATATGTAGTTTGAGGGTCGTCATTGTTTATACGAAGGTGAATAATGGTACTATATAGTAGATAATATATTGGGCTTGTAAGAGACGCAACTACTATTAAATCCAATACTCGATTCAGGAAGTGAAGTTACTCATGTAACGATGCTGATGTAGATGTTTTCTTAGTAGATCTTCCTGTTGGATATTATTAAGTAACTGCGTGTGTACGTCCTTCGTTTTGTTTATATACAGTATGTAAAGTTAATGCGAAGTCAGCCATTGTATGAGTAAGTTAATATTGTATTTTAAAAGCTCGAGTCTAATGAATTTATGTAACTGCTCGAGTAATTTGTTGCATTTTCCAGTCTCACTCACCACTTTTTCATGTTTCGTTGATAGTTTAGAAATATTTAGTAGTCCCTCACGAGCTTTTTTACGTTTCTTTTAAAATTAAAAAATTAAATCTTAAAATTTCCCGGTGTCATTTTGTGACACTTAGAACCATTGTTCAGCCATTTAAGCCAGCTATTCTGGACCTATAGATTTCAACCCACTTGAGTCTTGAGGGAATGTGTGTTGGGTCGCAAAATTTGTATATCAGACTGAAATATTACATTTAGTTTGTAACCATTTTTAGAGACGTGATTAAGGGATGAATAATTTAAAATTTCGGATGAAGCCTTGAGTATCTTATTTCACTCTTCAGCATATGATTGGGTGAAAGAGGATGATCTTGAATTCAAGTGAATACCAAACACAGGGAGAAAAATATGAATTTGTAGAATTGCGACTTAAGTTAATCGGTGTTGAATTGATTTGATCACAACTTCTCGTCAAATACATGTAAATCCCTGAGTATAAAAATGTTTAATTACTTAGTTCCTGGTGTAATACAGAAATTTTCTTTAAGATGGATTTCAGACTGGAAAGTATTGACAAAAGTTGGCCTAAAACTAAGTCTTTGTTGAATGAAACTAAACGGGATAATTTAATATACAGGACCAACTTCCGAAGGTTCAAACGAAACTTGAAGATTTTCACGATTTTTGTATACACATACAACGGTACATCGATGAGAGATTAGAACCGATTTTTGTCCCTTTCCTGCATGGACGCACACGTCTTGCATAGACAAGATGTTCCATTATCGCTAGCGGATTGAACAAGTGTAGTCCACGGTTCATAACGCTTTGCACGCCAAAGATCTCATCCAGCTACATTTGATGAGCTCTGGCAATATGTCGTAGTCGAATGGCTTGCTACACACTATAGGGGGATATCTAACGCCTGCAATACTATAGGAGAACGCTAGGTAAATGTTACGTCGTGACTCGTGACGCAGCCATTTGGGACGCCCGTAGTGGACGTATGCGCTTCTGAGCTTTGGGTTCTTGGGATGCTCTCTCACATCACCTAATGAAACAAGTATAATAATTTCATATTTGTAACGTAAACTATTTGCTTGCGAGATTTAAGGGTGTTACCTCTTCTTCACGGCAATGTATTTCTGATGTACTGTAGTATGATATACTCCTACCTGCAAAAATCAGCATGAACGAAAATAATGTTTGTAACAGCATTTTAATTACTGATCAGTTCTTCACCCAAGTGTATTATGGTTAAAGTATTATTTCTTTAGTTATGCAATATTTTGAAAGTGCGAAGTAAAGTTGGTAGGGAATTTTACCACTTGTTAAAACAAGCAAAGAGCAATATTGCAAGACGTCTGTGCATCTTCCTAAAAATAGCAAATACTATACTAGGAATTAAAACGGTTAGTACTTGAGTTGTAAGTGTAAGTACTATGTTACGTGAATAAATTTGTATTCAGCTAAACGAAAAGTTTATATATGTTAATATGAAAGTATACCTATCTCCAATATTAGCGCATAATAATAATAATAATAATAATAATAATAATAATAATAATAATAATAATAAGTTGTAAAAATTAAATGAAATATTTGAGTGTTACGTCCCACGGTTATGCCGGTTAGGCCAAAGGTAAGACATGTATTATTAATAAATCATATTGAACTGAAGCAAATAATATGATTGAGGGTAAATCCTCACACGGATTTCGAGTAAATCGACAAAGAATAGTTGCACCATTTTTTATTTTTTATTTATTATTATTATTATTATTATTATTATTATTATTATTATTATTATTATTATTATTATTATTATTATTTTGATAGAGTATTGCTCCGCCGTATTCTGTCAATTTAATTAGACCTGATAGTCTTTCAAGCTAAGCCATGGAACTCCATACTGGATGGCAGAGATGATATCGTATAACTCCGTAACGTGTAGCCCTATTTTGAAAATAAATGTGTATTTACACATTTCGTAGGAGGCCCATTTTATAGGAAGGTAGTGTCCTACCTTTAGTTCAGGTATGAACCTAAACTTTCGAGGCAGCGAAAAAGTGCAAATATAAAACAGATTTTGAAAAGTATTAACCGACTTAAAAATGCACTAGAAAACAAAAATAAAAATTTTAATATAAAAAATATTAACAGACGTCAACAAAACGCTTAAAAGAAGAAAATAAAATACAGTAAAACGTTACTATCAAAAAAAAAGAAAAAATGTCCCATACCAAGTCAAAGAAATTAATGTCTAATAAATTACTATCGAAACTATATGTTCTTAGAAAATATATCTTTTTACTTGGTAGATTCTTCAATATTCTTTATTGATAATAGTAACGTTTTAGCACTTTTTAGCGCTTTTTTTAATGTTCGTTATTGTTTTTTATAAAAGTTTTTTTTATTTGTTTACGTCAAAATTGCTCCTATATGAGAACCACGATCATCAAGCCTAGCAAGATGGCAGTACAAACTATCGCTAATGAAATATAATATAAAATTAGTATCAACTCTTTAATTTTTGTTATATAAAATGTGCATTGTATCAATCGAAAGATCCCATGGACTACAAGTGCTGTAATAATCCGGCACATGCCGAAGAACATATCTTGTTGGTAAGTCAACATATCTTATTGGTAAAATTATTAGAGCAATTTTTATTAGGCTCTTGAATGGAACTCGGAAATATTTTTATATAGAGACTGGCAGATATTTTAAACGACGACGTGGTATTGTGTTGTTTACGAGTAAAAATTATTGCAAAACGTGTCAGACATAAGTGGTTCAACAAAACTCCTTGACATGACACCTCAAGGGCTTAAGACAGTCAGTCGGTGATTTGAAATAAAGGGATATCGCCAGCACATCACAACTTCCATAGATGTTATTGCTGGTTCCCTTGACCGGAATTCATTATTTTTTCATAATTGACTCCACAGCGCTGATTAAATATCGCATCTCCAACCCCTCAGATTTTCTTCATATGTCACCAATTGAGTATTACCCAGTAATATCATGGGAACAGGTAGATCAATAGAGCTAGAGCGTTGGTGGTAATTGAATGAAACTACAATATACCAGTTGTTTCAGACAAAATGTCCATTACTTATAAATTACAAACGACTGGAGATAAAGGGAGGATACACACTAACACTACACGCACACGCACACACACACACACACACACACACATATATATATATATATATATATATATATATATATATATATATATATATATATATATATAATATGGAGTTAGAAAATACGTAATAAGAGAACGGATCTAATGAAGTGTTCTGGTTACAACATAGCGGCACTATCATGGGACCCTGGAGAATCACCCAAAAATTTTAAATGGCGAGTTGTTATTTGATGCGTCATTGTAAAGACTATGGAAAATTAACAATTTCTGTAGAAAAAAAATCACTTATCTGACGCTAACAGTTCACAATTAAATAGTGGCTATTTCGTAAACGTGCTCCACGTTGAAAACATTTTTGTACAAAAATAGTTTGTGTTTCTGTGCTTTGTAAAATAGTTTGTGTTTCTATGCTCTTTTTAATACTGTATAAAATCACAATATCTTACTATTTTCGGGGTAACCCCACTTGGTCTCATGATATGCAAGCAGAATGCTCCACTCGATGCACCCTTTGACATTCTGGCATTTTGCTATTTAACAATTTGTTTAATCCTTTTAACTCCCGCCATTTGTGATTTGTAAGTACTGGACGTTTTATGTAAAACACCTTGTATGTTCATTCCTATTTTTTAAAAAATGAATTACTGATAGCTCCAGTACAGAAACCAAATATAAGGTTTAATATTAGGTTTATTTAATTATTTGCTTAATAAGTGTAAGGTGCGATCTATGAAACTTCATTGGTGGATGTTGGAAACCTGGTATTTTACTACCATATGCGTTGCTTATATACTTCAGTGTTTTCTTCAAATTTTAAGCCATAGGATGTTATGTCCTTCATTCATGATGGTAGTAAAATGTTTATAGCATTCTTGAAGCATTTGTCCCACTTGAGAGTGTTTACCTCATTTTCTTGTTGATCTCTGTAGCTGTACGCGTTAGCGTCCTTTCTTTTCTCATTACGTTGTGTGTCATGTCATGATGCACATCAGTGGGGATTCTGGTAAACAAAATTCGCCGGCGTCATTAGTAAGAAAAGTGGCTCTGACAAATTTACTTTTCTACGAGTCATAGGTTGTTACAAGGACGCCATTCTGGACCTCCTTGAGTTGTTACATCAGTCACACCGAAGGACCTTAAGAACTTCGTTTTGTTACGTCATTAATTTTGATTATTTATTTTAAAGAAATAAGAGAGATTGTTATTTTAATGTCATCTGTGATCCGTGAAAAATGTCGCTGTAATTATGTAAGAAATACGGTAGTTATTACGTGTCCCATATATCCGTTTCATCTCAGATTCAAGGCTGTTTATTGAATGAGAAGCTTTTCACTGTTTGTTCGAAAGCAAAGTGGTTATTAAATTCAGATTTTATCGTTTTCTTTTTTGGTAGAATGTACTTAGTCTTATCTATAGCAAACTCCCGATTTTTCCAAGTGAATTATGTTTTGTGATTTCAAAAATGTGTCTATATAGTAATCTCGTACTATATGTTCGGATAACGACGAATCTTCTATAATTTCTTTGCAACAAAGTTAGCGAATAGCTTTTAATGGATTATTAATATCTTTACAACAAGCTTTTCATATTAAGTACTTCTAAACCATATTCTAACACTTAGGATCTACTGAGAAACGGGAAAATCTATACCATATATCGTTACTTTTGATTAACCGTGCTTGGTGAATAATATGGGTACTCGGGAGATTGCTAGACGTGGTTTCCATAATTCATATTAAAACTTTTGAGAGAGGGGAGATAATTCTACTTACGAAAATAAACAGAAAAGTATTTTGGAAATAAAAGTCAAAATCGTTATAGTTTGAGTTATAAGCAGTGGCGATCTAGCCCGGAACCGGGGGTGTATGCCCCCAGTTATTTTAGTGTCAGAAATACTTGAAGCTATTATTATATATTTTTGAAAGTTTGTAATAAACTTATAATATGCTTATCATAATCTGGGTTCTGGTTGACCCCCTGGTAGCAGTCTAAATCCGCTACTGCTTATAAAATTTCTTGGCTTGTAAACTAAAAATGTAATACCAGATAGCATAAACAGTTTTATAAACAGCTTTGGATGAAGTGAATACGAAGTTTAAACTAGGATATTGTGTAATATATTTTTCATATTGGAATTTTGTCTTCGCTAGGATGATTTTTCAAGGTCCACACATTTCCTTTGGAAGAACTCTGTCTTCTTCATTCCAAAGTTCAGAATTGTGTCTCATTGATCAATACAAGTATTCTTTGGTTTCGAAAGTTTAACTAACCAGTACTGTGTAATATAGAAATTACTGTTTGTTTACTTTTTCGCTGTTTACAAGATGTATAACTTAAAATAAAAAAAGACAGATTTGACGTTTGCTATTCTGATTTCAGTGTTCAGTATCATTATACCCTTTTCTCCTTGTTGAGAATGTGATAAGTTAATACAATTTTCATTGAAGCATGTGATCTTCTCATATTACTAGTGCGACAGTCTCTGACATTTAAACGTACGTTTCCTTGAATTTTCGAATATTTCCCCCTAATAATAACAGGACTGAATGTAGCATTACGAACTTTATTTGCTGGTTTGTTTTCACCTGTAGGAATATAAGATGAATTATGAATGTTTCTTAGCTCATGAGGAAGTATCATCATCTGGAGCATACAGTGAGATAGATAAATTGTTGAAGAATTAGTGCCAACGATTTCGGATAAAGGATGAGAATTTCTTTGTAATACCTAATATGACTTTAATATTATACTGTAAACTTTTCATTGATCATGTATACGAAACGAAAACATATATTTTGTTTCCTTTGTAGGTTTTTCTTCTACCTAGTAAAAATACTTAGAATATTATCCCAAACTGTTAAGAAATTGTAAGGTATTTTCTGAAGCGAGAAAGAGCTGTTTTAACTTGGATTACTTATGTTTCCATCTACGTGGAAACTTAGATGATACGTTAGTCCCTGTAGGTCATTGCCATACCTGAGGAATGCGACATTTTTCATCGTTAGAATAAGACCGAAAGGAGAGTGGCGTGATTCGTGTGAAAGAACATTAATTTGCATTAGTTCGTAGCTTTCATTGGAGGAAGTCGTTTGCCTTCCTGTTTTTTCTTCTTTGTATGTAGTTTTTTTCTTTCGCTCCTCTATTTGCTTCCCAGCAACAATTTCATAATTCCCAAGGAAACCGTGAGAAGGACGGTGAATGCAATGGTAGAATCACATGTATAATCAGTATTAATCTTAACTGTCATCATTAGGTACCTAATAATTTACGTGTACTACAAGATTTCATTGTTCCAATATTTGATAAATCTGTATTTATATCTATATTTACGTTATGAAGATATAGTAATTAAAGCTAGGACAGGAGATCGGTTTAGAAGGAAGTCCACTAACCAGAAATAGTCCCAACCTGGCAGCAAAAGAGTTTTGAGAACAACGATCCCTCAACATTGTCTCTATGAAATTTATCAAAAAATTGCCCAAAAAGCCTCTAAATTGTGTGCATTGTGTCTTAGTATGTGGTGCTAACCGTGGCTCTAGGGTATTCAAACTTAAATCTTGAGAAGCAACTTTTGTAGATTAAAAGTATGTCTGTGTATTAATACTAATTTTCAAACAAGTTTTTATTGAATTTCGTTTCTGTAGCTCTATGATCGAGTGTTTATAGCTGATACGAAGGGACCATGGTTACGTTCCAAGACTATAAGTAGTACACAACTGTCCGTAGGGTTATCCTATTTCCTGTCACAAATTCTTCCTTTATGATTCACTTCTGTGTATCGTCATCGGTAGTATACAGCATGTACGGACAAACATTAATACCAAAGATTCAAATGCATTTCATTTTACCCATTCTTGTACAGGTTTACTCTGCTTCAATCCGTAGCTTCAATTCTTTGGAATATGTGTGGTGTGTGTGTGTGTTGTCCTACTCTAGCAAAGTTAGAAGTAAAAAGTGTGATTTCTAAAATTATACTTCCAATAAAGATAAACTTTTGAAGTTTGTATTTAGGACTACGTTAGAGTGGTTTTCCTTGCTTCTTCTAATAATTCGGAATACTTAACGGTGAGAAAACTAGGTAACGGAACAGTTACTCTTACTGGAGTGACAAAAATAGATGTGAAACAACTTAGTGGTTGAAATAATTGCCTAACAATTTCCACAAAGTTATGAGTTAGCACTTTTATTTCATTCTATTAAACTACTTTCACAAACTATGTTTTTGTTGTGAATTTTGTTCTGAATTCCAGCAGTTGTTAAACGAACAAAATTGCTTGCGATTTTCTCGTCTCTTGGAGTAACTTGGAAGTTTGCCATCAGAGAGTAGACTAGAAGTAAATCGCAGACGGCAAGTTAGATAGTAATGGTGACAAATACATTAATGTCAGCGGATGCACACGTAGGAGAGATACAAGTTAAAATATCATGATAATAGTGATAAACCTTTTTTTTTTTTTTGGTATTTTTTCTTAAATGAAAGGTAAGTTTATGTATTGCATCTTTTACGGCATGACTGTCCAAAAGTAGCTAATTTTTTCTGTGTAATTCCCCAGGGAAATATATACGTAATACCATATTCCGTTAGTACATACAGTACAGTAGGATTGTCAGTCAAGGCCTACCCAAAGGGGTGATGTGTGGCTCCAGCTCTCGTCCTCCAACGAAATTTTAAGGTAGCTCAGTAGTAGAACGCTGACCTCTGTTACGAGAGCTCCGTGGTTGGATCCCAGACGATGAAAGTTTGTAGTATACAACATTGTGTCCATAAGTTTTCTTGGAATTATTCCATTTCCTCCCACATTCTCGTTCACAATTATTTTATAATCATTTATTAATCATCAGAGAATAGAGTAGACTGGACATCCGTCTCCATTAGTTTACAGGGCATAACTATGAAACATAAAGCTAGAAATATTTCACTTTTTAAAATCCATCCAATGTGTATACATACCAAAAGAAGACAATATGTGTACGGAAAAATCGTTACACATACAAATACTTTTGTAATTTTGTATTTACACAAATGTAAAAATATCGTGATCTTGAAAAACTACTTTTCCAGCCAGCACGAATGGTCTGTTTTTCAAATTGAAACATAAAATCAAATATGAATATTTTTCTCGTTCGTTGTATAATTTATTTGATATCTGGTCTATACATAAATCATAATAGGTTTAAACCTAAGCTATACTGTTCATGCTGGCATGACATAACGTGTAAGATCATGTATAGCAAAGTAATCAAAATCAATATTGAATCATCCTAGTTTTAAGTTAACGTACAAGTAAAGTGAAGTTTATGGTATTGCATAAAGAAATGCTATTATGATTGCGATTTATCACTGAAAACAGATTTGCGCTTGGTGGTTTCGTTTTGTTTTGGAAATAATCAACTTTGCGTTTGGTTGGGAGATAGTGATATGATCATCGATGTAGGTAACATGTATGTGCTTCATAAATACTAACATTACAAATGTCGTGTGTAATTGCATTAAAATTTGAACGGAATGGCCAACTCGACACCATTTCTATAACATTATTTCCTTTCCACTTTCAACGAAGCTAGAACTTTAATTATGTATAGACAGTCTTGTATCCTTGTGTTGAAGCTCTCGCATATAGTCCTCGTATTCGTTGATTAGAAGACCGATCGAAGTAAAAACGCTTGAAATCAATATTCAAACCGGAAAGTTCTTTAGGGTCTGCTTTAATTGCAGTTCTCATCTTCTTGATTTCACTCTTGGAAAGAGACGTCTATTCAGATCCCTTAAATTACATCATTCCCCTTCTAAATTGTCATGCTATATCCCAACCTGCCACAAGAAATACCACTTTGGAGCTTACACAATGGTTTTCAGCCTCCGAAGCTCTATTGGTACGTTTTTGATTAAAATGTACATTAATTTATATTGAGGTTGATTAATTTATATTGAGCCGAATTTGAATCTGTCACAAAATACCCTGTTTGCATCGCCGGTTGTGTTTGATGTGCATGTCATCTCTACTGACTATCGTCCAACATCGGAGTTTTCATTGCAGCAGACTGCGTTGCAGCTGCACCATGGTCATTACATCTCACTCCTTCTTTCAGGCTTTCTATAGCCGGAGAGGGTGCGGACTCGACGATGTGAGAGGCTCCGCTTGAGAAATCCGTAAGCAAAATAGTCCATTGAGTGGTATCTGGATTCTTGACAGGGATGTCAGAGAAAGAAATTGCCGAACTTCCAGTTCGCTTTTCCCTACAATGCTAGAGTTCCAGCGATGTTTTCGCCGTGTAGCTGGATGCCTTGTCTTAGTGCAGTTCAACCTGGTTCTTGTCATATCCGTATAATGCTGATTTCATGTTGGTATATTTCAGTCAGGACATGAGTATGGTAATGTGCAGAATTGATTTTGATCTTTCGCTCCACCTTTCGGAGACGCTGTTTAACCCTGTACGATAAACTGACCAAACCTATTTTGGGAAATGCTCTGCGTACTGGTGGAAGAACCTGCTTCGAGCCGTGGCATCAACAGGTCTGTATGTAATGGCACGAACTTTATCACTCTCTGTGAGGTAAATCCACGCCTCGTCAAGGATAACAACAAACTTCCACCGATCACCCTCAAGATGATGATTATACAGCCTCAAGTATCTTTTCCGCTCAGCCACATGACTCAGTTTTAAAGTGTGCACACTGCTTTTGCGAACGACCGTGAGGCATAAATCCCTGTGAATGGCACGGTTGATTGTCGCCTGCGATGTGCGGCGTTTGCTGGCCATCACACGCTGTGCGTGTATGTGTGTAGGAATTTTCAGAGGTCGCCATACGCCGAACCACACGCAATAGCGGCGGGGCCCTCTTCACGGGAGGCCGGCTTCGAGCTGCTCACGTCGGTGTGCTGAGCCCAGGACTCTGTGCCGCATATTTCCGTATAATACTATTCATATTGGCACGACTTGCACACGAAACGTACACACTTGACACATTTCTACAATGCACGATGCCGTGAATTTAGCGTCGGAAAGGGCTACAATGAACTCCTCCCAGAATATGTTCAGTTTCGGCGGCATCAGACTACGCTCGACCACAATGCATGAGTAACAAGATTGCCTCGTGGCAATCTCATGGCGAAAGTTTGCGCATCCGCGTTACAGTTGCACATTAACTTCGGCTCAATACAAGTGAATCAGCCTTTGTATACTCAAAGTTTAAAAGTTTCAGCTCTATTTCTCGACCCCCTGTTTCACTGATGCACTTTAAGAGTAATTGCCTCCTTTCTATTAATGATACTTCTGCTTTTATCTGGAAGTGATGTTCATGAGGCCAGTTTGTGATCTTTATGGTAAGTCATAATCATGGTCATGTAGTAAGTTATTGCTATAAACTGAGACACTTTCATGCGCCATAGTCTTAAGGAGATCTTTTCGTCGACTTCACGTAGAAATTTTCTGTTTTAATATCGTGCATCAATTGTAGCCTCCCTCTTTTTCCCTCCAATCGTACCTTCTGCCACATTCATCGTAAAAGAGTTCCTTCTCAGCCAATGTTCCAACCTGTTTTCTTTCTTTCTCCTCTCTCTTATTAATTACATATATATAAAATTGTTCCCTTCTACCCTGCTATTTCTAATACTTATTCGTTTTCCGTTCGGCATAACAATTATTTCGGGGAATGAGAAATTCAGAATATGCCTCTAATTGTTTAGTATTTTCATTTATTATTATTATTATTATTATTATTATTATTATTATTTTAAAGAATATGTATACCTCGGAATATTAGGCTCGAGCCAGAAGGCAGGCTGCTGGTTGTACTTCAGATTAACCTACTTAAGAATGTTGTAGCACCTGGGAAACTGTTGTGTAAATAATGGTATTTGTATATTGACTTGAAACGTGTACACTTACACACGAAGATCATATTTTTTTCTTCTGACGTTTAAGACTAAGCTCTAATCATTTACTTTTCAGTGCCATATGCTTGCATTAACTAACTTCCAGTTAAGTCATTGGCTTTTATTGCGCTATTATTAAAACGAAAATCTACATCATTTCGTGACTGTGGACTCTTGTGCTGCAAGAAACAGTTTTATAGATAACGGAATCAAGAATTAAAGAGTTGGTCACTGAAAAGCTGATAGCATCAGAAATTCACTTTTCGTCCGGTTCTTTCCTTGCTCGATCTTGTAAAAATTAGTTGGTAATTCATTTTACTGTAAAGTAAGATGGATGAAACACAAACTTTCATGCTTCACTGACTTCCGTTCGGCAGTTCTCAAGACTATACAACTCACCATCGTCTAGCTAGTTGTCCTTTAACTGAAGATAGTTTTTAAGAAAAATGCATGGGAGTTGTAATTTAACATAATGTTTTCCATATGTCGTTGTTCTGCTATTTGTCTGGATTTTGACTGAGTGAAACCAACTTTTATGTGGTTTGACGGTAAATCTTCAAAGTACGTGTGTACTTACATAGAAACAGTTTAACACTTGACACAAGAGGATGATCTTGAAATAAAATCGGAGAAAAAAGAATACTTCTTTAGTGGAGAGTAACCTTTCAACATGTTTAAAAAAATATATGAAAAAATACTTGATTGATTTATCTGTCTTTGTCTCTTTTCAGCACCGAGGCTGTTTGAGTTGAGTTGATTTTAGCTTAGCGTCCCTTTCAGCAGCGAGGCTATATGAGACGTGGACCTACTGATTAACGTGGAATCCGAACCACATGAGCTCCCGCCGGGAATCGAACCCGGGTCTCCCACGCCAAAGGCGCATACGCTAACCGCTTAGCCACGAAGGAGCTCCCGAGGCTGTTTGAGACGGAGCCTGTTGTTTAAAGTGGACCCTAACCAGTACTTGAGTTTGTACCTACCGAGACAAGTATTCCAAGCGGGAATCGAACCCACGACCACGCGCACCGAAAGTATATAGTCGCTTATTCACGAATAGGCACTGAAAAAATACTTGCCGCGTATTGAAGTTCTAGCTGTAAGCATCGTGGATAGGTATACTTTGGAGGGAATTGCCGGCAGTGAAGGATCAATGTTGAAAATATCTTAAATAATATGAGTGTGAGTTATAATATGTATTAGTAATGTGTTAAATTCGTTCTCCTACTTATATTCTCCCGTTTAGCTGATTCATGGAAAAGTTGTCTCCTGACTGGTGTGGACTTTTAATACGTATCATTCGATTTCTTTCTCATTAAAAAGCGTTAACATGAAAATATATATTCATACATTAAGAATATATTTTCGAAATGTTCTACAATATTCAGTGAAACAAGTGCTCACTCTTTAAGCTTAACGTCCTTTATCACGAAGGTTATGCGTCTTACCGTTCCAATTGAGATCTAGTCTGAACCCCTAGTGTTAGCCTATTGAATCGTTGTAGGTTATTTGATAATAGGGTAAAGGGATTAGAATCCAAGGTACTATCAGGATTAGACGGAACTAAAGATTAAAGACAAGATGCTATACTGATTTACCAGTTATACGAGGGTCACCGTAAAAACTATCGTGGCTTATTATTTTTTTAATGGAAGTGAAGCAAGAAATTCTGCAATATGCAAATGGAAGGTTATTGCATTTGTAAACGGTACTTGTATGATGATGATATGTATCTCCATCAGGATATCATGAGTAAAAATTAATGCAATGCAATTACAGGTACAATTATAATTATGCATTAAGACCAAAGACGAACTAGTCTTCAAAAGAATCCACCACGTCAACGATGTGGAAGACGCCGAATGCCCGTGGCCTAACTTGGAGCGAATCTTCTGATTTCACGGCTCACTGCAGTGGCAATGACTTCACGTGTCTAAAAGCATTTTCCATGCAATAGTTCCTTCAGTTTCTGTATGAGGTATCACTTTGTGAATATGGTGGATGCTCGAGAACTTCTCATCCCAATCAGCTAGAATACTCTGCATACAAGCTGCCGTATGGGCTGTCGCGTTGTCATGAAGGATGAGAGTACATCGTATAGACGTTCAGGTCGTTTCTCCCGAATAACCCGACGTAAGTGTCGTTGGAGAAAAGTGTGGGAGTAGGACAGTGTGTTCACAGTTCGTCCATATCACGTTGCTGTGGCGTCATGATCCTGGCATCTAGTGGATTCTGTGGGAGACTATTTCGAAGTACTCTAGATGCCATTAGTATGTGTTCCTTGGCTTTACACATAATTGTTATTGTACTTGTAATGTTGTAAATTGAGGTAAAACACGTATGAAACGAACAGTTCGTTGTACTCATTTTTCTCGTGCTATTTTGTTACGGGGATATGTATGTTCATCCAGCTCCCTACATGTAAGGTATCTATCTTTCATTTGTATATTTCAGAATTTCTTGCTTTGCTCGTAGAAAAAGAACATATGTATAATATGTGTATAGTTGCCATGGCTTTTGCGATGACCCTCGTAGAAACTAGACACCCATTTTGCTTTAAAAAAAATGTAAAACACCTTTTGATCATTCGTTATTTTGAATAAACCAACCTCTACAATTCCTCTGTTGGCAAGTATTAAGTGCTGCGAGAGATGTATAGTATATTCTATATGACTAGTTCGTAGATTACAATAATATTCAACCGCTATAACCAGTTACACCATTAAATATTCGAATAACGATAACCACTAAATAACAGGCTCGATCACCTCATCTGCTCATTTTCAATTAACTTAATAGTCTTTATATCCTCAACATTTACTTCTTCTTATCCCAAGGTTTATGCACCACCGGTGATCGAAACTGGAACCACATATACAGAAAGCATGCACTTAGTCAAGAAGGAACATATTACAGTACAATTAAAGTTGATAAGTGAATTTAGCGTCACATCCAATCGTTTAAGCTGGAGTAAATAAAGTAATTAACAAACATAATATACGTATATATATGAATTTAAATGAATGTATTAGTAGTCATTCAGTCTTTATGCATTACAATTTGTTTGTATCCTCTTTTGTGTTTCTTTGTTGTATATTTGCATTTTTCATCTGTGCCTGTGCCCAGTTCTCTTCCTCTTCATTAATGGTTTGATTAGTTTCGTGAAATTCGTTCTTCCATTCAATATGTTCAAATCTTAATTCATTGGAATTCATTGTAATGCATCCTTTCCAAATGTTAAAGTTTAAAATTTTCGTATTTTGATTCTTCTGCGAAAAACATTTTCATTTTGTTAGAAAGTAAGAGGCCAAAACTAAGAGGAAAATTTGAAAGGAGCGGTACAATTCTCATTATGATTATTGTTACTAAACGTCCTCTTGTACCGGAACATGATACAGGGTTTCCACTCTTTCTATTAAAAAAAAAAAAAAAAAATCTAGGACAAATTACCAATTTTCCAGGACTTCGACACAGAAAGGCATAACAGGATTGAAACTGTAGGTTTAAAACTCACAACTCACTTACCTACAGCTCTACAGCCCTGGGTGGGCTTTGGCTTTATTCAGCAGGTGCCTCCATTCTTCTCTGTTCTTTGCTTTTCCTTTCCAGTTCTTAACTTTCAATATTCTCAGATCCTTGTTTACATCCTCATAGAGATGCAAAAAAGCCGGCTTTTTTGAATCGATGGTTTTTTGCACATAAAAAGCTGTTTTTTTGGGGGGGGAGGGAAACAAGAATTTTGAAAATTTTCGCTTTTTTTCATTTTCATGATTTTTCTATTTAAATAGCTTTCTTATAGTATACTCTAAAGTTAAATAAGATTTCATGACCTAAATGCTATATTTCGCTCTGGGATTCACCATCATGATGGATGGAACACATGTTTTATGAATTAAAATAAACATAAAGTACGTAGTATTTGAGGGCAACTGTAGAAGATATTTAACTTTATTTTAACTTCTGAGTTATCGACATTTTTTTCTTTTCTACATCATTTCCTTTTAGTCATCCGTGTTTTATTTCCTAGAGATTAGTAGGCCTACTCTAGCTTCTAGCACATAAGTTAAACTTTTGTTTTTCAATATATCCGTTAGAGCGTATGTTTGTCAGTATATCTGTCAAAGCGTACTTCCACATTCTTGTTATACTGTAGCTGTGCAATGATTTAGCAATAATCTTTCGGATACAAACTTGAATACCATTTTATACAAATAGTCAGTAGCGGATTCAGAAAAGTATTTTGAGAGGTGTTTCTCTGCATAATGTTTTTTTTTTTTTTTTTCTAAAATTTCCTAATTTTTATTTAAGAGTTTATGAGTACAAGCATAACTAATATTTCGTTTCGTTTTGTTTGTATATTCAGCAATAACCTTCCGGATACAACCTTGAAGACCATTTTATACTGATAATCAGTGGCGGATTTAGAAAAGTATTTTGGGAGGGGTTTTTCGTATTAATGTGTAGTTTTCTAAAAATACCTAATTTTCATTTGAGAAGAGCTTGAAGTTTATGAGTAAAGACATACCAAATATTTCATTTGTTTTAGAAATTCTGTAATTTCGGGGTACAAGCTTCACCCGTTAAACATCCCCACCCTAACCCCCTTCGCAAATCCGTCACTGCTGGTAATTAGTAATAACAACGATTTAGAAACAATAAGAAAGGAAGTCGGCCAGAACTCACAGTACACGCATTATTTCTACATTCACAGATACAATTAAGAAAAACATTTGTCAAAATGGTCGAATGCGGGGTTGAATCCCGGACTTCCCGATAGAAGCGCTAAAGCTAACCACTCACTCATGGTTTTTGTGCAGTTGTGCTTAACTTAAATATATTCTCTCTCCCTATGGCCTATGGAATCCGAAGGTTCAATGCCGCGTTCACAAAAGCTCTCCACTGACTTCAATCCTTAGCCAACTGGATCCAGATTTTACTTTGTATTCCTATGTCTACGAGATCCATTTTAATATTAACCTCCCATCTGCGCCTAAGTCTTCCTAATGAACGTTTTCCGATTGGATTTCCAGTTAAAACTTTGAAAGCGTTCCTACCTTGTTCCATTCTGGCTGCATGACCTGCCCACCTGAGCCTCCTAGACTTGGTGACCGTAATGATGTTTGGTAAACCGTATAAATTATGCAGTTCTTCGATATGAATTTTCCCTCATTCCCGTTCCTCTTGGGCCCGAATATTCGTCTCAGGATTTTATTTTCAAATACTTTCAGTCTGCGTTCTTCCCTCAAGCGACCATGTTTCACAACCATAAAACAGAACAGGCATGATTATCGTTTTATATATTTTAAGCTTTAAATTCCTCGACAGAATTCGCGACGACAAAATACTTCGAACTGAATAATAACACGAATTTCCTGATTTCAGTCGACATTTAATTTCTTTGTGGATATGATTTTGGTCTGGTGATATTGATCCCAGATATTTGAAAAGTATTATTTGATATTTTAACGCATCCATAATTTGCCATATTACGATCCCGGTGAACTTCCATGTATTTAGCTTTCTCTGCATTTACTTCTAAACCCATTATACCCATTAAGAGAGATGTCGTGTCCTCTTTTTTTGAAATCTAAATATGTCCTCTTTTGTAAGTCTGTAGTCATGTGGTATCTCCAATCATACCTAAGTCCTCTAGATTGGAATTAAACAGCAAGTTGTTAGACGTTGTTTTTGTCTAGTGGCGATCAGCTAAATACAGGAAGCAATCGTGTAGCTGCTATAATTATAGAGATCTTCTTCTTCTTTGGTCTTGTGTCATGACCGCCAGAGGGTATTCAGGTTTTTCTTTTATCAAGTTATCCGTCCAGCCTGTCTTGTTCCGATCTGCAACCGATTGTGGTGTCATTTCTTTTATTGCTGAGAAGCAGAATGAACGGGTCGGTCTCCTTCGCTTGATAGGTAGCTTGGAGCAAGGTGTGTGTTACTTGTATCTTGTATGATGGTGAAAGTGAACGCAGGAGCGTTTTGTACAAAGAGAAAGTGGTAATCCTGATCGAAGAAGGAGTTGGAACGAGAAGGGTAGGGTCATCATCGTCTGTGCCACAAAACTGCACCTTGCGTGCGCGGGTCGTATTCGTGGTCTCTTCGGGATAAAGATGATTTTTCTTTTCTTTTCTTTGAAACGAGAGAAGTTCCTTTTGGTAGTTACTAAGAGAATGTGTGGTAACAAAAGAGAGTAGCAGTAAGGATACTATGAGAAAGGAAGTGTCTCCTCCCATCTAGGTGAAAGTTAAGTAATCTTTGATCCAACAGATGTCCACGCAAATTCAACGGAAAATTATAATTGCACATTTATTGCAGAAAGTAAATAAAAGTACATATTACACAGTTTCATTATATGCAGAAGAGTAAAATTGAAGAGACACAGAATATGTAATATTTTCTTGAATAAAAAGTGGTTCATACACTTCATTCTATGATTGCTGAGATAAAGTTAAGGTTCATACCAGTATTATTTTGTTATTGTTTTGTATGTTTGTTTGTTTGTTTCATAATAAAAGTAATAATTAAAAGTTCTGAACTATTTTGATATGCACCAGTAAGCTAACAGGAAATCTGCGAGCTTTAGTTGCACGTGTAACAGACATTAGCTTTGTTTTTATTATTTGACTATGTGACGGTTTGTTATGGTGTATTATTTAGCTATGATTCTAATTGGGCAAGGGTCAAATCATTCTTGTCGGGCTATAATCAACATTTGTAAAATCATTTTATTATGGAATCAATGTCTCTATGACTAATGGTGCCCGAGCTCATGAGTTCAGGCTCACGAGATTGAAACTTACTCGATCAAAACCCAGGGGCGGATCTGGGGGAGGGGCGATCGCCCCCCCCCCAGAAGATGAAACTTTTTTATATAAAACCCATCCCAAAGTTTGGAGCCCTTAAAAGTAGCAGTATGACAACCCCCTCCCCAGAATCGGTCCTGGATCTGCCCCTGTCAAAATCGCACAAAGTCGAAATTTCATGTGTTGAGTGAGCGTGAGATTAAGTCAAAGTGGGCACGTTTGACGAAGACACTACCATGAAGCAGTAATTTCTTCAGTGGACATTTAATTAACATCGCTGTCATCGATAATCAAGTCATGGATATCATTGGTAAAGCTCAGCAAACTTAATTACAAAATTGTTGTTTCGTTATCAACGTATACTGTCTTCCCAATAACAATAATGCCGGTATATTTTCCGCATTTTTTCAATAAACTTTTTAGGACGCCCATGTTCTTAATAGTGACTAATGAAAACATACATGCATAAAAATCATTTCTATTGTGAACGAAATTTGATGATTCGTTGGTTGCTTTGGAGTTCAACACCCCTTTTCAGCACGAAGGCTATAATGAAATCCTGGGATTTTAACATTATCTACTTCCGAAAGTTGATCTCTGATCCTCCACATTTGCTAACCATTATAGCCTTGAAGGAACTCTCACTCGAAATGTGAAGTTTACATGAAATGAATTGAAATGAAATCTTTTGAGCTTTACGTCGCACGGTTATGCCGGTTAGGCTAAAGGAGACGGTGATGATAAGTAATGAATGAAATGGTGGAATGAAAAGAGTGGGAGGAAACGGGAGAACTCCAAGAAAACCCGTGAGCACGGTGTTTGTCCACCACAAAGTCCACACGGCGCGAGCTGGGATCGAACCAGGGACCCCACGCACTGGAGGTGAACACTCTACAACTGAGTCACCGCGCCTCCTGAAGTTTACATGTTTACATTATTCTTGTTGTTTTAGTTCTTCAATTCTTGGTTCGTCATTGGTGATTTTTTTTTTCATTATATCACAATGTATCACTATATACCCAAACATTCATTCAGTGAAAACAGAATGTTCGATTTCTTCCACACGAACAAGTCCGATTATAATGAATAAATGAGATTTTCAAAAATGGTTGAGTTTGTTCGTTTCATTGTTACTGTATTCTGTTGTAGAAACCTCCATAAATAGTTTCCGTTGGTTTGTGCCCTCCTTCTCCCCATCCTATTTCAATCTTGGTCAACTCAATGTGATAGAACTCAGGTTAATAATATGCAAAATTATGTATCATATTCTTTGAGTAAATATTCATGAAATAATTTACTATTGTAAATATTTTACTCGAAGTGTTTCACAAATTATTGAATTTAATAATTACTTGAATTATAATATGAACTTGATAATGTTACATTAATTACTCTTCAACGTTTAAATTTGATTATGTTCTTGAATGTTTTAGTAATACATAAACTAAACAAGTATAATGCATTTAGAATGAATTATTATAGGAATTACAATAGAGAGATGGCACGTCTTGTGTTTCTGTGGTTATGGTTTACTAGTCAACCATGCAAATTTCTTTGTCAAATGAAATGTAAGAATGAATTAACGAAAAATGCTTCAAAATTGTTCTGTTTACAAGATAGTAACACGTAAAATAACGTATTCCAGAATTATGTTGAAATTTAGTAGTTACTCTGTTGTTTAGTAGTTTGTTTCTTGGCAGTTTATTATTATTGTTGGTGCAATTTTAATTGTGTTCAGGCATATGTTCGCTCACTTTTATTTTCACGTTATTGCAAAAGTGAATAAACTCTGGTGTATGATGAAGAAAACTGATTTTTTTTTTTTTTTTTTTTTTTTGGATATAGGCTTGACTGTTGAATGCGTATTTGTCATATCTTCAGAGATCTCATTAAATGAACTGTTCAGTAGCTATCAATGGATAAGAAATAATGTTTAACCTTAGTTTTAAACTATTTAAGAGGAACTGTTAAAATATATAATTCACTTGTCTCATGTAAATGTGGTCGAAATCGAAATTATGTTTTTCTGGAAAAATTACTCTTGAATACATGATGGTTTTGTCAACCTGTAATATAAAGTATTTTTTTTCTTTTTTTCTAATGTTATACATCAATATTTATTGATATCCTATAAGAATGAGGCATTTAAAAACCGGCCCGCAGTATGACTTTAGTGGAAGAAAATGTAAAATGAGGCATCACATTTGCGTTTAGTACGTAAAAAGAAAATGATCAAATCACGAAAAGAAAAAATCACTTGGTTTTATCAACGTGAATTAACTCATCACATATGCGAAAAATAAACCTTGTAACATCAACTTTTTCCATCTAATCACATTGTCGTGTTTCTGGTATAATGAAAAAGGATGAATGAATATTGATTATTTCGACACAAAAGTTACATTTTTCTTTCAGGAAACTAAGTAAAGAAGGTAAATGTATGGCCCTTTACCATAAAACTCTGAATTTTGTTATTATATTGATAGATATATATTTTTCAAATAATTTAATCTACAAGTAAGGATACAATTAATTAACAAATTTTCGTGGTAACTGGTAACCATCAAAATCTTCAGTAGATAAAAACTTTAGATGATTGATTGATTAAATTAACGTCGGTTTGAAATGCGTTTGAAATCTTCGTGTCTTGAACTTATATATTTTCACTTTCTAAGATTCGTGTTACAGGAGTTTTGTTGTACAAGTATTTTCAACAACTTACGTGATGTCCATGTTTCACGCAATTCTTGACCTTCGGAGCTGTATTACAGTACATGGTCGCATTTTCCTTTTAAGACAAACACATATTCATTGCTTATTAAGTTAGTAGTCACGAATTGGTCCTATTCGTCGAAGATTAATAATTCAGTTCTTTGTAACTTACACTGTATATGATCAAGAAGAAAGATGATTTTGTTTACCACCTTCAGGGCTTTTCAACATTTAGATAGATTGGCCTATGCTTTCAAATATCGATATGTAAAATATTAGTGATCGATATTGTGATATTCGAAATTCGATATGTCGATTACGTTTCGATATTTTGTTCATATTAATTTCCGCCGAATACTGTATAGCCTTGTACCCTGCTTGACATTTATGTGTTTCTTCAGTCATATAAATTACACTTATCCCTCGTTTGAACGGACTAATAGCGACAATAACAGTTCGATGTTGTTGATTGTCCTACGCTAAGTGTACAGTGGCTGTTCTCCACAGTCACATTACGAAAGAAAGAGGAGTAACACAGTACTGCACCACAACGTCCAGCTACAGTGAAGAATTTCACAATTATCCGCTGCTCTTCAACCGAAAATTCCATGTTTCCGGGTAATATCAGAAACACGTCTTACTCGTTCAGGCACTGTGGCTCAAATGCTACCACTTTTGTGGTGGACAAGCACCGTGTGCTTGGGTTTCCTCGGGGTATTCATTTATCATCATCATCTAGCCTAGCCAACATAACCTGGGACGTAAAACTCAGATTTCATTCTTTTTAATTGCTGTCACCTAGTAAAACTTTTTATACTGAATATTTGAATTCGGCAAGAAATGGAAAACTGTCACTATTGGAATTGTAAATATATGGAATACCTTCTTTTCTAATTTTTCCCCCCGAGCTCGTCAGTATTGTAGACTCTTGTTAAACTTAAAAAAAAAAAAAAAAAAATGCTGTGAATCGGTACGAAAATCAAATTCATCATGATTTCTTATTGATACTTTAAGATTAATTATTCTAGTGTAATTTTATTATTAGTTTTTAAGATACATACGAAACTCTAGCCAGTATATTTGTTGTAATATAAAACTTGATTGTGAAGAAAATAGGATACATTTAAGTCTTATTAATTTTGAGTCCAGATTATAATTACCGTATTCTAATACATCAAAAATCTCAGCTAGCGTGAGTGCAAAAGATGAATGACCAAGTATGCAGTTTTTTCTTCTCAAAGATTGATTGATTAGCAAAGAACTTTCTTGAGGATATCAAGTATTATAAAAAGAGAAGAGTACAGGTTCCCTTTCATGAATAGATTTGTCACGAAAGTGGATTATCAAAAAGGGAGGGGGAGATAGTAAGGAAAGAGTGAGATTGATGCGTGACGTATGAGAATCAAGGCCAACACCTATGAATTTAAGTTAACTGAAGTATTTTTCTAAGGAGCGCGGCGCAATACACATCCTGACTTTCAGATGCATGGAAAATACATAACACGGGAGAGAAACTGGGTCATTTCTCTAATTGATGTGTGGGAAATCGTAACTAGCAGAAATGAACGTGAGAGGCAGGCCGACCTGTTCCATCTAGAGTACCTTTAAAAGGTTGTGTGCACATTAGTGCGATATGTAGGGTGTGTCAAAAGAAGCATTAAGAGATTAAATTTATCTTCGGTAAATTTGTTGATGATGTAATAGTTAGGTAAATAATTCTGTACATGTTAAAGTATTGATTGATCCACTGTGTGTTGTCTCTCAGTAGCTGCTCTGATATGTTGGATATTTATAGTGATTGCTAGATTCTTACATACTCTCAACAGGGCAAATGTTGATTGATTCTTTGTCAGAAAAATTCTTGAGTCAGTATGGACTTAAGTATGAAAATAATTATGTTCTAAAGGTCTTTGAATGTTTAGTGTTTACAGTTTTAAGCTTAATACCTTCTTTTTGTTTGTTGTGTTAACTATGAAAATTGCAGTTAAAAAAAAAGAAAGAAAGAAAGAAAAGCCCGGGTAACGGGTCGCGACGTGCCGACCACTGATTATTGTGAAACACTTTTAATGCTTTCTCCTAAACATATGCAACCGCTTTCTTACATTCGATTAATTAAGTAAATTGACGGTGAATAATATATGTAAAGTACAATACACATTATACTCTGTTATTGCTGTAATACAAATCTGAATGTATGTTTGTCCTAGGCGCGCACCCAAAATTTTTTGTTGGGGGTCCAAGCTTTGTGGGGGGGGGGGTCCAATACTACAAGCCACTATGTCTATGTAGTATTGAACGGATATTATTCTGTAACCCGATAATTAATTGTTAAATACTTCCACTTACATTTTCAGAAAAAAAGAACTAAATTGTTTCTATAAGAGAAAGAATACAGACGAAGTGTAAAATCAAATGTTAATGCTATATCAATCATTTTCTATTAAACAGGTATAGTGTGATTAAGAAAGTGTACATATGTATATTGAATTAGAAATTTTTGGGAGAATCGGACCGGTGGACCCCGTCCGGTGGGTGGGCCCCTGCTTTGTCTGCAATCCGCGCTTTTGAAACATTTGAATTGAATTTTGGAAGATTGTTAGTACCTACCTCGTATGGGATTTTTATCGTGTCTCTGTCATTAAAAATGCATGTCTTAGAAGTAGGAAGAAGTGTATAGGAGCACTTCAAGTCAGGGACAAGAAACGCAACATTTAAACTTCTCATTAAAAAAAAAAAAAAAAAAAAAAGGATACGTGTCGCAACATTTTCGAAAATTCCGCTTGTAAGGGAGAAACGGAAGTTTCTATAGTATTTTAATTTCCCTATAAGATGACAAAATTAAGGAAACGGTCAAACCATATAAAATAAATCTTCAAAATAGTAGCACTTGAATCGCCTGATCTTTTATCCATGATTATACTTGGATTGGAGTTGATATCCTAGAGGAAGAAAGGCGTTTAACCCTTTCTGTCACGAATTTTTGTTTGTTATCAGAAAACTGTGGAAGTTTGGACATTGAAGTTAAAAGCGTATTTTATGTGAAATCAGAATTAAAATTTATCCAGCCGTTCGCACGATACGGATCGTCCTTTGTAGCGAATACTAACTCAAAAGTGTACACGCCTGAAAAAAACAAAAATAGCTTCCAAAGATACGTAAAAAGAAATAAAAATTCACTTAAACATTTATTAACCCCTTTCTGCATGATTTTTTCTTTTAGCGAAAAAAATATCAGTATTGGAAATCCTCATATGGAAACTTGAAAAATGAATTAAAAGTTGAATTTTAGATTTTTCACTTAATTTCGACGAGAAATAAGTAAGTGCCATATATGACACACTTAAAACTCACAAAGAACATGCCAGATGACACCAAAATCTCTTATTCATACACGTCAATATCTCACACAGCAGACAAAACAGTCATTTGGTGTCTTTGATAAATCATGAAAAAGCTAAAGTGAAAAAAGGGTATGTGCCATATATGGCACGGCATGCGGTAAGGGGTTAAGAACCCTTTCAGTTACAAATTGTTTCTAAAAACTGGAAGAAACATTTTTTTCCTCTTGCATTGCAGATATACAGGTTGCACTTGACACACTGAACGTTGCTTCTTTCCATGACACTCTGGACTTCCGCATCTCCCTGCAGTTTTGACATTATAAATAAAAAGTAAATGGTCTTCGCCGTCGAATCTCACCTCCTTCACATGTATTATTACTGCCTTACGTTTTGCTAAAACTGGTGGTGATTGTTATGTGTCAATTGGTGGTTGACGTTCACGTTTCTTTGGCATTTTCCAGACAAAATCAGAGCCTTTTCTACAAGTAAATCAAGTCAAGAACTTGTTTGGATGGGATGTTAAGCTTTTGGATATCCTTTTTATACTCAGTCCATGAATTTCTGACTTCCACGTCGGCGATGCCATACATAATCATCTTTGTGTTCATTTGCGTGACCTTATGTAATTAGGTAAATGAATACAAGGAAATCAAAGTTATCTACCCCTCCCACCAGTGTTTCGTTCAGAAGAAATGTTCCGGGGGCACACTTAGTAGTACGGGGGGTACTCCTTGTACTATTCTATTTATTATTATATTATAGACGCGTTTGTCTCCTCCGGGAGCACTCTCAGAACTCGGGGGGGGGGGGAGAAGTGCCACTTAAAAACATGTCTGGAAGAAACACTGCCTCCCACATATATGTTGTATTTTTATACAATTTCTGGTCTATCTGCATACATTAACGTATTCTTTTTGTTTCTTATCCTACCGCATGAAAGTATCTACTTTTCCAGAACCAACGTAGTTTGATCCAATAACAACAGTTATCTTGCCACTTCGTAAGAACTGCTCCATCATCGCTAACAACTTCCTCGAAAGAACCATGCTTCTAACTGCTTCTAACTCTTCATTTCCGTATCGTGTGGTAAAGAAGGACTCTGAAACCTTTCCACCAATTCTGTAAATGATTTTATTTTGTAGCCATTGAAATAGTGTATAGGAACTGAAATAATTACCAAATACAGTTAAATAAAAATGCGAATCAGTCAATCTTTCGGACAACCAAGGGCACCAATTTCTCTGTAACCTTTGGAGGGGGACATTCAGTGTGTGTTTGGTTGCAGACAAGGGTCTAAGAAGGCATATATGAGGATTTTATTACAAATTGAATTCAAATTATGCCAAATATTGTGTATTCATAAAAAAAAATACAGAGAACAGTACGCATATAGTCATTGTGAAGGCAGGCCCTGCAATTACAAGATTAACTATGTATAACGTTAAAAGAACGTTATACACATGAGCATTGGCTGGGGGGGGGGGGGGCACCCAGAATCGGCGCCTTTACGAAGAACTGCACTACAAACTTCATACTCATATCCAAATTGCAGAAAAAAGTGTGTTCAGTTCTGTCATGGTATAGCTTGATATAGCAAAAAGTCACATACTAAACCACTTTCGCCACAGTAAAGGAAATGTTGATTATTGTGAAATGTTCAGAATTTTCAACTTTCTTAGCACAGTTTTTTTTTAATTTAATATTTTTTTAAATTTATTTTTTACTTGTGGTATGCTCTAAAGACACTGTTCTCTCGTACAATAGTCATAACACAGAACAACGACGTTACTTAGTATGTAAAAGTGCTATTGCTCTGCCACAGTGTCCTTAAAGTTATCCTACACTGTCAGTATATTTTCAACAACAACAACAAAAGATCATTTCTATCAGTAATGGGAACGATTTAAAAAGTATTATACAGCATGTGTATTCAATATTGCTTTCTAATTGTCACAAAAGAAAGTGTTTCGTTAAGAGTAGCGTTTTCCAGAAGTCACGCGTTTTTGTTGTTCACAATCTTTTTCAACAAAAGAACTCCATACAACAATTATACAACGATTTGAATTTCATCTTAGCAGGCTCTTCGCGGCTAGCTGCAGCCATCAAATCTTATGGTAGAACTATTAAAATATCACTCTCCTTAGAGGACAGAGATACCGAATAGGTTAAATTTTTAACACAGAATAACGGCTGCACCGTTTGAAATGAATTTTTGAACGTAGTTAGCACTTGGATATAACTGAGTTGTTGTTATAATTTCGATTTAAATACGTATTCTAAGAAATTAAAGGAGGTTCAAATATTTCCGTAACTTACTCTTCCCATGCGAAGAATGTGCATTGCAACTAATACTGTCTACTGGGTGTATCAAAAGTCCGGGGCCATAGGCCAACTCCGTTATGAGTAAAGATACAAAAAAGAAAGAAAGAAAAGAAAAGAAACGAGAGGAAAATTTATTAAAATAAGTGGTTTTCAATCTAAAATATTGGAATTTCTTCAATTGCACCAGCCGTTTCAACTCCAGTTGGGAAGGCGCCCTATGTTAAATGAAGAGACAACGTTTCCAGTTCAGCAAGTTGTTCGAACGGAGCATAGAGACACATTATTGATGAAGGAACCTAGAATGTCTCGTTTCCTTTCCCCAACAGTACTGTGCTGTTGATATGGTATGGACTTCTGGTGAATTAACAACATTGCTTTTTCATTTAACATATGGGACTTTACCAGTGTGGAACCCAAACGGTTAGAGATTGAAAACCACATATTTCCAGCAAGTTTATTCTCTTTGTTTTTCTTTCTTTATTTATTTATTTTAACTGCTCATAACAGGTTGGTCTCTGACCCTGGACTTTCGGAACACCCGGTGTAATAAAATGTCCAATGGGAAAGAAACTTCTTCCTAAAAAAAATATGGCGAAGCTCATGACCTGAAAGAACACATTTCAGAAGCTTAGGTTAAGGCTATGTAAACTGAAATATTGTTAAGTGATGTTGCAACATTCAAATGTTTAACACTTTTAGCATAGATATAAGAGAAGTCTTCATTCATATTTATACAGGCTGGCCCAAAAGTAGGGATACACACTTGCATTGATGAAGTACATTCTAGCTTATAGGTTTATTTGCTTCGGCTGTTCCGAGCTTAAGATATAAGTAAAAAGACTTTAAGAACAAATAATAAAGAAACTAAGTCGATCTGATGAATAACAATAGGAAACGATATGAATAACAATGAATTGATCAGTACGGGATTGTATACCTACTTTTGGGCCACCCTGTAGAATATTTTGTGATATTCCTTACTTTTTAGGGAAATGGAAAATGTTTCATAAATGTGCTGGCAAATGTGATGGGTCAATTCTTATGTGATTAAATAGCGAACTTGTTACAGATGTACGTGTATGCATTTCAGTATTGTATTTTTGACAAACAAAAATGTCAAGTGACCTCTTAGTATCTTCTTTTCCCTTCTTAAGGCAAACATTATTGTATTTATTTAAAACGGGTTCTCAAGAAATATCATACATACTAGGATTGAGAATTTTTACAATGAAGTGACAAGATACACACTAACTGGCGGGCATTCTTGGGTAAATATAGCAAGCAGACCATCTTCTTTTCTACATACTGACATAGATATTCCACATAGCTTTTCCTTTAGTACATAGTTAATATTGACATACGACGTAAAACAAAGATAATATATGAGTTTACAAATCATCAGCAAACATACTGATGGTGAACACATAAGTGGGGTAGCTCACATCTCTTTGTTATTTGTAATCAAATTGTATTTATACTCATATAAAGCAACAAGCCGTAAGAATTTAAAGTCAATAAAGGCACTTACTTCAATCTTGCTCACCCCCAGTTTTTAATTTTACTGAATAACTTAGACAATGTAGATCGAAAATCTTGAACCAGATAGTTGGTGCAAATAGGAATGATTCACTGTTTGATGTACTGTTATTATCTACTATTTACACTGAATATACCACAACTTCTAACATCAGAGTATGTACCAGTAATTTTTAAAACCTTACCACTTAGCTGCTACACTCAGTAAGTATATCCTGTAATAAGTGAATAGCTTTTCAAATAATATTCCAATCAATTTCTTCTCTTCTTTCTATCTGTCTCCGGTATTATTCATGAATTCATATTTTCTTTACTAATACAGACTTTTCATTAAAACCCTTATAATTTTCTTCATATCGACATTTCAAACGCTTTCAGCCGTTTTGCATCACTTTTTGTGCATGTTTTTTTTTTCTTACCTCTTTAATAATGATAAATATAAGTTAATGCATAGAAGTTTATTGCACATAATTTACGTTAGAAGGCAATCCTCGAACGAGTTTGTTTGCCATTTTCATTGCTGTATGCTCTCCTCTTATTTTCGATACTCGTATTCCAGAGCATACGTAACATCATGCCAAGAAGGTCTATATTGCATTAGCTACCCGATTCCTTTGTATGCTGAAAATTGACCCCAGAACCATGCTAACCAAACTCATTTTAGCTTTTTCATCTGGCTACACGGGAATGTGTATCGGAATAAATTATTTCCGATATAAACTATTGGGTACGGTGCACTTTTAGTTAAATTGTAAGAAACCATTAGCAAACGTATCACAATAATTTCATTGTTAAATTACAGTCTGTACCATTGATAGTACTTAAATACTTTTAATGTGGCAATAGATTTGTCGCGGACTTTGTGTAATTTTACACCGCCCCCCCTAAAAAAAATCTTGCTGTGTACTTTTTCCTAACAGATCATCGTTCCATCACCACTTGTTTCATCTTTCATTCACTTCCATTACTCAAGTCTTCATTAGTTGGAGAACACATGTGGGAGACACTAGTTACAACTTCATTTTATTTTTAGTTTACAAACAGTTCTTTGTTACCTTAATCTTCTCTCAGGTCTCACATGGAACTACAAAGACGTATTTTGTAAGTAAGCGAACATTTACGTGAATTGTTATAGTACACCCCGAAATTATCAAAATATTTATCTTTTATTCCTCTTATCACCCAACTTTTACTCATTAAGGATATATTACATATTTTCAGAAGAAAGTTTTAAAGAAGAAAGAAAACACGCATGGTAGAAAAGATTGCTAACTTTTTATACGTAATCGAGTTCATCTTTCAGATTCTAGTTTTGTGTGGAAGCTTGAAGGGGTGTGGCTTTTATTATGAAACTACTTTGAGATAACTTTGTCTTCAATTTGTGGCAAGGAAACTTTGAAAGGATGGTTTAGTTAGAGAGATATGCAGTAATATTGTGATGAATTTTCTCAGTATTCATTTTATATTAATCTGTGAATATCTTTCATTATATCGGGGAAAAAAATCATTATTTAATACTGTTGTTAGTAAAGTATGCATGGCAACACTGCCTTGGTAATGAAACTTTTGCCTGGAAGGAAAGAGAAAGAATGCGACGCGTCAACTTTTTTGTGTACTGTTTGTCATGTATGTTTGTGTGTGTGTATGTGTGTGAGTGTTGTCTGCGGGGAGAGGACCAACGCGGCGACGTTGGGAGCAAGGAAAGAAGATAAGTTAAATACTCTGTGTTGAAGAGAAATGATTTGTTATAACTATATTTTCAAACATAATAAAACGCAAAATATGTATTCTAACTTTTTGGTGAAACACTAAAATCATTATTCATTCTATCCCATCTCTATAACTATTTAATAATTAAATTATACAGAAACTAGTGATACATTATAGAATGCAATGCATCTTCTAAGTTATAATGTCCCATACCAGTTTCTTCTGAGGCATTGCAACAGAATTCCACTTGTAACAAATTTAGCCACAAATCATGCCTGCATCAGCTTCTATTATCCGAACCCGCATTTCATCTAAGATTGTTCATAAGACAATAAAAGACAGAATTTTCGCGACTAGATTCGAGATGAGACATAATTTCATGACGCATTTTCGAGACGAGACAGTCTGAACTCTCGTCTCGTTTATTACCTAGTTTCAGACTTCACTTTTAGGAAGAGAGCAAGAGTTTTATTTCTTTCAATAATAGCCTCATATTGATCAGCACTTAGTAGGTGTTATATCGGGCTATCATAGTGGCCAGAACATCACTTCATCACGCCCAATCATATCATCTATTGTAAAATTTAAGGAAAAGGTAACCCCAGTTTCCTTCCTTGTTCATAATAGTCACACACCTGTCCTTTAATTTTTACTTCATTTCTTATCGGGAAATGTTACAAGCAACTACATTTTCATTGAAGGACGGTGTATTTTAACGAATCCAGCAACACATTAATCTCCGCAAAATCAGGGATTTTTTGATGAAATCGTTTAAGAAAAATTCACAGGGTAATCATTTAAAAAAAAATCCAGATGCAACTATAAGCATTTTACTCTGGAAACATCAAGAATAAAAATTTGGAAGGAAAATGTTGATCGAAGTCTTGTAATGTATATTTAAATGGATCATCTCAGAATATATCTAGTGTTATCTAGGAAAGAAAACGTTGAGAATAGTCGATTGGTATATGCGTAGAAATTTCTTTTCAATTGCGAAGCAAGACATTTAATTGTTTATCTGTAGTTGCTTCCTGAATCCACTGCGAATATTTCATTAAACGCGACATTAAAATACTCGTGACAATTTTACACTGTAACGGAAACATTGGTCTCTGAGACCCAGTTGTAAATTTTAAAACACAATGGTGGCACATCTGGTTGCTCGTGGAAGCCTTTAAGTTTATTTGGCTCTTTTATTTTACACTTTCATATACCATATATATGTATATAAAGCATAATACATTTCAAATTAAATATAGTGCAAAATTGATTTATTGGTCCCTGATACCTAGTATTTCTCATAACGTTTCTGAAACTCATGTTTCGGTTAGTGTAAAAATTTTGTCAAAAGATGCTCTTTGTTTCGTTTTTATACTATTTTATGTAGTAGAAAATACTATTTAACTCATTGAGAATTTACATGTTATACATATTCAATTATATGTATGTCCAAAACTAAAGTCTGCTCAATCCACCGAAGTGTATCAGTTTATACATATCAATGCGTCAAAGCTTCATTACGTGTATAAACGATAAAAAAACAAAAAAATTAAGGTAGAAAAGCCATAATCTATCCTGGGATAACTTTTTTCTACCAGTAGATAGAATTAAATCATGCAAATGTCTGTGAAATATTTTGTTTAAAACACTTTTGGGATCAAAATATTGAATATATTTCAATCAAAAAAAATTCTTGTATGCCATATATATCTGGAGAACTACATACAGGGTGGCCGAAAAGTAGACAGTCCTGTCCCGTATTTTATATCATTTCTTACTGTTACTAAACAGGTAGACCTAGTTTCTTTATTATTTGTTCTTAGCTTCTTTTTACTTATAACTTAAACCCGGAACAGTCGAAGCAAATAAATCCATAAACTAGTATGTGTACTTTTGGGCCACCCTGTATAGTGTAGCCAAACCCAAACTATCACTTAGTATGATGTGCTTATCCCGTAGAAAATACGAAAACTCAATTTAGGGACCATTCAAAATTTTTGTGGCCCCTGATCCAAAAACTAATTATTGGCCCATGTCGCAATCTTTGAACTTTTTTCTTTTTTCTTTTTCTTTTTCTTTTTTTTTTGATCGTTCCTAAAATTCTTGTTCAATGTAATGCTTTTATAAGGGTTTAAAAAAATCGATTTTGTGTTAAGATAACGTACAACAGGTAAGTCTGATAACGCTATAAATGAAGTACAGACATTTCATGATAGTGATATAATTGTAATAAATGCCTTTTCTGTATCTGTATTCTGTCGACAAGAAATTAAAATAAATAAATAAAACAATATAGTATAATGTATATTTATGTTTTTGCAATATAAAGTTAATTTAAAATTGTATTTAATAATTATTAAAACTGATCATCTTCTTTCTTTACAGGTGAGTGTACTTGCTTATTAAATGGACATGGTAATAATATAGATTCGTACGTGTTCCTCGGTCTACGTAAAGTAAGTAGATACTTATGATTAAGACAGTAAGACGATTCAATCTTGATTATAATGTTTGTTCGCTAAAACTGTTATTTTATGTATGTTTTAATGCTCGCCTTGGAATAACTTATTATTGATACTTTTTACATTTCATCGATCTGGAACCTAAGCTATTAGTGGAATTGGTACTGTCACTGAACATCTAATGAAGTGTATTTCATGAACAATAAACAATGATTTAAAAAAAAAAAACTGGTTCCAGTATCTATTAAATATATTTCAATAACACGTTAACGTGAAGAAAGAATAACAATATTTATAAAAAAAATACTCTAATAACTTAAAATAATGTTTAAGAGTAAATTCTCGTAAATAAGAAATTGCACTTCAAATGTGATAATGCATTAAGAAGGAATAATCAAGTGCACATATATTGCATATTTAATTTTAAGATAGGTCTATAGTAACGTATCGCATGTTTCGTATGTATCTGATTTGATTATGTTCATGTTTTTATTCAGAAACAATATTTAAACATGCATTTAACCATTAGTTCTACATACCAATTAGCAGTGTAGTCAAAAAAAGATTTAAATTTTCTTATGTTCACGAACTGCCAGAAAAAGACGAGGATAAATATTTCGTACTGGAATACTCGAAAATCAAATTGCTTTTCATTGTTTATTTTACTTATTTATTTGTACTTGTTTTAAATCATTTTGTATGCAAAACTATATGCATTTGACACATATATTGGTTGTAGATCATTGACATCAGATTTTACCAAACCAAGCAAGGAAAATAATTTTACGAGTGATACCGTCGGTAGAAGAAAAAATGGAAGTTATGACTTTTTCCCCCCACCAGAAACTATAGTTTCCGTTTGCTTTACAGTCTATATCTGTTTCACATGTAGCTACACTTACATATCAAAAACAGAATCACGATTAAATATCGTAAGTTCTGTAAAATAACTTTCATATATCATTGATATAAATTAGGGATCAGATATGGGTGATATATCTAGGTATATACACATCCATTGTCTATTTTTATTTAGAATTTTTGTGTTTAAATTTGAATTTTTGATTTGAAAATCAGAAGTGTGACATAAGGTAGTTATTTCTTCATAGGGAACTACACTTTTCATATTTACAAATAGGCACCTGTAAGTACAGTACTTTCTGATCCACTTTATAAAATAATCAGTAAGTTGGATCACTGTTTGACAAATTTCTGTGAATGGTGAAGAGAATATTGCAGGAGTCAAAAAATCATTTTTTGTGTGTGTGTGGCGGGGTTTATAATGTAAAATGTTTAGAACCTGTATACATAATATGTGCGTATAATGTGTCTTGACTTGTGAAGAAATGCAACTTTGCAAGTGTGTCGTGTATTTATTTATTTATTTATTTATTTATTTATAAAGCAGAAGATCATATGGATATATTTATATGTTATTTACGAAAGAATTTGATGTTAATTAGCTAGTACATATTCATAGGTATCAGAAGCTATATACCTACTTTTACTGAAATTCTACCTACGCTATTGTGTGTTTAACTTGAAAGGACCAGATTAGTCATTACAATTTTTAGGAAATATAGTTAATTTTGCCTAATAACAGCTCAAATTGTAGTACTGTTTAAATGTGTTTGAAAAGTGATATAGGCTATTGATTAGTATTTCAATACAAACATGCGGAAGGAGTCAATTCCATCTGAAAGAACTATAAAGTACTTTCTCTTCATTGTTAGGTGGGCTAGTTCTGAGGACTGGACTTGATGTGATGTAATCATGTACTTTAAACAATTTGGAATGAGTATTTTACTTATGCATCAAAAGAGAGTAATGCATCACAGTGAAATCCCAATCGTTTCAAAGCTTCTACAGTCCCAAGTGGCACCAAGTGGGTGGACTGTAAATGGATGTTCTTTCTTTCACTACCTTCTCCCCACGTCCACCTGGACCCATTGTCTTAATGGATTTTATTATCCCAACTGGTCGTCTCGAGGACGTTGTTTTTAAGTTGCCTCTCTCCCTCCAACCAGAAGCGTTATGCCGTGATGTTCTAAAAGTAATTTGTCGTTAGTTTCTAATAGATGTATCTTTCTAGCTATTTACTTTGAGGGCAGCTTGGCTAATAAAATCAATAAGTCTTTTTCAGTCAGACGTTTGATTTTTTTCTAAGCAAACATTCTGTGTACTTTCGTATATTTGCACGCTATCTTTTTCTTTATTTTTTAAAATAATGGGTATTATATATTTAATGTGTGAAAGAGAAGTTTGTTTTCTTCTTTGATAAATTCATGATTATGTATTGTTCCTATAAAATTACGTATATAAAAAATAATTTTGAAAAATAGCAGGATTTGGTATTTGTCAAGCGCGGACCGCGGAGAGAAATTCACGCACACGAAAATTCCGTATGTACTCAATAAGTGTAGATTGTAGTTAAGTGTTTTTTTTTTGTGAATGCAGTGTCCAAGTACTTAGCCCAGTTGTTGCTTATGGACGTATTTCATTAATTCATTAAGATCCATGAACTCCACTTGGGGATCGCTGATTAAATATTTTTTCTGTAGTCACTATTAAAGTTTTATCAAGTTTGTTTACTCCGTCCTGTAGTTAAATATGTCAATTAATGTGTGGAACAAATATATTGCATTGTTGTACACATACTAATAATTTACGTAAATATGGATTTAAAAATTTGAAATTTTCTGTGTTGACAATACGCAGGGAATTTATTTTCCCGATAATTTTCAAATGAAGCTGTATTTGAATTTGGGTTTCACACTACAGTAAATTTAATATGTGTACGTTGTACTAAACTGAAAATAATTGCTCGGCAGCACTTACATTCTGAAATGTAATAACTTCCTCCATTTGGGGATCATGGGTCATAGCATGTTGTTTTCTTGCTCAATTTGTAAAGCTTAGAAAAGAGCAGTATTTCCTTGATTTTTCATCATAAATTTCCACCACTGTTTTGAAGAGATGGTAGGATGACAGTCTCATTAACATCACAGATGTTAACACCTGTCAATCAATTCAGGGGTATAGAAGCAAAACCTGATAAATCCATTTTTCAGTTTTGTCAGGAGATGAAACAAAAGTGACTCCCGCATGTTTCAGAATGGTTGAACTTTTTTTTCAGTGGTCACTACTTAATGCAGATGAGTGAAATCAACCACTTAAAAAATCTTCAACAATTTTGAAATATATGGGAGTCACTTTTGTTTCGTTTCCTGACAAAATTGAAAAATGGATTTCGCAGGGTTTGCTTATATACCCCTGAATTATGTTATAGATGACAGCATTCGCCAGGTTTATTTTGTTAGGAGGGAAGAACGACTATTGCAAAGTAGGGTTTGAAGTATATACGTGTTTATCGCGCCTTATTTGCGATTAATTCTGATTTGTGAATCGTATGTTATTAGCATGTTGTTATATTTTGTTTGCCGTGTGAACTTGTGTGGAAAATGAGTCGAAAGAACTTGACACTCAAAGAAGGTGAAGATTTGTTTCCTAATCTCAATGCATTCAGAAATGAAGATTTAGAGGACGAGTCTCCAATTCATATATATGAATTACCTCCTGATAGTGAGGACTCACTTTCTGATATTGAAGAGAGTGATGATAGAGAAACAGTGGATACAGCTTCGTGTAATGTACCTGGTTTCCTTGAAATTCATACCTCGGGCGACACTAAGGCTTGAAGTGAATAAACTGTTCCAGCGATCCAGAAATTCCTTGCAAGAAATAAAAAGCAAATACACATAAAAGTCGATGGTTGAAAAAGGATGGTGAATGTTGTTCTCTGCCTCAGCAGACCAAAACCTGAAATACTGATCGTGAAAAGCTTTATATCTTCTGTAGAAGGGAAATGCATGCAGAAGTATTTGAAGTATTTTTTTAACGGTGAAATCTTGGAGTATATTGTTCAAGAAAGTGTAATATACGCATCACAGAGAAATAATCATGTTTTTTTATTCTTATTTTTCAATGGGTATCACATTCTCCCCCAACAACGATTGTATTGGTGCAAGGATAATGATATGGATGTAGATGTTGTTAGAAGGTGCATGAACGGAAACCGATTCAGCCAATGGATATTGAGAAGTATATTCGTTTTTAATGATAACAAAGATCTTGCTGCTTTTCCAGCGAGTGGAAGGGACAGTCTTTTTAAGATTCGACCACTTATTGATATGCTAAATAAGACTTTTCTGAAATTCGGTATTTTCTCTGAAAAGCTGTGTGTTACGAACAAATGGTTTGGTGTTGTGGACATAATTTTTTGAAGCAATTTCTTAGAGGTAAACCTGTTAAGTTCGGTTTCAAGCAGTGAATTCTTTCTTGCTCCTAGACCGGATATTGTTTCCAAATGAGTGTTTTTTGAATTCAAGGACACCGAATGCTCATGAAGTACCGGTATGGATCTTGGAGAGGTAGTTGTTCTTGACGTGTTGTCAAAAATAGAAGATTCATTGGCTCATCAATGGTATTCTTATAATTTCTTTACTAGCCATAAGCACTTGAAACAGCTCAAGGATTGTGAGAAATGAAATGAAATCTTTGAGTTTTACGTCCCACGATTATGCCAGCTAAGCTAAAGCAGACGGTGATGATGAGAAATGAATGAAAATGTGGGAGGAAACGGTAGAACCCGAGGAAACCCACGCACACGGTGTTTTTCCACCTCAAAGTTCACTTGGCGTGAGCTGGGATCGAACCAGAAGTCTCATGCAGCAGGTGAACGCTCTACCACTGAGCCACCACGGCCCGTCAAGGAATGTGTACGCGCAACAGAAACTGTGCTATTAAATAGCGTGAATATCTGTCCACTCAAGATAAAGTGTTTTCCACGGAAAAAAGAGGGTGCTATAGTTATAATGAGGTTCTTGCTGTTGTTTGAAATGATAATCGATGTGTGAAAGTGCTAAGTAACCATGACCCTAGTAGCAGAGAGAACTTGCAAACCGCTTGCTCTAAGCTTCAAGTGCAAATCGGCCAAGCTTGCATCCAGCTTGATTGGAAAGCGTGCTAACATACGACATTACCACAGTTTCACAATATATGAAATACAGTATAAACATTTTAAAAGAAAAAAAATACTAATAATGAATCTAATCTAAACAAAATGCTAAGGATACCGTAGTTCAATTTGCAATCATTCCTGAATATATAAAGACTAGTTGAACATATAGATTACGTAACAGCATAGACTTGTTGAGTTGAACTGGACAGAATATCAAAGAAATACGCACCCATGAGATCATACATTGGTATTCATGGGTTGAACCAAAATGCCAAATTTTTTACATTTTTCATTCCCTTTAACTTTCTTTAAAAAATTTCGATTGCATAAAATCTTATCATAAAGTTCTACGCATGATATGTCTTTCATATTGTACAAAACCAGTAGTAATAATTTGACAGTTTCTACGTTCATCTTGTTTCTGTCATCTGTCCACTCGCGATTGAGATTGACACAGAAACGTAGCGGTTTACGTTGAATATAAGAATACTTTATCAACAAAGTCGTCTTAGATTTTTCTCCAATCCAAAAAAGCGGGTGGTTTTTCGTGATTAAGATATGATTAAGCGGGGGACGAATATAAGACCTGAAAATCTGGTGGTATCCGCTAAAATCAGGCAATATGGCAATCCTATGTCCGGAATCGCCTCCCAAATGTTGGAGGTGTTGTTTTGAAACACTCTGTATAAAATAATGCACCACGTTATTCTGAATTGATGCAAAACTCTTACGTTTTTAAAGCCGCCTACATTATTCGTCCAGGAAGCAATCTGCCTCCACCAAACGATGCTTCTGGATCTGCTAGTGTGTGGATTCATCCTAATGTACAAACCGACTGTATAGAACATATGCTACACTGTACACCGTGAGCATAAAGTCCTGCTCTGATTATAAAAATTTATTACGGAATAACCGTTGGACAGAATAATGTAAATTCTGGTCCGTTACATAGGTTAGTATTACAAGTTTTTTTTTAAGACCAATAGATGGCACTAGTTCTACCCAAAATTGACGCAGTACGTTACTTGGCGTGCGCGGGCTAGTTGGCGAAATGGCATCGAAGCAGGAGAAAGCGAAATGAATGCTGTGGTATCACGAAAGCAAATCGCCCATCAGTAACATAAGTAACGTAAGTAGGGATGCGCTCGAGTCGAGACATGTCTCGAATCTCGACTCGACTCGACTCGAATTCGAGTCTAGATTCGAGTCGAGACACACTTTGTAAAATTCGAGACGAGTCGAGACAAACGTATTTCTCGACTCGAATTTTCGAGTCGAGACACGAGTCGAGTCGAGATGGCTCTTAAAAATCTCGACTCGACTCGAATGTCTCGAAAATCTTTCTATAATTTTTAATATTATTTTGAAGAAAGTATTCACTCAGAAACAGCCTTGAAACCAATTCCAGCTTTTATTCCTTCAGAAAGGTACAGAACGCATAAAATTAATAGTTAATCTTTAAAGATCAAGATTTAATTTTCATCTCAATTCAGTTAATTAGAACTAATAGTTAATGTCGTTGTATTTGGTTGTACTGCAAATATAATGATAATAATAATAATAATTGATTATCTAGTTTGTATAAAACTATTATCCGTAGTCTAAATCTAGTTTGTATAAAACTATTGTGATAAAGTGAACTTCATAAATTCTCTGAATGAGCAGTTGGTAGTCTATAGTAATTTAGCATAGTTATAATTATTGTGTTTTCGTTCCCATGAACGCAATAGGGTTACGTAACTTCTGGATTATTCGCTTGCCCAACTATTCTGAAGCTTTAATATGTTGCAGCATATCACGAGCTACGGATAATATATAATGTAACATTTGTTGTAAATCACATATTATGACACGAGACTATTTTACATAGTATATCTTATCTAATATAAATAAAATAGTTTGTTTGTGTGTTTGTCTGTCTGTCTGTGTGCGAGCTGGGGACCAGACGAGTGGACCGAGAGTTCCCAAAATTTGGTCACGGGTACCTTAGTCCAGGCCCCAGATCAAGACGAAGCGTTTTTTTTTTTAATTTCGAACCAGGGGGGTCTCGGGGGGGGACGTTTACTGGGACCGACCTGGGGACCAGACAAGTTGACCGAGAGTTACCAAATTTTGGTCACGGATACCTTGGTCCAGGTCCCAGTCTAAGGCGAAGCGTTTTTGTCAAAATTGGAACCAGGGGGTCTCAGGGGGGCGTTTAGCGAGACATGTAGTAAAAGTAATCCAAATTGATCGACATTAGTGTCAAATCCATAGTTTTAACGGTCGCTGAGATCAATGGTGACACTTCCATCAGCGATGACTTGCAAATTCAGCTACTACTGTATGCGGGCTGGGTGTCAGCGGGTGAGGAATACCGAGACATGTATAAATAGCCCATATTGATTGATACTAGTGTCAAATCCATAGTTTTCGCGGTCACTGAAATGAATGGTGATACTTCCACAGGTGTTGACTTCCAAATACAGCCCCCATGCGAAGAATGGGTATATTAAGTTAGTATTACAATAAATGGACTGCTTGGATGCCAAGAACTAGTACAGATAAGTACCATTCACTTCTATGAATAGGTATTTTTTTAAAGGATTTTTGTAAACACTAAGTTATAAAACAATGAACTACATACAGTAGTTATGGTTTTGGTTCCCAACATAAAAGAAATATGGATTGTTCATGAGATATTGAACTTCAACTTTCACTCCTGGAAAATTTCAATTTTGGAGTTAGGCCACTTGGCATCAAAGCAGTTCACTGTAAGATAAATACATTCCGCAAATTAGTAACATAGTTGTTCAGGGGCCTTCGATTTCCATCCTCTCAAATGAAAGCTGAACGATTGCTTGATGCATGCTGACTATATAGGAGAAATAGTGTATTAAGTTTTCGAGCTTTGGTGCGTATCCGTATTTACACTCTGATATAACTTTAAGTTCACACTCAAATCGAGCTAATTGTTTAATGCATTTCGAAAGCTTTTGTTTTTATGCAGCTCATTAAGGAAAATCTATTTCATAATCGTAACATTTATGTACTAAGAAACTATGAACGTAAAGTGGACTCGACCTAGCCCCGTGGCCGCTGTGACTCAGTGGCACAGCTCTCACCCTTGGTGTGTGAGGACTCTGATTCTGTGTGTGTGTGTTTGAACTCCGCGGCTAGTGTACGCGTCTTTGCCGTGGAAGACTCGGGTTCAATTCCCGGCGCGAGCTCATGTAGTTCGGATTCCACGTTAATCAGTAGGTCTACATTTCATATATCCTCGCTGCTGAAAGAGACGGTAAAGTCAAAATCAACTCAACAATATATATGTGTGTGTTTATGTGAATTTCCTCGTGGCTGTATGGTTAACACATACGCCTTGATTGCGGGAGACTCTGGTTCGATTTACGGTGGAAGCTCATGAAGTTGTTACCGGTATCCCACTTTAAACTGTAGATCCATGCCTCATATAACCATAGATACAATATATATGCCTTTGATACACTTATTTTCCGACTTGGAAGCCATCGAAAATTTCCGGACACAGATTCCCGTAGACCAAAAATGAGAAACATGGGTACAGAGTAAAACAGCCATAGAAATTTAAGCTTTTTAGGCTAACTCAATCCTTACATATAATGCCACTAGCTTGGCCAAGTTATAATGGAGGAAATGCTATCATTGCAACACTCTGAGAATAGAAAATGTTCGTCAGGTATTACTATCCCCCCTCTCCTGCAGAATGAAAACCCTGACTAAAACTATATATATATATATATATATATATATATATATATATATATATATAACTATTTTGTGTAATGTAACAAACAGTGGCGGATAGTATTCATGTTTCCTTGCAGAGGTCCTTACGAGGGTTCGCATCCTCTCCCCAAGAACTAAAATAAATTAAAAAATTGCTATTACTTGTTAATCTTGTACAAAGGACGCAATTAAAGTCCCAGTGTAACACCCCTTCACATTTAGATTTTTCCCCTGGAAGAAAACCAGTTATTATTGTTTCTTGATTTCTCAGTCTCACCTACATAAACATACGAATAGAATTACAGGATAGGACATGTTTAGAGTGCTTGCACGTGACATCTAACTATATTTCTCATCATATGTGTCACAGATGAAAATTTCCGTTTGTACTGCCTCTATTTTCTGGTACATATGTTTCATTTATGTTATGTTGCTAAAATTCGTTAGGAAACAAGTACAGCCTGCGCCTGTGTGCCTGACAAAACGTAAATGTACTGGATAATTATTTCTTCACTTTCTTCCAGAAGAAAAAAAGTAACCCATCTCATGTCGGCTAACAAAAGGAGGTAGCGGACCAAAGATAGCCGTTGTTTACCTAAGGTCGTTACACAGCAGGGGTTTCATTCAGTCAGAGGGAAAAGAAAAAATAATTTAAGGTTTCTACATTTGTTTTGAACTGCAATATACTTCTTCCTTTTATTTTAAGAACCATTTCCTTCTCATTTGTCTGCATCAGAAAAAAAATGCAAAAAAATCACTAGAATGTGCCTATTTACCCAAAGTACGTACTAGATCACTAGTTCAATAGTAAAATCACTAAATCTAGTACGAAATCATAAATGTGGCATCCCTGGGTTGGAGCGAAAGTAATGGTTGGAGTAAAAACTAGTCCGCATTTCTACTGCGTTCTGTTGTTGAATTCACAGAAATGTTCAAAAATAAATTCAAGAAGTAAAACACGATCCTACAAAAGACTGTTTACTTGCTCACTGGTTTTCGTATTGTGAACTGAAACTCAAGTGCGCAGTCATGTTGAATACTTCTGTCCCTTTCTACTTTACAACTTGAGGTGAGATGAGGGTCAGGATAGATCTAGTGATATACCGCTAAAGGAAGTGCTTCAGTACAGAGTCGGAAGCGGTATGTATTGTTTATACTACTTACAACGTTACCCCCCACATAAAATATAAATTCACCCTTTCTCCCTTCGCTTTTTCGAATACAATGAACCGACTCTTTTGCTGAAGAAAGATGCTAAAAGAAAATTGAAACATCTGTGTCTAAACTTTCTTTGAAGCGCAGTCTTTTGTATTTGTAAGGTTTTGCGAGTGTTTTTGAGATAGCCAAATTTTTTACCATGGACTCCTGCTGCGAACTGACCGTGAGTAAACACCCGATCTCGCTGTGCTCAATTTCTCTCGCACACGTGAAATGGGTTTGTTGTTTCCAAAACAAATAGGAAGTTACCTTGTGCTTTTGCATTTCTGCACGCACACAGGTACCATTGTTGTTTTAATGATCAGAAGAAATATCAAAACCATCCGATATATATGATACGAAACAGCTAACAGAGGGAGGCAAAGATAAAAGTAGGCCTATACCAAGTTTTCCGCGTGGTACCATTATGGAGAATAAATATTTGATAAAGTCACGTAGATACGCTTAAACCTATTCTATCTGTCCTTATAACTTTTCTGGTCTCATCAATTTCTCAGGAGAATACGTACAACATATGTCCAAATTCCATATATACTCTTTCTAAACTAGTAAGTAAACTCATTAAGTACACCAACTGATATCAATAAACAGGAAAGAAAACTATACGTTATACTTCTATCATTTGGTACACATCTCTATGAAGCACAGCTTGTTTCTTTTCGAAATAGCTCCTTCGTGTCACAGCTGTGGTTAGTTTTGTTTTGTGTTAGGATGAAAGAGAGAAATGCAACATTTGCTTCGCTGTGAAGTTATACATATTATTAAGATGAGCGGTGATAAGCGAGGTTTAACAAAGAGTGCCTTTCGGATGCACAATTTAACGGGTAGTTGCAGTCCGTGTTGACAATCGAACCAAAGCTATGTAAGACATGTTATGACAAATCCAAAAGGTGTGTAGTATCGGTGCAGTACCAGTTTTTCACGTTTTTCAAAATGTTCCAAAACCCAAAGAATAATCTTTAATTTCTGATATTTTAGTCGTCACAAATTACAATTTTATAATGTAGTCAATGTTTATAATTACTGGGCAGTTGGGCGTTTAAACTAATAACATCATAATAAAGTCAAAACCATAATTTTGAGTTGAATTGATTCTGAGTTTAACGTCCCGTTCAGCAGCGAGGCTATGTGAGACGTGGACCTACTGATTAACGGGAAATTCGAACCACATGAACTCCCACCGGGAATCAAGCCCAGGTTTCCCACGTCAAAGGCAAGTATGCTAACCGTTAGCCACGAAGGAGCTCCACCATAATTTTAGTGGGCGATAAGAAATATCTCGCCAGTGCTTTTACAATAAATAAAATTTTATAAGTATTAAAGAATAGTGGTAAGAGATTTTATAATAGCTCTTTTATTTATGAGATATGAGTATTTTGAAAAAAAACAACAACTAAAGAATAGGTTAACGGAACCACAAAAGACTCGTAAAATAAACTTTCTTATAAATACATACACATCTTACTCACCTTTTATAATTGCCATGCTTACGTTCTCCATAAAAACAGAAGTTCTCTTTTAGTGATACTTTACACAAGATCATGAAGTGGGTTCAAATTTAATTAAAGGCAAAATACAATACAATAATCCACAAATATTGCCTCAAGTGAGTTTAAAGATTTCTAAACACTAGTGCGAAACCGGGCTCTGCCGTTGCGATCGATTTACAGGTCTTGAGACGAAAGTAAGAAGGGACTTACGCACACAGTAAGTAAAAACAATTAATATGCCTGTAACCTTCCCCCAAATGGGTGTATCTTAAAACTAACCTCACCATTATTTTTCTAATTAAATTCTAGCCCGACAATATGTATCATATTACCCTATTCCCATTTTGAAAACTTGACCTTAATTCAAAATGGCGGATTTCAAGATGGCTGCCATCAAGGTCATATCTACCATACGACTTCCCCCCAGGACTTATATGTATCCACATGGTTTTTCTTCACTTTTCTTCATTAACGCTCTGTTTACAAAGGATAGTAAGGGACTTCTGTAGTAATATCTAATAACCACATCACAACTCTTAAAAGTTATTAAAAAAATAGAAAACATGCACCATGGCAAAAATTTGTCATCGCAAGTAATGATGCATACATGCCTTCTATCAGCAAAAAAAGTTTCATTGAAATTGAAGCCGGACATTTGAGTGATGTCCCTTGTGGGATGTGATTGAACGTGACGTCAGAACACATCGCCCCCCTTCCCGGAATTTACGGAAATTAGGTGACCTGAGTGAGCACATGTGCTGCCAGCTCTCTCCAGCGACCTATCAAGGATCATTGCGTGTATGCCAAGACGTGTCGCCGTTTTTATCCATGCCAAAAGTCGACATACTGACAATTAGGTAGGTAGTCATGATGGTCTGGCTGATGTGTGCGTATATTTTAACTCGTACATTTTGTCTCGACTCGAATTTCGAGACGTCTTGACTCGAATTCGAGTCGAGTCGAGACACGAGTCGAGACAACATTTTCTCGAGACGAGTCGAGACAGGCTTAAATCTCGACTCGACTCGACTCGAATGCATCCCTAAACGTAAGTGGTCTTTAAAAAAAACTTGTAATAGGAACCTGTGTAACTGACCAGTATTTACGTTATTATGTCAAATGATTCTTCTGTAATATTTTTTTGTAATCAGGGCAAGAATTTATGCTCACCCTGTATATTCACTGTCGAGGGAATAGATTTATTTTCCGTTTTTCATCTTTATTAAACTTAGTGATGATTTCAAGGTTTCCCTGGGATAGACTTACCATACGTCCTAGATTCAAGCCCGGTACGGAAAATTGTCTGGAATTAACTAATGTCCGAAATTTTAGGGAAAATGGAAGACCTGGAAATTTCGCTGTGTTTGGTCAAGCGCTTGGCTTGCAATTCAGTCGTGCTGATATTCATGAAAAAATCAATAGCGATAAGGTGTTCTTCGCAAGAATACTTTACTCAGGGAAATAATTAAGACAATAATATAAAAATATATTTTAAGTATAGAAAATGAGCATAAGCATTTTTGGAACTTGAGATTAGACTTTTCTTAACTTCTCAATAAACACACACCATTCTTAAAAATATCCAGAAATTATGGTAATCCTACCCCGGAAGATTTTGAATACTGAGGGTGAAAGTAGCAAAAGTACTGGTAAGCCACGGTGAACATGATCAGAGATATATTTGTGGGGGAATATTCCTTCTGAATAACCCCCTGAAATCACCACTGATTTGACTAACATTTATTTTACTGAAAGGCTAAAGGAGGAGTTTGCGCCCAAAGCATCATCATATCTGATTGCGGCAATGTGTAAACTAGTAGCCATTAAGAGAAAACAAACACGACAGAAGATAACACATTTGGCTTAAAAATAAAATTTCGCTACAACATTTTAGCAACTCCGTACGTGATTAATATGGTTGAGGTGTTGTTCGTATACTATATCTATGAAGAGCAAATTACCCTATGTGTACGTTTAAGACTGTATGTCTCACAACTCTGATACAATAGCTGTCAGCAAATAACAAACAAGAGATAAAATTCAGGAAGAAATTGAACTGCCTGTGTGTGCGTGTGTGTCGGACGAAAAAGCAGTCCCTTTTTGTACGCTTTCATTTCTCCTCACAAATACAACTTTGCAATAACTTATCAGAGGAAAAAAGTTGACTAGTTTGGCTGCAAGAAGGAATCATTGCAGAGGTGAAGGAACCGAACTGTCCATCACTACTTTTGATAATACCCGAAACTTTGATAATACTCGAAATTTCGATAATACCCGAAACTTCGATAATACTCGAAATTTCGATAATACCCGAAACTTCGATAATACTCGAACTTTCGATAATACTCGAAATGTCGATAATACCCGAAACTTCGATAATACTCGAACTTCGATAATACCCGAAACTTCGATAATACTCGAACTTTCGATAATACCCGAAACTTCGATAATTTCAAATACTCGAACGGTTTCGAGTAACCGGTGACAACTCGATAAGTTTTCACTCCCGAAGTTCGATAGGTCCTCAGCCTTATCGAACACCCCTACTTCAGAGAAGAGAGAAGCATACATCCCGATATAGATCAATGGTCTCCAAAACAAAGATAGCACAGTTATTCAGCATCCTTAAAACACAACAACTAGAATATAATATAGTTTTTACAGTTCTTGCTTTACAATATCAATATTATTTATTATTATATATACACACACACATACGAGAAAATATTATTTGCAATACGAATACATGATAAGTGTATTACGTACAATAAGTCGACTGTAACAAGAAGACATAATCATCATTCCATCATTACACTATCTTTTACAAGCAAATGTAATGTCGCCATTATCATTTGCGGCAATTGTTCATTTGTTTGTGTAAAATTGTCTATGCTGTCCAAGTGTAAGGCCTTCTTGAAACAGAATGTCATGCTTGGGTTGCAGATTCCTTTTTTTTTTCACACCATAAAGAGAAAGTCGGAGTTATGAAGACTCGCGTTGTAATCATCACCTTTCATTAAATGCAAATATTTCATCACACAAAAAGACTTTCACCATTTTTATATGTACTTACATATTTTATTGTTATCTTGTCTTCCTCTCATTTTTATAACAATCATCGTTATTGTTAAAGTAATGACGTCACAAACAGCTTAAGTTATTAACCTGGTATTCAGTTAAAACGCAACACATTCGTTAAGTTTCTTTTATTCAAGTTACTGTGTATGACAATAGACACTCTTAGCTGTATTCTTCCGAAGTTTATATCTGAGGGTATCATAACTAGAGTTTATCTTACATGTATATATAAACAGGATACTTTTCCATCACAATTATGTGCTGTAATAAATGGATATTCAATCCTTAGTTTTTGTGTGGAAACACTTTCTCTTAGGTATTTTGAACGTATATGAAGTAATAATAATAATAATAATAATAATAATAATAGTGTCATACCAGATCAGTACCATATCAAGTAAACCGTGTTCAGTTATTACCACATCCGTTAGTAGCACTATTCTTTCAACGTAACAGTAATGCCAGGTCAATTTGTACGACATTCTTATGACTAAAACTATCGGTTTATTGGCAGTTACATGCAGGCGCGAATCCAGGAGGGGCTATAGGGACACCATGTTGACGCTCATGTATACACGGGATAAAATGGGCTTCAATCCTGCTTTACACTAAATTAAGCTGCAAACTATGGTTTATCACCTCCCTTGATCATATCCTGGATCCGCCATTGGCTACATGTTTAATTTAAGAATGAGAGTATTCAGCACAAATCTACGAGTCACGGGGCAAGTCTGCGTTAGAAGATTTTTTCGGAACGCTAAGACACTCGTAATAAGAGACAGTTCTGTAACATAAAGAAGTATAGGAACCATAACCAAATAATAATAATAATAATAGATCTTATTCATTACAAATATATTAAGTAATGTGTCTATCAGCAGATTGACGCAAAGAAAGGAGTCACCTAGAGCCACCAGATTTTGTATACAGACAGATCTTCACTAGACCTAATCACGTCGGAAAATATTTTTGGATTTCCAAGTGAACAGGGATATTGATTTGGATCAAAACTTATGCAAGAGTTATATGTAAACCCTAGTACCTGTCAGATAGGCAACCTACCTCTGGCCATACATTAACCTTATTCTTGCTGTGCGAAGAACGGGCATATCAGCTAGCCCGAGAATCTATAGGCACAATGCCGAAGAGCATTCTTTGCTCGTCATTATACATTTCACTCATTTCTGTACTTTCAGAGATTTTGCATAAAGAATATTCTTCCTGTACGAAGAATGGACACTTAAAAAAATGGTAGAATGCTCACCTGTGATGCAAGAGATATGTGGCTCGATCTGAGGCATGTGAATTTGAGTTGGATAATATCATATCCCATGCGTTTTCTCGGGATTTTCCCATTTCTTCTTACGTCCTTATTCCATCAATTTTTCTATTACACCGTCGTTTCTAGCCTGTAGTACGTACCAGCAGTAAATTATACTAAATACAGTGTATCATGTAGAAATATCTAAATTAAAATAAGTGTGCATAGTAATGTAATTGTAGGAAGAGTTCGTTTTGTTAGTATTGCGATTACTCTTGGCAAACAACAATATCAACCTCTTCAATATACTTTACAGTTTTTGAGTCCCTGTTAAGCTCAACCTCTCTTTTCAGATGTGATGTAGACTCATGTCCAAAATGATTGTCGCATATCTATAACTATCTTCTTGAAAGAATATAATTTGATAATGATTTGCAGGGTACATTCAATACTGATACTATGCGTATACTCGGGAAATGTACGTATATTTGTGATAAATTTCATAGGAAAAGAATTATAAATACGAATATTAGAATGAATAAAACAAAATGTTGCTAAATGGACAAGAGAATTTTATTTTCGTTTTATTGCTCTTATTTACTGCTCTTTTGACATGAAATTTTCCAGATACATGTCTTTGCCACATGACATTGTACACGTACTAACATTATAAAATAAATACCGACTCCTACAGATCGTTAACAAATTACAGACTCCTACAACATATTTATAGATATGCAACAATAATTTTGGACATTAGTTTACTTACGGATTTGCGGTAACTTAATGATAGAATACTCACCTCTGCTAGGGGTCCGTGGTTTGATCTGAAGCCACGTAAGCTAGTGGTGGTAAACATTATGTCCGTAGATTTTCCCAAGATTATCCCTTTCTTTCCACATTTTCATTCCACCAATTCTTTCATAATCATTCATCTTAATTAATAGTCTGTCACGTTTAGTCTGCAGGACGTAAATGTGGGACCTAAATGTGTTAAAGATCTTTCTCACCCCCCCCCCTTCTTCCTTTTTCATTCAGTAGCTTCAAAAGGAAATATAGTGAAGCGTTATTGTTTCGTAGAAGATGCGGACAGATTTTGACAAAGTGTTGGTACGATTAAGTTTTTTTTAATGCAATAGAAAGAAGTTTGTTGGTCTGAATATTATGTGAAAAACATTTCAAGGTTTCTTTACATGAAAATGACTGCTGCGGTTGTGGATGCGGAAAAAGGAAGGAAGCTCTTGGGAACATCCTTTTCCTCTCAAGATACTTTTCAAGGCGTTTCCTCGCGTGGGAGATTTCGCTCGAGCAACAACCGTATGTGGGAGGGTTGGGGGAGGAGGAACAACAATCAACAAGAAACAACTGCTAATTTCAGTAGCTCTGACGGCGTAAACAAATGTTTATTGGAAAAGTCCATAAACAAATTAAATAGTAATGAAAAAAGAAACAAAGTAAATACATTTCCTTCTTTGAATCAAGTACGTGATCTAATATGGGTGATCATACATGTAAATACAGGAGCCAAATAATTTATTTTTTCGTAGCCATTATCATATTACTGTGTAAGTTCTTAACGAAGTTGATATCTGCACCACTTTTGTCTTTTTAGCCCATTGGTTTATTTTCTAGATGATTTTCTGTTTTCCTTGGAATGGCCTGTTTTTTTTTTTTTTTTTTTTTTTTTTTTTTTTTTTTTTTTTTTATTGATTTTACTGATTTCTTCTTCAAATCTGAATAAATGTCCCTTGTTTCAGGGAAACCAAATTTTATTTATATATCGGGTGTTGTAAAAATGGCCCCCACAGACAACAGAGGACTATCCTATATAATGGCGTACCCTTCAGGATCTCCAGCAGCTATAAGGAATCAAAATTTCACTATGTGGCAAGGTCGCAGATTAACTTGGAACCATTAGCATTCCTCCTTGAGTCCATCAAACAGTTAGACCGATTGTTGTGCTAATAAATCATGCTAGTATAAACGTCTATCGAACTCCCATCTAGAAAAGAAAAAAAAAAACGATGTAACTATTTGATGGATTGATAGATCTTCTCTGAGAATCTTTATTTGCGACGTTGCCACATAATGCAATTCGTGTCTCCAGACTAGGACCCGAAACGTGTACAGTTACATATATTTTTTGCTGTATTTTGTCTCGTATAGGATAAAGCTATTTTCAGGACACCTGATATATACTTATTGTAAAACAGGGATGTCTAAGTTAGTGAATAATGCTAATTCCTAATAGTTAAACAGCAAAGCGCGTTAATGTTCAGCATCGTCAATGTCCATTTTCAAATAAAGCATGGTAATCAGAAATCGTAACGAAGTGACGTTGTAATTACTTATATAAAATCCCTAAATACTTATTGTATGCCAAGCACAATATAATTTAGTAACTAATATTATGAATACAGTATATAAAATACAAACAGCTGTTACTGTTTACATTTAAGGACAGTGCAATATTGAACAAGCTTTACCGCCAACCCACTTGAAGCATACTGCCATTAACCTGCCTAACGGAAGTTAATTGATGGGCAAACTAAAAAAGTAGTAGTATTAAAATATAAACTATTAGAATTGTTAATTAAACTCGATTTTAACCTATAGTGTACATCGAGCCGAAGGCTTGAAGGTAGTAATTATGGTATTTAATTTAATGCTAAATTCGCGTATAATGCAAATTCATTTTGAGAATGGAAAGGATATCTAATTAGAGTTAAAACAGAAATCAGTGAAATCACATTAAAATTGCAGTTGCATGTCAAAGGAAACAAAAATAATTCCCCTTATAAATCAACGAACTAAGGAATAAATGATAGTGTAGTACTCAACACCATTAAGAATATAGTTACGAAGACAGGAACAAAAATCGTAAGTTTGTAATGAAAATAGCATTGTAGTGTTCGTTACCATTAATGAACGGTGCACTAATACAGTTTCTTAACTGTGTAAGAGATTCAGAAAACTGTGCTCATTTAACAAACAAAACAAGAGCTACCAAGTGATAAAATGTTATTTTTATTGGGGTTTTGGAAAGTAAAAAATATGTTTTAGGTGATATACATATTAAGTTTAGTTGTCTTGAGCTGGCAGAGAAACTAGCCATTTGATCCACCGCTGAACGTAAGTGTAAGGGCTTGACACCAATAGATGGCAGCATATGTCCCCAATCATTGTAATGTATTTTGTAAGGAGCGAAAATCAATATATATACTATAATAAAAGTAAGTGTGGTTTGTCCGTGCGTACCACAAAGGCTCCGAAACCAAGACCCGGAGCCCCATGGGAGTTAAAAGCCCTGATCTCACATCCATGAAGAAGGTTTCGGTTGGGACCAACAGGGATCCTAGAGGGAGAAAACGCCCAAGCAACGGTGTTACTGTGCTATAAAATGGGTTAAATTTTAGAATTACCAACAATCTTGGAAAGTATTACAGACTGTTATAGAAGTTTCCCAAAGGTTCGAGAATGTTCTAGAGTTTTCAGGATGGTCTAGAACCCTCTAGAATGATATTATGTTCTAAAATGTTCCAGAATGTTCGAAAATGTTCTAGAATGTGCACCAGTAGGAAGGTACACATTAAGAATAAGGGGTCATTTTTATTAAAGTTTACAGGCATCATTATCATTATGCTCAGGTTCTTCTCAACCTATTTAATGTTCTGAAAGGAAATTGGTGGGGTTATGTCTAGATGATGGGGAGCCAGACAACAGAACCTAACTTAACCGAATCCGAGCTGTTCTTCGCACATGGGAAATACGTTTATAGGAAATGAATTACTCTCTATAAATTGAAAATTAAATTAATACCAGGGAAACTTTTAAAATATAAAATCGGATCGAGGAAAAGTGAAATTGACAGACAGTTAATTGTATGCCAATGATATGTTTAAAACGTAACAAGTGAAAGTAAATTGCTAAAAGTTAGTCTATTATAAATAAAATGAAGAGTTTGTTTGTGTGTCTGTCTGTCTTTTTGTCTGTGTGTCGCCTGGGGACCAGACGAGTAGACCGAGAGTTACCAGATTTGGGTTACGGGTACCTTGATATAGGTCCCAGACCAAAAAGAAACTTTTTTTTTTAAATTTCGAACCAGAGGGTCTCAGGGGGCGTTTACCTGGACATGTAAAAGTAGTAGAAAATGACCTATATTTGTGTCAAATCCATAGTTTTCGCGGTCGCTGAGATCAATGGTGACACTTTCATTAGCGATGACTTTCAAATTCAGCAGCCATTGTATGCGGGCCGTAAGTCACTGGGGGGTAGACATGTAAAATTAATCCAAAATGACCGATATTAGTGTCAAATCCATAGTTTCCGCGATCGTTGAGATCAATGATGACGCTTTCATTAGTAATGACTTTCAAATTAAGCTACCATTATATGCGGGCCGGAGCCACCTGCTGGGAGGGGAGGTTACCGAGACACGTAAAACTAATCGAAAATGGCCGATATTAGTGTCAAATCCATAGTTTTCCGGGTCGCGGAGCTCAATAGTGAAACTCAAAAAAAAAAAAAAAAAAAAAGTGTTTACTTTTAAATTTAGCCCCATCAGCTAAGGAACGGGGCCCATAATAAAGAGAATGCCGAGACATGTAAAAATAATCTAAAATGACCGATATTAATGTGAAATCCAGAGTTTTGTCTACAGTCATGTTTTTTTTTTTCTGTTTAGTAGAGATTGTTTTATTGTGGTTAAAAACAGGTTAGTTAATGAGTATATTAAGTATAAACCGTGTTTACTATTAAAGTCATCCCAATGTAAATCTTTCTACTTTGTCGGATGTGCATTCACACAAATTAGATCCAATTTTAGAAATGTTTAATTTTTCTTTCGTTGTTCACTTGTTTACATAGATATTTTCTTACCCGTGCGAAGAACGGGCATAACAGCTAGTATTAAATAATAATTCAGTCAAATTCAAGACATGAATATTCAAACTTTGTCGGGGGCGCGGTGGCTCAGTGGTAGAGCGTTCACCTCCGGTGCTTGGAGTCCCTGGTTCGATTCCAGCTCGCGCCGTGTGGACTTTGTGGTGGACAAACAGCGTGTTCGTGGATTTTCTCGGAGTTCTCCCGTTTCCTTCCACTTTCTTCATTCCACCATTTCACTCATCTGTCATCATCACCGTCTCCTTTAGCCTAATCGGCATAAACGTGGGACGTAAAACAAAGATTTCATTTCAGTTTATTCAAACTTTGTCCAAAGACAAATTGCGTGAATATTTAGAAAATAATCCGTTCAGCTGCTTCCACATTTTATTTCTTTCATTGTTGGGAGCATGTTTCTGAAGAGTAAAATTAAATGTTCAACAGTGAAGGAAACTTTTGGCTGCGTGTGCGTTCTGAGTGTGAAGAGTTGTCTAAAAAGGCATTACAACATTTGTTGCCTTTCCAAGATCTTTTCTACTCTTTGCAGTATTAAAACCTTAAAATGAAGTCGTCTTAATGCGAATCGGAACTAAGATTGGTGGTGACAAAACTTATTTCAGATTTCAAAACAATTATGGAAAAACAGGAAGAATTTCATTCCTCACATTAGTGACCCCACATTTGAGAACATGGTTTATAAAGTGGATTTCCTTATATATATATTAAAAAGAAAAAAAACTGTCTTGAAAGTAATTTCGTTCACTAGGAAACAATCATGTATCTTTAGAATAAATTACTTATTGCATTATTTTTCTTGATATTTTTCTTGTCAGTGGTAATTCTAATTAGTGTATATTTTTTATTAATACCATATGAAATTTCAGATAGGATTGCAAAGGGGTCCGTAGTTTATTTTTCGATTGAACAGGGGGTCCGCGTTATCGGAAAGTTGGTGAACCATTGGTATAGAAGGTTTCATTCTTCAAATGAGATAACGCAGGATTATGTAGAAAAGTAATTACCTTTTCTGTGAACCACCTTTATCGCACTTTCTAATATATTTGTGTATGGAGAGGTATCTTATCCCAACGTTCTCATACGTCGCAGGCCACAAATGATCGTAGAAGTCTGTCATTTTGGACCTTTTAGGTGGAAAATGCTCCAAAAAAGATAGAAGAATAAAATTCAAGGGCTTTTATGTTCAGAATATTTTTTATGATAAATTTGTGGTCGAAGGGGAGAAGAGTAGTGTCCGTAGAACATTCTGACTACTAAAAGTGGTCCTCAGGAACAGAAAGTTCGAGAAACTCTTCCCTATTCCATATAAAGATGCGAAACGAACAGTTTTTTAAAAAACTTCATTAAAAGAAAAAAAAGGAAAAAGTGGGTGAAAGTTCCTTTAAAGTCATACACATGTTATTAGAGTGAAAAGAAATGAGTCTCCTAATCCATCTTATGCACATCCAGACAACATGTTCCATATTAGTAGTGTGTTAGTGTTCTTCGAATACAGTAACAAAGAGGAATTCTGAAAACCGGATGAGAAAAATTGCATCGTGGATTTCGACTGACTACACACCATTATGTGACATTAAACAAGGGGCTTCCTTGTTTGTAGAAGCACGGAAAACTTGTGAGAAAATGGGAAAGCAGAAGCAACAAGTTAATATAGATTCACGATCGATTTGACCCTTCACCACTACAGAACATAAAAGTGTGGTCTCTTGTAACGTCTTTTAGAAAGCGAAATCTCGGAGGTAAAAAAGAAAAAAAAAATTCTCATCGAAAATGATTGGTGATCGTTTTTTATACTTAAATGCAGTATAGATTCTCAGTTAAAGAGATGGTTTTTTCCTCTGTTTGATCCAGATGTTGCAATTAATATTTCAGTCAGTGACCCTGTTTTCTTTAACTTAAACCAGGTAGTATGGCCTAGCGGTCTAATGGTTTTGAACTAGTAATTACAAGAAGTGTATGTCGCGAGTTTGAATCCCGCTTTGAGCGTGAGTGTTATTTGATGTAGTATTTCAATTATTCATTTCTCATCATCTCCTTTAGCTAAGGTTGCCATATTTTTTGATCCAAAATATGGACAAATCTTAAAATGAGGACCCATCAAAGATACAGGGGCTAAACACACAATAAATATTTTGAAATTTCTTACCTAAAAATCACTTTTTTTAGGTTATCACACCATTGTTTACTTTGATACTTAAAACACTATTGGATACTAACATGTTTTATCATTTTTTTTCATTAACACAAATATAATAAATCTGCCATTAAATTACGTATATTAAATCTAACAAAAAAAAACTGAAATAGAAAAACGTTACTTTTTTTTTAAAGATACCCTACTTTATTCATAGTAACTAAAATATAAGTTGCATGATGAAAACAATTCTTTTACATTAATTAGTAACTTCGGTATTTGCCTTTATCACACTAGGAGCACAAAAATAAATAAATAAATAAAATAAAATAAAATAAAGACTTACAAACATTGTATCCAAAATGTAAAAGAAATCCTATTAAATGATTATATTGATACTGCAGTATGGTTTCCCGAAATAACCTTATTATTGCATATGTTAGTACTGTTTATGTAAGTGAAGAAGAACATTCATTGTTTTCAGCGGTGATACGGCGGTTCTGATTTATCACGGTCGCCACCAACGTCAATAATAAAAACAAAATTTTGCCCGAGATTTTAGCGATTTCCGACTCCGGAATTTTCTGGCAGCTCTAAAAACTGTCAAATACGGACATTTTCCTATTTCATGCTTTGTACGATACGGACACGGACCCAAAAATACAAACAGTCCGTACAAAATATGGACCCTACCTTTAGCCAAAAGAGCACAAATGGTCTGTAATTTATTAATTAATTAAATGTGCATGCATATCCGATAACAATATTTAATCGATTCCGACTCAGACATGTCCTCCCGCTGATCTAGTAGTTTGCGTGCGCGTTTATAATGCATGGAGTTCTGGATTCAATTTCCCGTGGGAGGATATTGAAATAAAATCTTTCAGTTCAACATCCCACGACTATGCCTTTTAGGCTAAGGGAGACGGACGGTTAGGGCGAGTGAATGATGATGGAAGAATTGCTGGAATGAGAATGTGGAAGGAGACAGAAGTACCCCGAAAAAACCCACAGACATGATGTTCACTACGAACTTACTTGAGGGTCACTCCATGTGAAATCAACTAATGAAATGGCAAAATCTGACCTGACTATATTAAATTTTTGTAAAAATTGGCGCACAGCTTTATTACAGTGGGAGATGAAAAAATCCCAAATACAACCCCCCTCCTCCTGAAAGTGTCCTCATACCGGGTGTTTAAAAATTTCAAAAAGGGCATTTTTTTCGTTACAGTGATTATCAAAAGTTGTCATAAAATGGTTAATATGTGCACTAGAGACATGAAACAAATTCATTAAAAAGCTTAAAAATTGCTCTACAAGTTGTATCATATTAAATAAACCTGTACAATAAAAATAATACTTCAAAAATCCAAAGTAAAATTTGAATTTTGAATTTCGCACAGAAATGTCCCTATGAACTTTTTTTTTTTAATTGCCCAGGTTGTAGTCTCATAGGTATACTAAAACGCCACAAAGTTGCATTTTGGGAACTCAATGGGATCCGATTCAAAATTCAACATAAATCTAACACTGCAAGATATTGACCATGTAAATATTTGGGTTCAGATCGATAACCATTTGTCTGTAGCTATTTACCTGCAGCACCACCAGCGGAATTTATATTCATCTTCATTTCTTTCTTGATGTATTCATTTGAATGCACACAATTATCCACCTTTCGAGTTATTTAGACAGGTATTCCGAGCAGTACTCATTACAGGTCATTATTCTTGTTAATGAGTATGGATGTTTCTAAATTTATATTGGCAACATTGATACATGTTATTTTCATTCCATTGTCTCAGGATTGCTATTACAAACATGTGAAAGGGCATCATTCAAATAGGAAAAAAGGAATGTTTTGACTAATTGTTTGTGCTGAAAGTGTGTGAAGTGATTGTGAACAATGCAACAGTGTTTCATAGCATATTTGATACATTGTGAAAGATAAGGAAATATAGTAAGTTCTTTCATAGTAAGTTCTTTTTCCTGTTTCAGTGATGCACTTCCACATGTTTGTGACAGCAATCCTGAAAAAGGAATAAAAACAACATGTATCAATGTTGCCAATATAAATTTAGAAACATCCATACTCACTAACAAGAATAATGACCTGTATTGAGTATTGTTCGGAAAAGTAATATGAGTCTAAATAACTTGAAAGGTAGGTAATTGTGTAAATTCAAATGAATACGTCAAGAAACAAATGAAGTTGAATATAAATTCCTTTGATGTTGCACGTAAATAGCTACAGACAAATGGTTATCGATCTGAAGCCATATATTTACATGGTCAATATCTTGCAATGTTAGGTTTATGTTGAATTTTGAATCGGATCCAATTGAGTGCCCAAAATGCAACTTTATGGTGTTTTAGTACACATATGAGACTACAATCTGGACAATTTTGAAAAAAAAAAAATCACGGACATTTCTGTGCGAAATTCAAGATTCAAATTTTACCTTGAATTTTTGAAGTATTATTTTTTATTGTACAGGTTTCCTCAATATGGTAGTTTTTATTTAATGACATTTAAGTATTAAATGTCCCATTCTGAAAAAAAAAAAAGAAAGAAAAGAATAGAAATAAATTATTGTAGCTAGTGCCTCGCATGATACGAGACGAGACAAGATTTTCTTGACAAGATAGGAGATGGGAATGCCCTAAGTCTCTCCTCGTAGGTAACACTATTTGTAGTTACTGAAATAATTACAAAAATGTACCAAAAGTGGTGGAGAACAGGGCCAGATTTAGGGAGGGTGCACGTGCACAACCCTTCGTTGTAAATATACACTATCTAAAATGAGAAGCTAGCTGTGAAAATAGCGACACTTTCCGAAACTTTCTTCCGTCATGTTTCCGTTTGGAGCTTAAAGAAAGAGGAGTTTTCCAAAAACAATAGTTTAAGTCGGTTTCGTGAAGGTTGAAAGAAAAGGATTCACCAAGCAAAGCATCCCTATAACATTTATCAAGTAGAAGAAGAAACAGGAGCCAGCAAGAGAGAAGAGCAATTTTCTCTGCATATCATTTGCGACCTTCTTTTACTCCCCCTCCTCTCTGTTCTGTGTATCAGCGTTGTCAGGTGTAAAGAATATTGTCACATGTCACTTTGAAGAGTTTCAGTGAGACTGGTTATTTTGGTAGTTATGGTGCACTCCCGTTAGAAAATCATAAATCCTACCCTGGTGGAGAGAGTAATGAAACTGTTTTAAGTCTTAATGGAGGAGAAAAATTACTCGATCCGGAAAAAAATCTTACCACCATATAATAATAATAATAATAATAATAATAATAATAATAATAATAATAATAATATGTTAAGCCGGTGCACCTATGATTCTGGTTGCTCACCTCTGAAAAATCTTCCCAAAGTCTCATCTACAAAAAGGTCTTTTCCCCACCTGATTCTCAACTACAATTCTATCATACATGTCATAAACAAGTTTTATTGCTAACGACACGTCCTCCCCAGTTTATACTATCTGGTGACAAGTATAGTTTTTAGAAATTTGGGCACCCACTTTATTTTGAAATATTTCATTCTTTTCCATAGGAGAATTTATATAAAATAAAGGCTGTGTTTCATCTTTCATGCCTTTATTGCAAACCTCATTATCATTTTTTAAGATGAGTGATCAAGTTTATGTAGTTATGTTATGAAGTTCTGCTTTTAGCCCTGAGCTGAGTTCGAATTTTACATCCATAAAGTAGCAACATGCAATAGTATAATCACAGGGCTCATAGCGAGTCACTTTTTTAACTAAAAGTTACTTTTTTTCAAGTTGGTCACTAAAAGTTACTTTTTTGGGGGAGGTAAAGTGACTTTTTCGTGTGATATATGTTTTGCATTGGCAGTTTTCTAAGAAAAATATTATAAAAATAAATGGAAAAGGGAAGAAACTTGTTACTCATTACTCATCTGAAAGCTTCAGTACTTCCTGCCACATGTGAAACAGTCAGCTTTACTCTCACTTCAGCTTTTATTATTTTTAAAGCACAGTGGATGCTTGAGCTCTCAAAGTGGGGTTGAGAACCCTTCTGTGTCTATTCTTTCTTCTAACATAATAGTCTTCTCTCGTAATAGTTAACGCTCCGCTCAACATTGTGTGTGTGTGTTTCTGTGGTTCATCATGTTCGTCTTGTGTTATGCTTCTTGTATTTTCTTCTTGAGAGTAGGTGATGAATTTGAATATTTCATGGCTTTGAGAACTCTCAGTGCTAAGTTAAATATAATGTCTGGGATGAAGAAATTCGGAAATAGGTCAGAACTGATTCCACTTACTCAGAAGCTTCTTACATCTGCTAAGTCTGCTTGCCGTAACTACCAAGCATACTTAGATAAACTAAGAGAGGAGGAACCTCAAAAAGAAGAAAAGGTGAAACAAAACAGCAAACAGAGAGGTGATGCAGAAATTAACAAAGGAAAAAAGAGGCATGATGAGATTTTGGTCACTTGATGGTCACTTTTTCGTGTGATTTTGGTCACTTTTCAACTATTTACAAGAGATCAGACCACTATGAGCCCTGTAAACAGGATGTGAAATCATTGGTAGGATTAAAGGGAATTCTCATTACTAATAAGTTACTGAAAGTGAATAAAATTACATTATTATTAGAAGTTTGCAAAATTAATTGCAGTAATTCATATGTAATTAGCAGTTTAACTCATGGTTAGCCTTTCCTTTAATTTCACATAGTTCAATAATTGTTGACGTTCAAATACGTGAACTCTCTGTGAAAGCATTCGAGTGTGATTTTTTTTTTTTTTAATACTCCTGTCTCGCCCTTTGACTATGATGATATAATCATCGCATCTTAGATGTAATGAGATATAATCAGAGACTGTTAAATAGCTTATTATCCAATCGGTGTCGTTAATATGCATATAGTATTCATTATGACGTATTGGTCAATTTTCTGTGACGTGGATAACTACTTCAGCAACACATGTTGTGTATATGTATACGTGTGTTTGTGTATATAGACAGTAGGTTAAGGCCATACTAGGCGCCTTAGAAGGAATTTATTTCAGAGAAATTAGCATCTACAAGAATTGAGGACGTTCCTTTCCTTCTCTCATATAGAGTTCTTGCTCCTTTTGACATTCAAAAATAATTCACAAACCAGTTCTTCTACTTGTTTATGTAAAAGTAAGAGGTATTTTATTTAGTGCAATGCAACTTGACACGATATGGTACAGTGTATTAGAATTTGTCCATACTAGATTAAGAACTTTTCTTTATATTTTCATATTTTCAAGATAGCAAATCCAAGGGAGGATCCACCCTTCACACAGCCATTTTACTGTGCTCTTTGTTCGCTACCACTATAATAGTGATGCTAGTATAATGCCATTTGATACCACCCTCAACCGCAACGGGAACAAACATACAAGAGCCCAGCCTCTCTTGCCTATGGGGGGTTTTTGTTCTCTTTTCTTCGAGCATCTGCGGCTAAATTTATCTCGTCTTCCACAAGCACATGTATACTGAACAGAGCGCTTTTAGTCTCTCATTCAGAGGTAACTAGTGCTAACGTGTCGGAGGTTCTGTTTCTGCGTTCTCAGTTAACGTATGTAGTTACTAAGTAATTGTTTTGTCCGTTGCGTAAGGTAAAGGAATACAGCGTCCTGCTTTAATGCTGAAGAAAAGGTAATAATATTTCTTGCACAGCGTACTAGACAAGTTGCAAGTGAGCAAGTTGCATCACTTGTTTTTACACGATGTTGTAGTGTTCTAGTTTTACAGAAGTGACCTACCTATAATTCTTTAATAGCAGATTTTCGCGGGTGTGCCGTCGGTACATTTCCACTGTTGCACTCAGAAGACCTGTCGTGAGTTGAAATCGAAGTTCTGCTGAAGTCATGTGGCTGTATTGATCAATGAGAATATTTTTGTGCGTCGATCTGTTCTTAGCTTGTTTCGTTAACTGATACCATAATTTGTAATGGTAAAATAAGAATTGATCTAATATATTATGTGTACATGTTTGTGTGTGCGCACGCGTTCGAACATACGAATCGTTTTCTTTTGCGTGTATATGTGTGTATCTATCGTGTTGGTTCGTAAATCATAACTTTTTATTGATCATATCCGAAGAAGTGTTTTTTGCTGGAGAAACTACATAACACCGTCTTTTAGATGTGTATTGCATGCAGCTGGAGCTGATTATCGTTTGTTGTTGTGTTGAAGGCCTTGTGTGACTGTTGGCCCGAGGACAGTCCCCCTGACTGACCTCCCCTGCCCTTCTCTTCCTTTCCACGCCTCTCGGAGGCCAGGGTGGAAGGTTCTAAAGAGATGACAAAGTGGCTATTGGTTGCTGCTATTACATACAACACACACATGCATATGATCTCACACATCCGTTCGCACGCAGGACCACAGACCGGCATGAAAGATTCCCGCTGCTTGTTGTGTAGATATCAGTGTGTTGGTCTCTTCAGAATGATGTCTAGCTTCTGCAGAATTCAGATATGAGCACCGGCATAGTCAAGGACAATAGCCGATAGCCAAGCAGGTTGAACGAAGCTGAAAAAGTGGTTAAGTTTGTGGTTTTGGTATGGTGTAGTGTGGTGTGGCATTCCGTTCTCTTGGATCTTCTCTCTCTATTTTGGTTCCACGTGGTATGGATGGTGGTGGTATCTTTTCTGTGTGGGATCAAAAAATTAAAAGTGTTGCCAGTTTCAAATGTTCCAGTGTTGCCAACTGCGTGCTGTATATTATGCGTGTGTTTTCTAGTAATAACAAGTACTGTATTGGACTATAAAAAAAATATAAAATGTGTTGTTGGTTGCGAGTGTGGGGAGGTTGACGGAAACGTTTTCCCCACCCACACATTTTCCCCGCCTATGTATGAGTGCTTCATTCATGGATGAGGAGGACGCTGCTGCCCAACAAACAATCATCGATTTAGAAGAGCTTTATGTTTGGTTGCAGCAATTCGAAGATGGTAAGAGCTTCATTTTTTTTCTTAAAATTTCTAATTCAAGCAAAGTCTCTTTGTTCGTTTTTTTTTTTCTGTGAAACTGTAGTAAGTGTGGTGCAGGGACGTATACAGAAGTTGGTCCAGGGAATGGGTCCACCCCCCGAAATCTTGTCTTTTTAGCCTGATTTTAGGAATGATTTTACAAATTTTAATATAATTTATCCTCATTGAATGTGGATCCCCCCGTAATAAATTCCTCCGTATGTCCCTGATGTAATAAATATACATGAACCCTCCGGGAATGCTTTTGTGTTCAACACTGAATTGCATGATTGCTATGTTCTTACCTGGACTAGAGGCTCCTAAATTGAATCCAGCATCTGATTGTCATGGCTTTTTTTTTTCGCCTGCTAGAAAGTCTCAGAAGCTAGGGAAATTCTTGAGTGTTGAGAGCCAAACGTAAAGTTACCTTAAATCATGTTGTAAGAAAAGTTCACTGTTAAAAATATACTGCATGTTTAAGTGTAATTCGATTGTTAACATTTTCCAGTTACCCTTAAAATAATACTATATTCAGGCCTATTGAGAGGATTTCTCTCGTTATTCCTTTCTTCCCCTTCCTCATCTCGATGACCATTGGAACCAACTCGTCAAAAAAATGTTAAATGAATATTCTTCGTTCCATATAGTAGGGTTCTTCCCATGAAATTTGGAGGATAGTGCTAACATGGTTATGTTCTGAGACGCCGTCGGTAATTTTTTACTCTTTACAACGCACTTAAAAAAATGTAGAATGAAAACAAGTCTTGTTTTAGCAATATACATTGCAAAAAGAAAATCGAAAATTTTCAGGGTGTTGCCCTATAGGGTAAAGAAAATGGATGATTAACGAAAGTGAATGATTATGAAAGGAATTGATTGATTAAGAAGGTGGAAGAAAATGGAAAAGCTGTCCACCATAAATTCACATGATCTGGAATCTAACCCGAGACTTCTCATACTTGGGATAAACGGTCTACCATAGGCCCACCTTGCCCTCATAAGATACGTATATTGTGAAAATGTGTATTTATTAAATGCTGGTACAAAAATGTTTGAAACTAAAATAAATAGATCAACTCAATCAAAATGTAGTTTTAGCAATGTAATTAGGACAGAATCCAGTTAATTATGAATATGATCGACTTTATTTGGTGGGGTCAACAGTGTGTTTATGGATTTGTTGTTTAGCATGTTTTCATAACCATATAAAACAATGATTAAATATTATTCATTATAAATTAGTGTTATATTTTAAATTCAGTTAATACTTCGAAGATTATACGTACCTCTATTGACAATAATGTAGCACCAGTACATTTTCTGTAAAATGGCCCACTAAACCTATGCCAGATGGTGATATCATTTATCTAGTATTTTACATTCTCTTCTTTAAATTTTTGTTTGAAATTTTATCAATTCCTAAGAATTTACTCAAAGATTTACATTTGAAGATCTATACATTATGTCAGCGTCAGATAGACAGGTTGATACTGTATATCAGTGGCCAAATCAGGGATAAAGTAGCATACCGGTACCGGTATGCTCGTAAAAAAAAAAAAAAATGAAATCTTTGAGTTTTACGTCCCACGACTATGCCGGTTAGGCTAAAGGAGACGGTAATGATGAGTAATGAATGAAATGGTAGAATGAAGAAAGTGGGGAAAGAAGTATATATATATATATATATATATATATATATATATATATATATATATATATATATATATATATATATATATATATATATAGAGAGAGAGAGAGAGAGAGAGAGAGAGAGAGAGAGAGAATTGTTGAACAAATTATCGCTTTTCAGTCATTACTTATTTTCTTCTTCCTTTTGTCAATTAACTAGCTCTATTTTTGATAGCAGTTTTTAAGTCGGGAAATTCCCTGCACAGTTTAACACTTAGATAAAACTAAAAGCATACGCTTACTTTTGGAAACAAAAGCACTTGCCATTTTTCTTATTAAAAGAAAAAAGAACTGGTTGTATGCACAAACTTGGGGCTTAGTTAAGAGCTCTAATTATTTATTTTATTTTATTTATTAGGTTACACAAATACTCGTACAAGGTATGATCAAAAAATACGGTGAATGTAGTTGCACAGGACCATCTATCGGTTATATCCATTTCAAGTAGTAAGCTTGGTAGCCTAAACCTTCGGTACAGTCAGTATCGAGTTTGAACGAGTTGTGAAATGTTAGCTGGCATCTGGAGATGCAGAAGAGTGAGGACGTGTTAAGAGTGTTTGTGTTAAGTGTGTTGAGTTTTGTTCTGATCTGCAAAAAAGAGCCAAAGAAGCTCACGGAATGTCAAAATCAGTGTATGGCGATGAAGCGGTGTCATTGAAGACTGTTTACAAGTGGTATGAGCAATTCAAAAGCGGCAAAGAGTCCGTTGAAAATGAGCAACGACAGAGAGGTCCTTCTACGTCAAAAACAGACTAAAATGTGCAAAAAGTCTTACAAATGATTTGTTCAAACAGGAGAATGACTATTCGAGGGCTTTCCGAAGAACTAAACATCCCGTATGGGTCTGTGAAAAGCATTTTAACCGCCGATTAAATGGGCAAATGGCTTCCTGCTTCACCACGAAAACGCATCATGCCACACTTTGCTTTTGATCCGCGAGTTTTTAGGTGAAAAAAATCCTCTGTCCACATTCGCTGTTCTCTCTGGCTCTTCCCAAAAATTGTAGCATGCTTAAAGGAGAACGTTTTGAAACCATTCCTTACATTGAGGGGGGGCACTACAGAGCAACTGAATGTCCTTCCAAAAGTATCCTTTCAGAAATGCTTTCAGTCACTCATTCAACGTTGGAATAAGTGCATTGATCGATAAGGAGAGTATTTTGAAGGAGATTAAATCAAATTCCATGAAAACTTGTTACTTAATAAAATTATTTATTCGTCATATTTTTGATCACCTCGTATTAATGCTGAAATCTGATTATGGTTACGACCCTCGTCGTAATAAAGTACGTTCGTGTTCAACATCACCACCATCCCTTTACAAATTAAATTGAATTAATACAGTTGAAGTAGCGATTAAATCGTCGCAATATATCAGAAGTGCATCTGTAAATATTAATACTAAAATCTAAATAGCCTGTGTCCTATTTGGAGGTAATTAAATTAAAATAATGTCATTTTTCGAAGTTGCATTTGAATCGTCACAATAGTTTTAAAACTTATATAATCCATTAGCGTCAGACAGACAGAGCAGGTAGCGACATCTATTAGCGCGATTGTTAAGTTTCTCTTTATAATGATTAAAACAACAAAAAAATCACGTTCAGATCCATAAATATGAAGCAAACTGGCGTCGCAAGCAGCCAGTATATAGCGCAGGTACCGGCATCTTTAAGCGTGACTTTTTTATTTGTTTTAGCGCGACGCACAGAATTAAGGATTAAGTTTTCGGTGTTTGTTATTAGGATTTACTTATTTTCCCTTCCTTCAAACTGTAATATCTTATGTGACATCACGTGTCTAAAGCAGGTGCATAGTATAACCAGCGTATTGAAGATTACATTTTCGTAAGTAGAAAGTAACAAAGAACAAGTTTGTAGCTCAAGCTATTTGGCCTGGGCGTTGATCAGTCAGTCAGGGCTTCTTTTATACGACCCCCCCCCCGAAAAAAAGAAAGATGATATACTTGGGCACTGCTTCAATATAGAAGAGCTTATTTTCAAATGTTTACACATTGTATGATTTCTGGTTATCTTAATTTAATAGATGTACTAGCCCACAATAGTTACAGTTTATTTGGTATTACTTATAGGAAATATAATACATTTTATGAACATATTTTAGTAGGGTCTAAAAATGGGAGGCATTTCTCGTTTTTCGAGTCATTGTGAATAAATGCATGATTTACCTGTAACACCCATGAAGTCAAGAACATAATAGATATGATCCTACCTGAATTTTAATAAATGAAATTTGGATAAATTTAATCTTAAAAGCGGTTTGTTACCTGACAGCTATAAATATTGCTTAATTTCAAGTTTAAAGTCCAGCGAAACCAGTCTGTGTGGCTGGAATAAAATTTGGACTTGATAGCTCCCTGCTGTGAGATATAAACACACTGTGAATTATTACTCGCAATTTGCACTAGTGTCATAAATTTTGAAAACATGTCTTTTTTGTTCATACACAAAAGAATTGCATTTTCTCTTTTTACCGGATAGAATGTATTATTATGGTTATTGGCTAAGCTATTGAGAACTCCAAACTCAATTTGAAAGAACGAAATTTATTGATAGGTCGTTTATTCAAATGGTATTAGACAGCAAATACTGTAGGAAATATTGTTTAAGAAAATATAGATACAAGAGTGTTAAATGATAGTATGAGGAATTAATGGACATTGGCATCATTAAATTCTAAATATAAAATATAGAGAGAATTACAGAATCTTGGGACTATCTGTAAATCTTTGACATTATTATTATTTATATCTGGCATATTTAATCAATGTGACAACAAAGTGATCTCTATTATAAAATTGAAAGTGACTGTGTTTGTGACTCTTAATCTCTTGAACCACCCAATCGATCTCGATAAAATTTTCAACATAGATTAGGTTCGGAACTCGGAGTGTTTTTATCATTTTACTTTAACGGTAGAATTTAAGGGAGGGGGATGGGAGGAAGAATTATAAAAAATAAATAAAACTTAACTCTTGAACCAAACGACCAATCTTGCTCAAATTTTCAACATAGATGAGGTTCGTGCCGGGGATGTTTTATATCATTTCACTTTCACGGAGCAGTGTTGGGGAGAGGAAGGTATACAAAAATCATATCGTGTATTAATCACTCTTGAATCACCCATCGATCTCAATCAAATTTTCCACAAAGATGAGGTTCGAATCTGGGAAGTTTTTTGTCATTTCACTTTGACGGTAGAACTCCTTTTTCCTTTTTGGTAGATCCTTCATCCTTAGAACGATAAATCTTTTTTCTTTTTTTAATAAAAGAACGCTTTTCGCCATCTCTTAATTGTTTCTGCTTTATGTAGATCAATATTGAAACTGGAAGTCGTAGTGAATTCCTAGTAGTAGTGAATTTAGGTTTTAGTAGAGAGTTAAAGATGGAAACGAAATGTATTCTTAGAACTCATAATCGATAGCAGGAAACCATTTCTCGCTATCCGTTACCATTTTTGCTCTATAGTGATCAACGTCAAAAACAGAAATGGTTGATTTTTCCCACTTCTGATTTTCTAGCATCCACGTACTCGATTCACAATTTTTACGCTGTGATCCATCAAGTAGCTCTTCGTATTTTTTTGTCTCCTGGTTGGACGGACAGGCAAGGTAAATATACGTGTATAGAAGTTTTGGTAAACCAGATTCCTCAAAAACTGCCCGAAGACCATACATATACTAATCGAAATACAAGTATCTCATTACGCTGAACAAAGATATATGGATGTGTAAATTCTCGTATGTACAGAATTGGCCAAACTTGGTTCCCACTGCAAGTGATGCTTCTTGTCACTTGCTGGATATATATATATATATATATATATATATATATATATATATATATATATTGGTCTAGGAATTAATTCGTGCGGGTGGACAAGAGATGGCGCAACGAACGGAGCGTCCCACAGTTCCGTGTATCCACACATGTGTTGCAAACCCCTGTCATCGCGTATCGTTCGTAGTATAGGGCAGTGGATTAAAGCGTCAACAACACCAGTTTGTAGTTAAGTGAACATGGCGCAATTTGTGCCTGATAAAGTGTTTTTGCGGGGTGTCCTGCTGCATTACTTTAACATGCAGAAAAGTGCGACTGAAAGTCATCGTATTTTGGTGGAAGTGTATGGTGACCATGCTCTAGCTGAGCGAACGTGTCAGAAGTGGTTTGCACGGTTTAGAAGTGGTGATTTCGGCTTGGCAGACCAAGAGCGAGATGGACAGCCAAAAAATTTCAAGACGAAGAATTGACAGCATTGCTCGAGCAGGATTCGTGTCAAACGCAGGAACAACTTGCAGCAGCATTAGGCGTTGATCAAACAACAGTCTCCAAACGCTTGAAAGCCATGGGAATGATTCAAAAGATGTCACATTGGTTTTCACATGAATTGAAAGACAGAGACGTTGAAAGACGGAAAACCATTTGCGAATTGCTGCTTCAACGACAGAGCAGAAAGGGGTTTCTGCATCGAATTATTACGGGTGATGAGAAGTGGATCCATTACGAGAACCCTAAACGAAAAAAGGCCTGGGTGAAACCAGGTGAACCAGGTCCATCATAACCAAAACGAGATATTCACTGTGCAAAGGTTATGCTGTGCATATGGTGGGATATGAAAGGTGTGGTGTACTATGAGCTGCTGCAACCGGGTGAAACTATGAATGGAGAACGTTATCGACGACAATTAATGCGTTTGAAGCAAGCTCTGGCCAGAACACGACCAGAATGGGAGAACAGACATGATAAACTTATTGTTCAACATGACAACGCTCGCCCACATGTCGCAAAACCGGTCAAAACCTATTTAGAAAATGTCGGATGGGAAGTTTTAACCCACCCGCCGTATTCACCAGACGTTGCTCCTTCGGACTACTACTTGTTCGATTGCATGAACAACGATTTGATTGGACAGCGGTTTACTTCTTCAGAAGATATCGAAACATGGGTCTCTGACTGGATCGCTTCCAAGGATGAGGACTTCTTTTGCCACGGAATCCGTACATTGCCTGACAGATGGGCGAAAGTGGTGGCTAGCGATGGACAATATTTTTCTTAAGGTATTTATGTATTTTGTGTTTGTACTACAGCTTCAATGTGTGCGTACCAACCGCACGAATTAATTCCTAGACCAAATATATATATATATATATATATATATATATATATATATATATATATATATATATATATATATATATATATATATATAAAATATGCAGGGCTTGAAAAATCCATTCGCCTACTCGCCAGTGGGGAATACTTCTCTACATTTGGGAAGTAAAGTACATTTGGCGAGTACAAAATTGTCTGGCTAGTAGAATTTTTGGCTGGCTAGTAATTTTTCAAGCTTATATAGGATATTTCAAAACAACACCGGCAACTTTTAGTAGACACCAAGATAAGACAAAAAGTATAGGCTATCCTGGGTGCACAAATGCTTCCTTTTGGAGTTATAGGCTACCAAAAACATGAAAAATGAACTTTAACGGTCTATAGCTCCAAAACTATGGGACCTACCGCACTCGGGTCAAAACTTCAGTGAGGAACTAATTTGTGCGCTATCCAAAAATTATACATGTTTCAGAATCTTAAGGTACTCACGGAACAGTTTGTATAGGGAGTTTGGCTACAGGCATATACGTAATTTGAAGTACTCACCAACTACCAAATTATTATGAATAATTAATTATTAAATATAATATTTATGCTAATCATGAGTATGTGAGTATGCTGTTGCGTATATATTGGGAGAAAAAGAGAGATTTGGTTTAATTATTTAAGGTTTATTCATATTTACATGTTTGATTGTTAAGAACATTTATTACTTTGTTACAAATTTTAATTTAACCTTGTATTTATATTTTTATAATCAACTTTTTTACTGTACCAATCCAAATTAAATCATATACCAATCCAATTTACTACTGAACTTACAAGAAAATGAAAGAAACTATGTGGGTTAAGATAGCCAATTCAGTATATGTCTCGCTGATATTAACAGTAGAAAGTTAAGTTGAAATGTGCAGATTTTAGTCAGCATAGCCATTCCTGGAATTTTGAATCCAAGAACTGTCTATTACGAAACAAGAACTTTACTGTTCATCTGCACTTAACTGTTCAATGCTCATCTATATTCAAGATGTATACACTGCAATAATATGGTAAAAGTCATTGGTTCACATCAGATTATTATAAACAATTCATGAATTACTTAATAATGTGGTGATGTCGCCTTTTGTTGTTTCATTTTGTGAAATGTAAATGCAGTTTCTTGTCCTCGTCCCTCTTCCTTCAGCTCGTACCTACTTTTTAATACATATGAAAGAAGCGAATATAGAGATGACGTCATAAGGCGTCGGACAAACAACGGATATGAAGGCATAAGTCTTAGAATATGAATGACCTTTTTTCCTTTCTCTCTCTCTTTTTGTTGCGGTTTATGTGTGCATAAGCTGGTTGTTGTATAAAATGCATACTTTTTTTGCCATAAGTTCTGGTATAATTCGACATCCATTTACAGTCTTACAGTCACTTGTTTTTTTTTATCTGCTGCTGATGGCAAAGGAGAAACTAAAATGTGGTAGAATACATCATCGTCTTAATAATGAAGTATAAATGTTAAGTAATTGTTTAATGCAAAGCACATATTGTTATTATTCATATCATATCCAATTTCTTTCTACCGCACTCATCGTATAAATTGTTTGTATCTTCTATGGACTCTGGAAGAAGAGGGAACGGAAGCCTTCGAAATGTGGTGCTATGGAAGGATGTTGAAAATAAAAGGTGTGAATAAGGTATCAAAGGAAAGTATTGGAAATGATACGGCAAAAAAAAAAGTAATATACTGAAGAATATCCCACAAAGCAGAGATAGAATAATCAGACACATGAGACATGGAGGAATCGTGCTGTTCCCAGTAGCTATGGGCGGAATGGAAGAAGGAGAGTACCTAGAGATGGCTGCGATTGAAATATACGATCCATATAATACTCATACAAGACGTAGGAAAGAAAAAGTACAGGGAAATGTAAAGTTTGGCTTAGGATAGGAAAGATAGGAAAACTGCGTCAAAACAATCGAAAGACACATTGGAAATCAATCGAATTAATATTACTCTTTGACGCTCAGGCTCACGAAGATCTTTTGAATTCGATGACAAAATTCCTTGTTAGAGTTGCCATGTGCCTCGTGGTGCTTAGTCAGTACTTAAAATTCTGTACCCCGTCGGGAACTGAACGTAAGATTTATGTACCAAAAGAAAACATATGGGGAACATGTAGGCTATTTCGATTTATTTGTCTTAAATAGACAAGGCTTACGTAGTGGTTCATGATAATCTTAAGATAGCCAAACTTAGTTTGAGGAAGTAGACCACTGTCTGCTATGTTAAAACAAAGAAAGAAAAATAATAATAATAATAAAAAAGTTTAACAATAACTTTCTTGATGAAAATGATCCACTTGCGCCGTAGAGTTAGGCAACTATTTTTTCACCTAAGTATGGAGGGTCATCTACGTACGTATTATACGGCGCAAGTGGACGCGCCGTATGTAACTGTAGACGAAGAGGTGATAATGATAAAGAAATTCAAGTACTTGGGATCAATATTACAACAAAAAATGCAAGAATAGGTGTAAGTAGGAGAATTAGTAGCGGTTGGACAGAATGGAGAGAAATGAGAAAACAGTAGTGAGAGCTGCCGCTTTACACGTAGGAGAATGTTAAACGGTGAAGAAGAGATAGAAGCAGGAGTTGTATGTTGCGAAGATGAAGATGCTGCGGTGAATGTGTAGAGTGATGCGAAAGGACAAAATTAAGAATGAAGCGATCCGAGGAACGTAAAGGTGAGGCTACTAGCGGAAAAGCTACAAGAAAGTAGACTTTGATGATATTTGGACATGTAAGACGAAAAGTGGAATACTTAGCTCTCCAAGTGGATAATATGGAACCGAATGAGAAACGGACGCAAGGCCGACCAAAAAAAAAAAAAAGTGTGAAGAACGATATGGTGCAGTGTGGTGTCACAGTAGATATGACACGATAGAAACAGGTGGAGAAAAGCGTACCGAAAAGCCGATTCTAGATAACTAGAAAAAATATGCAGAAAAAGAATTAATTAACATTGTACTTACAATGACTTCCAGTCTTTTATAACTAACTGTGTAATGTGGAACCCGAAGGTTCAATGTTGCGTTAACCAAAGATCTTCATTGACTTCTGTCCTTAGCCAATTTGAAGGGTCCAAATATTCGCCTCAGGATTTTATTTTCAGATATTTTTAATGCGTGTTCTTTCCTAAAAAGTAAGCGACTATGTTTCGCAACCATACAGTACACAGGCAACACAAAGATAAAAGATTTAGTAGTGAATAATAACATGAATTCCCTTTTTTCAGTCAACATTTAATTTTTTCGTGAGCATAGTTTTGATTTGTGCATGTTGATTCTAGATATTTGGAAGTGTTCATTTTGTCGAAAGTATTAGATACTTGATACTTTATCGTATCCATATTTTACAGTATTACGGTCACAGCGAATTTCCATTTCTCTGCACGTACTTCACGTGATGTTTCTTTAAAATGCAGATGAGAACTTCTCTGGATTTGATATATATATATATATATATATATATATATATATATATATATATATATATATATATATATATATATATATATATATATATTAAAAATGTGGTTGAAATAGTGTTCTAATAGATCTTCAATATGCTTTTGTTTTTTGGTATTGAAAACAGTTTGGGAAATAGAAAATGGCAATCTTACATACCTAGACAGTTTAACACGAAGGCTACAGGAAACTTTTGCATTTGCATATAGATTGAGTTAAAGTTTATTTTAGTGGCAGTCTAAAATATAACTCAGTAACATGTACGCACAAAAAAAAAAAAAGTTAAATGTGTATTTTGACTCATAAAAAGATTGTATCGTTGTTAAGTTTTTTCCCCCTCTATTCTCGTCTGTTGAACCCTCGCGCACATTCTTTTCTTATTTTCTTTCTTCAATGATAGCATCATGAAGAAGCTTAGTAAGCCAAGTGCTATTTCCGAGTGGTATCAAAGGCGGCCTTGCCCTGAAGTAATTAAGGAATTAATACCAGCTGTAGGCCAACTGCTCTCCATCACCATACAATGAAATATGTGCGGTCTTCTGGGTGACATTCTCAAACATACACACACACACGTACTAAAGTAGCTTGTGTGAATTTTTTTTTCCTCCACAGTCGTGGGACAAACCTCTTACAGCTATTGTAGTGGTTAAATGCTTTGTACTCATTCCCATGAAGTATGGGAAGATATGATTTAAAGGAAAAGAAAAGGTGTGCAATTTTCAGGCTGGCGAAGTAGTTGTTTTTTTAAGAAATTTATTTTTTAGATCGTTAGGTGAATGTGTTTTCCGATGGAGATATAAACTGTAAAACACGTGTTGCGCGGAATGTAGATGAAGTATTGTTGTTTTCTTGATAACTATTTCAACATTTCACATCTCCTGTAAGCATTGCGTTAATGAAGATGAAAAAAAAAAAAAAAAAAAGACGACGACGACGACGACTTCGTCTGATTTCAATTGTGTTGTAATCAAAAACAAAAAGCTATGTAGCATTCAGAGGTGAAGACAAGGTAAATATTGTCTACTAAGATCTTTTAAACAAAAAGTTTTTTTTTTTTTCTAATGTTCTCTAGTTTGTTCTGAAATAACTCCCTTACCAAGTAAGTAATACTTCTTAGCACATACCTAGATGCAAATGCCACACTTAAAACTATATTCATGAAATATTTTGGAGGCTCTGGAATTTCCGAGTGTCCAGCTTTTCAAAGGAAGAAAATAGCGGACAGAGCCATCTATATAATCTGTATATATATTATGTTGTATTTTAATGAATGGTTTACTGTTTAATAACCGTGTCGGAATAGGATAGTGGTCAGTACTCTTGATTCTCGGTCGGAAGATTATGGATCTGATTCTCGCATTTTCGGCCATCGTGACAGAAGTTTTTCCAACGTTTTTCTTTAGTTAGACCAGAAAAATACCGGGACGGTACATATTAGTGGCGATTTACGATTTTGTTTCGGAAGGGGAGGGGGCTTTGCCTGGAAATGTGAAAATTCTGCAAGATATTCCATTTACTTTACTATAGTAAGTAAGATTTCGGGGTGGCTTAAGTCCGGAAGCCCCCTCTTAAATACGCCACTGGTACATATAGACCCTGGTGACTTCGATTCTACTTCCTTTCTGATAGTTATCTTGTAGGAGCGCTACTGGTAATATATCATGGAAGATAAGTAGTTATGTATCTTCAGAAGGAAGTCTTGACGAATACTAAACATCGTCTGTATGGACCTCTAATCAAGATGTAGGTATCTCAGGAACTTTTTGTTGCGTTTTGGAAACTTTGGTGTGATTCTCTTACTATCTAAGAAAGTTTTTAGTTGAATTAGAATTGTTTCACTGGAAGAAGTTATTATATGACAAATATACAAGAGTACCACAAATAATATTCCTGATTTCGTTCTCAAGTTGTGTTCAAGGGTTCTCAAGGGTGTTATTTTGAAACACCCTATATATATATATATATATATAACATACAGTATGGCGCTAAATTCGTTGTACAAAAGCAGAGGAGTGATTCCTGGGAGTAAAACAAACAAAAAGTTCCAATAAACAGGTCGAAAACCCCATCGTTTACGTGTTACAGGCTGCCGAAATCATGAGAAAATGAATTTTAAAGGTTCATAGCTCTAAAACTGTGGGACCTACCTTGGTCGGGTCAAGACGTCACTTAGGAACTAGTATGTGCCCTATCCAAAAATGCATGTTTCAGAATCCTGAGGTGCTTCCACAACAACTTTTATAGAGGGAGTTTGAGTACGGGCCTATGATATATAGTACTCTCCAACTACCTCCGTAAAAATTGGTACGTGAGTACCTTAGGATTCTAAAACATGCATTTTTGGATAGAGCACGTACTAGTTCCTAAGTGAAATCTTGACCCGACTACGGTAGTTTTGGGGCTATGGACCTTTAGAATTCATTTTTTCATGTTTTCGGCAGCCTGTAACACGTAAACGATGGGGTTTTCGCCCTATGTTTATTGGAACTTTTTTTTGTTTGTTTTACTCTCAGGAATCACTCCTCTGCTTTTGTACAACGAATTTAGCGCCATACTATATATATTAACGTAAAAATAGATACTACACAAGAACCACGCCGATGTGTTAAAGTAAAATTGATACTAAAATTATACCATCAAGCCTTTCATTATGGCGCTAGCAATAAGAGAGACACTAGCACTATCGGCAGTATAAGATACAACATAAAATTGTCTGTATCAATCGAAAAATGTTACATATTGTAAGTGATGTTATCAGGCACTTGCCGAAAAAAAACATGATCTTACAGAAAAAGGTACTGTTAAAAAAATGATGTTACTCTATATGAATTCATCCGGTGAGAAAAATTTTGTCAGTGTTGAAACACGGTTCATTTTCTTATTTTAGATAAATACAAAGGTAACTTTAAAAAAATAGACGATGGCATTCTATCTACACTTCTCTTCTTTAAAAATGAATAATGTGCTGAATTCAACAATGTCCAGTCTATTAAACAGTGTATTCGGGAACAGTGTATTCGTTTTCAGATTTCGCTCTCTCTGTAAGCAGACGGACTATTCCATATTTCTTATTTTAAGTATATAGAACACTAACCTGTAATTATATATGGATTCTAATAAATAAGAACAACTTATTATTATAGAACAAAAGTATCTTTATTCTGAAGAAAAGTGAGGTTGTTTCTGACTGTGAGACATGGTACTCGTTAAGAGACACTTAACTGTACAGCAAGTAATAAGATGATTGGTAACCTTGTGTTCTTCTCCCAGTTTCTGTTGGACAACCCAAACGCCTTTATCCTATAACCTCTGTTTACAAATACACTATGAACCTCGGGTGTATTTCCCATTTTAGCGATGCTATACATCTTATTGGTTTCAGCGTAATTACCCACAGTTTATTCAGCGACTGATTAGCATTATGTATAATAGTTACACATTATGGAACGTACATTATTCACATATTTCATATCTTATCTTTTTCGCACCACAGATAACCTGTTTGAAGATTTTATTTTCGGAAACCATCAAGTTTGAGTAAGTTAGTGATCTACGTTCAGATCCATATAGTTCAAAGGTCAATATTCAAATCCATATATTTCTATAAAGTTTGATATAATTACTTTGAAATTAGTCACGAAAAAATGAAGTCCTTGCATTTCTACGTTAATTTCTTTCCGATTCGTCATAACTACACCTCGACAAGCATCCTCTCTGTCTTTCCGTTACTGATTACAACATTGCTGGTGATTCCACAAGTACGTTTACGAATTGTGTCATCATATACTTTGATTTACCTAAGCTGTTTCTGTTTTTACCATTTTTTGATATGTTTTGCCGTGTGAATGTTTTTTTTCTTCTCATTTTCTTATTTTGTCCTGTCCTTATATTACTTCTTGTCAAGTCTAGTTCGTCTGAATATATATACCATCTGATTAAAATAATCCATTTTAAGTCATTTACCCCTATTAGTTTCTCGAGTTACATCTACGAAGAAAGTGTACATTTTGTTTCATGCTGTTATGGATTCCGAAAGTACAGGTAGATTTCTTTCTATTCGTACAGGAATTATGAAACTACTTTATTTATATTGCCCGCTTGAAGATTAATAGCCTAATTACAGTATCAAAGCTGTATAAGGCATCCGATACAAGATGTTGACTTACCGTTTTAAGGAGAAATTCCAACCAGCGTAATGCATTCAATACTCTCTCAACTAGAATCGAACCGAAGACCGTTACTGATTACAACATCGCTGTTGAGTATGTTTTCGAATTGTTGTCATCATGTAGTACTTTGTTTATTTACTTAAGCTTTCAAGCGTGCACTGAAGGTGGGCGCTGTAATCACAAGATCAGTGGGAAGGGTTGTATATGAGACGCGGTTTGAATCTGTATTACGTGAACTTCTACTCAGCCTAATCTGGGTATCCTGCACTAAAAGATAAAGATTTAGCCATTGTAGGAATCCCGTGAAACTTCTAAGTTCATCAAAATCTGGAATGCGTTTTCTTTCTTCCTTCACTATTAAATGTTTTCTGCACTCTTATACTTGCCAAAAAAAAAAAAAAAAAAAAAAAAGAAAAGAAAAAAGAAAAGAAATTACAATGTGCGGAGTTTTCATTTTTCAAGTTTTATTTTCTTTTTTTAAAGATAACATTTTCGCTGAGTTTTTTGAAAACTGACGGAAGACATCTAGTAATTGATAGATAATCCTATTACATATAATAATCACGGAAATGGTGCGTGTCTTCTTCCATTATTGTCTTCTAATGAAGTTAGTTATCAGCGCTTGAGATCGAGTGGAAACAATCTGCAACTTTCCTTTTGGTTGTGTGTGACACGTGTGGAATCATTTCGAAGAGCGAGAGAAGATAGGAGTAAATAATGTCCGTACTTATTCCCCAAAGATAGAAGGAGACAAGAAGATAAATTCCAGTCTGGAGCGGGTTCTTAACCTCAAGGTTTCTTTCACGATCTATCATTCACAGTAAACTCTTGGTAGATGTGCTGACATAAATGGTGATGTGAGAATCTCTTCAGCTACAACGATGTGGATTGTTAGATTTGTGAAGTACAGTAAATATGGTGGTCGTGAACCTTCTAATAAATGGCTTCAAACCTTTCTGTTGTCCAGACTTTAAACTTTGTTATGAAATAGAATTATATTTCATCTGAAACTGCCGTTGTGGCCCACTCAAATTGAATATTAGTCCTCCCCCCCAAAAAAAAAAATCGGAAAAAATTAAGTTCAACAAATTTTCGTATCACACACTGTAGTTTGGTTAAAAATCACAAACAGAATTTAGAAATCACGATAGCAAGTATCTTCATTTTTTTCTACCAGGACTGGCTTTTATGAAATGTATTACCCTACCTATTCTATAAAATATTCTTGATATCCTGCAATTTATTAAAATAAACTAATGTGTATTTTATGCTAATAATAAAATATAAAATTAAGGGAATTTTAATTAATATTACTCTAAAATTATAAGTACACTGATATTCACGTATGCATAGTATATATATAATATGATAAATTTGCTTTCGAAGTGGACTGGCGTAATGTGATCCGTATAAAACATTCTTACCGATAAAAGTGGTTCTCACTAGAAAAAAGAAGTTCGGGAAACGTAGTTCTGTACTGCTTTATTAGCTCAAGCTCCCTTTGTTCGTAAGACAAATCAATGAAAGTGTAAAAGCGTATACAAGCTTTTGGCTTCTGTTGTCAACAGTGGTTCCCAATCTTGTTTACCTGGCGACACCGTCATAAACCCTGCATGCTTCGCACCTGCCCCTTTCACACCTCTTAACCTTTCGTTTGCCTGACGTTTTTTTGTGATTTTAGATACAGCATTGCATTCTCATGTTTTCAATAATAATTATTTTGTAATTATTTTCAGTTTTTACCAGTTTTGTTCGTAATGGGACCACATAGGTCTTTCTCAATAGTAATTTTCCATTTCTAAAAAAATGAATGCCTGTTTCTTAAAACCTTCATAATATTTCGTCCCTTTGTTTGCAAAGTGTCGTATCTCAGTTTTTCTCAGTTTTCAGGAGAGCGATTTGAAATTTTGCACCTATTTTACTCTCCTGTTACGCTCGTGTTTACCAACAAATATTTACTAATTTTTGACACGATGTAGCCAAAAGTACATTTGTTAATACCACGTGTTCAAATTATATAATATTGTAATATTAAGCATAAAAAAGTATGTTATTTGAGATACGTCACTTTGCAAATAAATGTTTGTTTTAAGAATGAATTACGTCACTGTGCATAGTTCTTGAGATATAAGAATAATGCCAAATTGAAGTTGGAAAACTGTAAATATGTCCATTTGCGTACATTTAAGTTGCTGTATTCATCTTTGATAGACTAGGCTATAAAAAATAGTGAACAAACGATAGAACCAAAATTCTTATTTTTTCATTAATTAATAAAACTTGTTTATGAAATTAATAGTAAAAGAACAAACTAATATGACCTTTCACGTAAAAAAGCAAACAATGTGGTATGAAACTAATACTACAAATTAATACTATTACGTGAATATCTTGGTGTATGAAAGAAAAAACAAAATTCAAGACAGCGTCTAAATAATAAAATTGAAAATAAGTTATCTTAACCAGCCTAGGGTATAGAGTCTAATAATATTCTTTTAACTAAACATGAGTATGGGTATAACTTAAATAAGTACAGTTAATAGCACCCCCATACAATACTGAAAATTACTGAACCATATCCATAAAGTAATTGGCAAAAAACAGTACTGAAGTTAACGAAACTACAAAAAGAGAGAGACTTGTTTATGTTTGAAACCGCCGTAATGGTCAAGGTTCAAGTAAAATTGCTTGTGCTCAGACATTCGTATGACAGGGGTAGGTCCGTTGTACAGAGATATTGTCTGGGTATTTGTCTTGGGCGACTTTCATCTTTCAGCAGGTTAAGCTTCCCGACCTTAAAATCTCCTATGTTCTTGAGGCGCTTTAGTTGGAGTTCCTTATAGTTTAATTGTAGGTGGTTTTGTAGAAAATAGTTTTCGGCAGTGACGTTAACAAAGCGGGGGGGGGGGTGGAAAACGGGGCTTGTACCAGGGGTACCGAATTGGGAGGGCGCAAAACTTGGCAAATATTTGCTTTCACTATAAGCGAAGGAAGGAGTTTTAGCAAACTAAAGATCTTAAATAATAATAATAATAATAATAATAATAATAATAATAATAATAATAATAATAATAATAAAAACTACCCCAGAAACAACAGGACAACGACGACTGATTAACCTTAGGATCACATCCATAGAGCATAACTTAGCTTCAAAGCTATCTCTTGAGGACATCATAAAAACCTTTGCAGCCGAAAGAGCCCGTAAAGTTAAATTTTAGTTCCAGCTTCTTGTGTTTTCATTTAACTTATATCAATTTAAGAGATTTTCAAAATGTTCGAGTATAATACTCGAGACAACAGCTTGACTGTCATAATTACATATTCTGTTCTTAAGTAACAGACTGTTGATTCATTCTACACATATGCACATTCCGATATAATTCCAAAAACATCATGATTTGCAGTTATAAGAATATGTCAAACATGCTTTTCTCAAACTATTTAGCAATCAAATACTAATTGGTTTGGTGTTTTATCTTGTACTAAAAATTAAATTCTACACTGCAATTTTGAAATCAAGCTTTACCACTTCAAGAAAAAATGGAATAAGAGAATTACTGTGTGATGCCAATATCAGGTGTAGTGGAGGGGCGTTAAGTTCTTTGGAGAGTTGCTTGAAGTAGAGGAAGTTACTATGCTGTAGTTCCACTACCTCGAAATTCTGCTTTCTACGAGCCAGCTTGATCACAGGGACCAGTTATGATGGCACATAATATGCCTTGCTTGCTTTAAAAGAATATATTAAAACAAATTATTCATTAAGGTGAAAACACACACACACAAGTTGAAACTCTGTGTGAACAATGGAAACTTCCTTAAGTTTTCTTGCAAACTGTCGTATCTTGAGTGACGGCAGTTCGCGAGAAATTTATTTCTCTACAATTGAGATACGATGAACATCAAGCTGCTATTCCATAGTTATATTTAGAAATTTAGATGCGGCTGTTAAAGAGAATTATAGAGCTCCTAAAGGGGGATTCGGGGCTGGTCTTAACTCAAAACTCGATATATTTTTTTAAATACTACACTTTGCAAACAAAGGGACGATTTATATTGTAATTTCAAATGTAGTATATTTCTATCAGTAATTTTCTCCCCCTTGCTTGCTCTTCCCCTTCCACTCCCCGGTTAGGAATTGTAATAATTTGTTCATGTTAGTTCAAATTTATTGATGTTCTGAATTCCCGTTCCCATTTGAAAATCGCTTCTAAATTAACGTGATGGAAGTTTAGATCAATGAAAACAACTATCTCAACGGATCTAGTAGGACATAAATATGTACCCAGGCCATCAAAATGTAAGATGGATATATTTAATATAACGCAAGAAAACAAATGCTGTACAGGCTTATAATTAAAGCATCATATTAATTCATTTTTACTGACTATTGTAATGACAACACATGAACGTTGAAAGCCCTCCTTGTTGGTCTAGTGGGTAGCGTGCGCGCCTTTGATATACATCTAGTCCTTGGTTCGATTCTTGGTGGGAAAGCACAAAAATGTAATGTAAACTAAATTTCATTTCATTTCATGAGCGTTAAAAACATACTTAACAAATCTCATTTATGTACCACTGGCACGGTAACATTTCGTATGAGCTTTCAACAGTAATCTACGAGCATTGAAAGAATACAGTTTCCTTTATACTAGTACCTATGCTCTAACACCGATTGAATGATGAAATGTTTTTCCATGATCAGCTGATAGGACTGCTGAGCGGATTGTGAAGAAAATGGAAGTGTGCAGCAAAGAACCCTTCTCAACTTCGGAGTTCTTTCCGTCACTAGTGTCAACTGTTCGTTCTTAGGAAACGTAAGAATAAACTATTATGGTCTGCGTGTTATATGTCATCTATGATATAGTATTCATCTGGATGCTTGACAGATATGTTACTGTTTAAACAAAAATAACTTACTGATAATTATGATCCTGCATGTTGCTTACATGAAGAGTACGGTGGATGACAAAGTTCTTTATGTGCCGTTTAAATATTTCCGAAGATTTACAACACACGTTAACTTCGTAAAGGAGTCAAGTGTTGTCTTCACAATAGGTTTTATCTTAGATTCGACTTCGGAGATGTTCCATGCATATATCATTCACTAATATGGATTATTTCGACACTTCTTGGTATGTCTACCGTATAATGACTGATCTGCCTCGAATAGCAGAAAATGATGTAACTTTTAGTGTGAAATATCTTTCTCTCTCACACACACATTACTTACTTTCGAAAATCTTGCAAATTGAAATTTTTTAAAAGAGAAAGAGGTGTTCTATGGTAGTCACGGTTGTAATATATTTGCATATTTCCTGATTCACACGTACAATTAATTTTAAAAATAGATCTCTTACATGGCAAAATTCAGTTAAGGCTCTTCGCAAAGCTCATCCACACTTTCTTGAATTTTAGCGAATAACGTAAAGACAAGAATAATGTAAAATATACAGAAAGTGAGTCAGGTGTTATCCACAAACTTCTATCATACGAACTAATAATTGTTTTCAAGGGGATACGGACAAAATCTCGCAGCCGAAACCTCGCCACCCAAAATCTCGCGGACCAAAACCTCGCCGCCCAAAAACCACGCGGACCAAAATCTCGCTTGGCAAACCTTGCGGAATGAAACCTTTCCTTAAAATTTCTTATACAAAATATCGTGAGCGCGGGCTTTCTCGGGGTATTCCCATTTCCTTCCACTTTCTTCATTCCATCATTTCCTTCATCGTGATCATCCACGTCTCCTTTAACCTACAAGACAAATCGAGGGACGTAAAAACTTAGATATAATTTCATACTTTCATAAATATTGCTGAAACCTAAAATGGGTTTGCAATCTACCTTAAACGTGACTGGTTTTGTGACGTAAAAGGCAGTTAGAAACTTCCGGAGGCATGTCAAACGGAGACCTTTTGTCTGGGTTGCGAAACCCAAACCATTCTCATACATGAAATTACTGAATGGCCTTAACAATCACCCAGTTCCTCCAAGAAGTAATTTAAATTAATGCAAGTCTTGGAGGCGTAGAAAACGTAGCTCAGAATTGATTAGAAACTTGGCAGTAGAAATTCAAAGATAAAATTCGACAGCACAGAAATAATTTAGAATAAGAATTCAATGATCTGTTGTTGAATATTTGAATAATCACAGAACATGGTATGGACTGGTATGACTTAAAGACTAGAGAAGACAATGTATAATCACTTAATTTTGGTAACGGTGGTAAGCAGAACCTCTGCTGGACAGAATGACGGAGTAGAAAAATTAATAATGAATAATTTGACTCGCAGAGTTTCGACGTCAAAATAGAACTTCCCCTACCCGGAAGAGAATCCGGTAGTATTTATATTATTTTTCTGTCATGTCAACATTCTTTCTGCGTCTTCCTAGTTCTATAAGTCATAGCCGGTCATTTGCATTGTAGAATTCAAGGCACTCTAAATTTTCCATTGGATTATGAATCCTAAAGAATATTAAACTGCCTCCACTTCATGCATTGCCTATTTAATACATATTTTAAAATTCAATTAAATATTTTGTTTGATTACACATTGTGGTACACAATAATATTATTAGATTTTGTTAGAATTTCCTAAGATCACTGTCAAAGTGAAATAAAACCATCCCAGGCTCAAAAACCATATATGTTGAAAATTTGATCGAGACCAGTCGAATGGTTCAAGAGTTATTAAGTCACAAGCGCAGCTACTTTTATTTTTATGTATTTCTATATGTCTCCCCTTCCCCTCCCCGTTCCCGTCAAAGTGAAATGATAAAAACCATGCCAGGCTCTAACCTGATCTGCGTGGCAAATTAGATCAAGATTGGTCTCGTAGTTCGAGTTATTTTCATTTATTTTTAAATATCTCCCCCTCCCCTTCGTTGTGCCGTCAAAGTGAAATTACAAAATACATCCAAGGCTCGAACCTCAACTATGTTGAAAATTTCATCGAGATCGGTCTAGTCGGGTGGCTCAAGAAGTATGATGTCACAAACATAGTCATTTCCATTTTTATATAGGATAGATTTTCAAAGCCCGCGTTAGAATTTTTCTTCTCATTATTTTAATGCAATTATATGTTATTACCAAATATATACATATAGCAATATATAGAGCATTCTACATCGAAGAAATCGTCGTGACGAGGTTTTATACTGACGACATTTCTTCTCAGGCGAGATTCTGTGTCCAGAGATCAGGGCCGAGAGGTTTTGGCAGGCGAGAGTTTGGGTATGACGACATTTTGGGACTCGAGGTTTTGGACAGGCAACATTTTGGCAAGGCGAGGTTCTGGTCGCGAGATTTTGTACCCAAACTGTTTTCAAGACCCTTTGTATAGCATATAGGTACATTTGGATGTCCAATAACTATGACTATAAATTGTGCACCCCAAATTTCTGGTCAATAACAAAGTCTTTTGAAACTGTCATTGTTTTATTTAATGCTATCTTGTAGATAGTACCTGGATTATTTTCTACGTCTATATTATAAAATTGAAAGTGAGTATATTTATTACTCGAATCTCTTCAACCAGCCGATCGATCTGGATCAACTTTCAACATAGATAAGGTTCAAGCCTGGGATGGTGTTTTATCCTTTAACTCTGGTGGTGCAACGTAGGGGAGGGATATATATATATATATATATATATATATATATATATATATATATATATATATATATATATATATATATATATATATAACAAGAATGAAAATGAAAGTGACTGAGACTTAATAACCCTTGAACCACCCGACCGATCTCAATATAATTTTCAACATAGATACGGTTCAGAACTGGGATAATCCTTATCATATCATTTTGAGGGTATAACTTTAGGGGATGGGGGAAATATTTTAAAATGATCAAAAATAACCCATATTAGTGTCGAATCCATAGTTTTCGGGGATGTCGTTTAAATCCAAACTCAGTCAACATTGCCCTTTATGTCCAAAATGAAATGTATTCTCCCCGTGCTAAGAACGAATATTCTGCTAGTTATATATATATATATATTCTTCATTGTCTTTACGTTATTCACTAAAATTCAAAAAAAGTAGGAGGTAAATTTAGTTAAGAGCCTTAAGTCATAATAATTTCCTCTTTAAGGGAAAACTGGGGAAGAAAAATTCTGATGTTCAGCTTTTCTCAAAAGTAGTGACATAATATGGAAAAAGAATGACGATTTTGAATTCAGTAGGAAAGAAAAATGTTTTAGAAACGTCCCTTACTTTTTAAGAGAAAAATGTTTTACACAGGTAATTTATTTGCACGTATATTCCAAAATGCATTCTACTAGATGTACTTTCTTTCCACGGTTTCTTCCAAATAAACCATGCATATCATTTGTTTAGTTTCCTTTAAAGTAAAATAACCTAATTTAAGATATTGAAAGCTTACGCCTGTTAGTCAGGTCATTCAATAACTACTGAAATAGTAAAATATTTTAAGAGCGAATGCATTTTTGGATTTCTACGCGTCTACCTTTTTTTTTTCTTTTTTTAAAAAGTGAAACAAGTTGCCTAAAAAACCAAATTGTACAAGTAGTTAATTTAGCTGATAGTATTGTACCTGAGTATTATAATTTGACTTTTTTCTGCTTCCAAATTAAACAATTCAAGAAATAATAAGATGGATAGAAGTTATCCTGATTTTGGTTTTCCTGTACAATAACGATTCGTAACTGTGAACAGCTAATCCATAGTATTTACACCAGTTAACAGCTGTTCAAGATCATGAAACATATTAACAAAACAAACCAGCAAGTTTATCAATGGGAGCACCCCTCTTAAATGTGACTACTACCATGGCTTAACGTCTTACCAGATGGTTACTGCCGTTGTTGCTTGCTTAGATATTAACCCTTCTGCAACCTTGCCAAATGTTGCATATTATACCCATCTTGGTTTTATCCACTTGGCTATTCGTAAGGCAGTGTTCAAGTAGTTCATATACGAGAGCTGATAAATATTTTTGTACATATTACTCATATTCATATTTGTGATTGGCTTTTCCGAAGAGTTCCAACTCGATGCGATGCACTTGTTCCATCGATCGTTCCAATCGTCAAACACAATCAAAGCTAATTTTTGAAAAGATCTATTGCTACCACCTCCAAGAGGTGCTTTGATGAAATATGTTCATCACGAAAATGTTTCTTCAAAATAGAAAATCGAAAAGAAGTCAAAGGGGGCCAGGTCTGGATTATACAGGGAGTAGGAAACATTTCACTCTTGAGATATATCTAGGCAACAATTGCCACATGCGCGCGAGCGTTCTGGTGAAGCAGTCGTGTTCTGACATTGAGATTGAGTTTTCCTCCCTAATATTGTTATGCAAGGTTTTCAGTACATTAGTATACTTTGTTCAGTTACAGTTGTGTACGCAGGTACAACGTGCTGATATACCATTCCTTGAATATCAAAGAAAGTAATAAACAGAATCTTTCTTGAAGAAACCTCGAGTTGAGTCGAAGCAGAGTCGAAGTGGAGTAACTACTGACATGTTAAAAATGAGAATAACTTAAAAAAGTATTAGGCCTAGTCTATATATCTAACATAAATAAAATAAAGAGCTTCTTTGTCTGTCTATCTGTCTGGGGCCTAGGGATCAGACGATTTGACCGAGAGTTACCAAATTTGGGTCACAGGTACCTTGATCCAGGCCCTAGACCAAGACGAAGGCGCTTGTTTTAAATTTCGAACCAGGGGGTCTCAGGGGGGGCATTTACCGGGTCATGTAAAAGTAGTAGAAAATGACCAATATTAGTGTCGAATTCATAGTTTTCGCAGTCGCTGAGATCAATAGTGAAACTCCGATCGCATTAACTTCCAAATTCACCCCATTCGGCTACGGCCGGGGTGACGGGGGGGGGTGGATAGCGAGATATGTAAAAATAATCCAAAATGACCGATATTAGTGTCAAATCTAGAGATGCAAGGGCTCGGAAAAAAACCGGCTTTTTTGGAAAAAAACTCGGTTTTTTCTGCTTTGCTTTTTTGCTTCGGAAATTTTGGGCTTTTTTCAAAATACTGCTTTAAATTGATAAAACAGACTTTGTATCGCTTCTCTATAACACAAAAAATTTTTTAATTAGTGGTTGATGCTGATAATAATATAAAACATCGAAAATAAACTATGAATTTCGAAAAAATATTTCAAACAATTTTTCTTCAATATATTTACATTATGAATTCCACAGGATTAACCAATGTATATAATAAGAATTTTTTAACCTCCTATATACAAAAGTAAGCAGAGTTGGCAAGAACCGTGGTTGTTTTTGAAAATGCCAAAAACCCGTTTTTTGGGGGATGTTTAAACCAGGCATTTTTGGTTTAAACCAGGCTTTTTTGACTTAGATTTTTTGCTTTATGTATTTATATTACATATTCACAGAAATAGCCTAAGTTTGTTTCGCCTTGATGTTATTATGCAACAGCGGGGTTATGCCGGAAGAACTCCCATAAGCTTAAAGAAGTGCGGTCAGTAAATTTCTTAAGTTGAGAATCTCTCGCCCTAGCCATTGGGTAATCCCGTCATTACTTGAAATGTAAGACAATAACGGGAAAATCCTGTTATTGCTTTGCATGTAAAATTTAAAGGTCAACGTACCATAATCAGTACGCTAAAACTGAGGTATTAAATTACAAATTTAGTACCGGTACGTAGATATCATTGAAAGTCCAATCCAAGCTAATGTTGGAAGCTACGTAGGCAATCGATAAATTTTGCCAATTTCTATCAATATATTTAAGCAATATTGGCTTCTTTATAAAACAACACGCATTTAGGCATGTAGAAATATACAATTTGGTTTGTTTCGTATATTTAGGCTTAAAATCCTTACGAAATACCGAGGTTATCAAGAAGAAGACTTTCGCTTAAACTGACATCCGAACCGCTACTTGGTTACGCATGAAAGAAGGATTGTGGTTCGACCGAGAATTGAACATGGGACACCTTGATTAAAAGGTGAAAGGGAAATAAAACTATTGCAGGTAGTTTGATATCTGGAAACGTTACCATGAAGTTCACACGATTCGCATTTTTCATTCTTTTTATTTTTGTGGTTTAAACCAGTTATTAAAAAAAAAAATAAGTTGGTGTAAATCAGCCAACCCTAAAAGTAAACACTTCTTTTTAAAGAATACACAAATAACTAGCAAAATAGTATGTAGTATTTTTACTTCAAAATATTCCATACCCTCTTTTTGAAACAAAATAAAATTAAAATAAAACATAAGAGAAATACTTAGATTTATGTGATACACTTAAAGGCTGCACATCTAGAGCTTTTGGTTCTGTATATTCTTGAAATTCTACAGTTAAGTTTTATAGAACCACCATCACAGTTTACCCAATCCTCAAGTTTTCTGAATTTTTAACAAGAGGGATTCAACATATCATTACAGAACTCCCCCCCCCCCCAAAAAAAAAGACTACGGAATATATTTAAGTTAAGCTAAATACAACTGCACAACAAACATGACTGAGTGATTAGCTTTTGCGCTTCTATCGGGAAGTCCGGGATTCAACCAGCATTCGACCATTCTGACAAATCTTTTCTTCATTCCATCTGTGAATGTAGAAATAGTGCGTGTACTGTGAGTTGGGCGACTTCCTTTTTTATTGTTTTTAAATCTTTATTATTACTAATTACCAGCAGTGACGGTTTTGCGAAGGTTAGGGGGGCGGTCTTTCGGACTGAAGCCCGTTTCCCAAAGTTACGGAATGTCTGCAACAAACGGAATATCTATTATTTATGTCTTTACTCATAAACTTTAAGCTCCCGTCAAATAAAAATTACGAATGTTTAAAAAAACTAAACATTAGTAAGAAACTCCTCCCAAAATACTTTTCTAAATCCGCCACTGATTCTCAGTATAAAATGATCTTTAAGGTTGTATCCGGAAGATTATTGCTAAACATATAAACGAAACGAAATATTAGTTATGCCTGTACTCATAAACTTCAAGCACTTCCGAAATAAAATTAGGACTTTTTAGGAAACGAAACAATCAGAAAAAACCCTCCTAAAGTACTTTTCTAAATCCGCTACTGATTATTTGTATAAATTGGTATTCAAGGTTGTGTCCGGAAAATTATTGCTAAATCACTTCACAGCTACAGTATAACAGAAATGTGGAAGTACGGTTTGACGGATATATTGAAAAACGTACGCTTTGACGGATAAATAGAAAAACGGGCAAGTTTAACTTTTGCGCTAGAAGCTAGAGTACTAAAAGCTCTTAGAATGAAACACGGATGACAAACTAGAGAAGAAAAAGGATGTCGATAACTCAAAAGTTAAAATAAAGTTAAATAGCCTCTAAAATTACCCTCAAATACTACATTCTTCATGTTAGCTTTAATTCGTAAAACATGTGCTCCATCCATCTTGATGGTGAATTTCAGAGCGAAATATCACATTCAGGTCATGGAATTTTTATCTAACTATAGAATATACTATAAGAAAGCTATTTAGATAGAAAAATCATGAAGTTGAAAAAAGCCAAAATTTCCAAAATTCTCGTTTTTTTCCCAAAAAAGCCGGCTTTTTATGTGAAAAAAACCATCGATTCAAAAAAGCCGGCTTTTTTGCATCTCTAGTCAAATCTAATTCACTTCCATTAGCGATTACTTTCAAATTCGACTATCATTGTATGCGGGCTGGGGTTCACCTGCGGGAGGGGGTTACCGAGACATGCAAAAGCAATCCAAAATGACCGATATTAGTGTCAAATCCAGTTTTCACGGTCGCTGAGATGAATGGTGATACTTCCACAGGCAATAGCTTCCAAGTACAGCCCCCATGCGAAGAATGGGTATTTCAGCTAGTAGTATATAATATCATAGTTAACTATTGTGATTCCACTGCTGGATGAAGATGTCTCTCTCTCTCTCTCTTCTAACTTGGGCAGTTTTTTTTTTTTTTTTAGGTTATTACGCAGTGATTCTTGATTGTTCACCTCCTTCTCTACGGACGCTTCCTAGTTTTTTTTTTTTTTTTTTTTTTTTTTTTGGTCCTTTAGTATCCAATTAAGACTAGCTTGTGTCAATCAACCACCATTTCTTCTTGCAGTATGTTCAGCTCATTGTCCCTTCAAAGCCTTTTATTTTTATGACAATGACAATGTTACTTGTGTTATCTTTGTGATCCATGTGATTTCTGCTTATGCTTATCTTTGTGGGTAATTCTATCATATGTCTCCCCATGCTTCGTTGTGTAGTCTACAGAAGTCTGTCTTAGTGTCCACGCCTCCGATCCAAATATCAAAACAGGCGGATATATATATATATATATATATATATATATATATATATATATATATATATATATATATATATATATATATATATAAAATATGCACTCTTTTAGAATGTTAACATTTATCGCCCTGTGAAGCCTATATAATTGGTTGTTTTTGTTTGGTACATGTTCATTGAATATAATGTATATAATCCGTATAAAGTGCTATACAAATATTGTGTGTGGCCATTCACATCTAAATCGTAGTAAATACTTCGTATAGTTTTTTGGACCGTAAGAAGTAGCATTTGCTAAAATTTTGAACGAATGTTGTTACTGTAGTACATTTATTTTTCCCTCTAAACAGCTGTAAATTTCAATTTTAACAGCAGAACAACTTTTAACGATAATAATAGTATACACTAAATTTTACTGCAAGAATTTCATTATTCTTCGTTAAAACAGATCTTTAATTATCATTCCCTTATATACCATGACATTGTAATGTTTTTGGCAGTAGAATTAGTCCATTCAACTAAGTAAAAAATTAAAAGTTCTAAAATTTTCCGTTTCTTCATTTTTAAAAATATATATATTCGTGAGAATAATAACCGGAAATTCGTTTTTCAAATGTTAACATTATATTTTTATTTTTGCTATATATTGCCGTGTATGATACAATGTAATTTGTCCAGAAAATCTGAAACTGATATAGTAGCATGTTTCTTGTTGAATGATATTGTGTACCTTCGTGATGACAGTAATATTCGTAAATACTTTGCAGTTGCGTGTCTTATAATTAAGGTGTTCGTAAAATACTTTTATATTTTCTTTTCTCTTGAGGGATTTCAATTATTTTTCACAAGGAATTAAGTCTGTCGTATGGAATTAAAATTCAAATCTTGTTCTCCTGATTCTTTCATTTGTCCAATTGTGACCAGTAAACAAAAACTAATAATATGTAACTATCCAATTTATTCAACAAATTGCAGGTATTGAAACACAACTACAATAATAATGCATGGATGTCAACTTGGCGAGTATTATGTACTGTATACACTAACTTTCGTGGCCTCCCGTCTTGTCTAGTGGCTAGTGCGTGTGCACGTTGTCTCGGGTTCGATTCTGGTGGGAGAGCACAAAACTTTCAATTTCATAATCAATTTTCATTAATCTTCCATCTTCTTTAGCTGGAAAGGCATAACCGTGGGACGTTAAACTAAATAATAATAATAATAAATTTTCGTCTATGTTGCTGTTATAAATACATACACCTTATTTGTTTACACTGCTATATACTTCGGCGTTCACGGATATTACATTCTTTCAGAGTATGTAAATAACATCATTCAGTGTGGCTACTGACTTCGTACAGAATTAATCTCTTGCCGTAGAGTAACCCATATATCAACTGCTAGATACATTTTTTTATTCTCAGACGTCACTTATCCCTTGTGTTTCATATTGAAATTTTTTTATTTTAATGAATGTTGATACTGTTAGTTGGCGACACTGCTGACACATGCTGTTTCATTCCCCTATAGTGTACGTGAAACAAGGTCCGGATGCGGATGTTGTGAATCGTGTCTGTTGCCGGAGGGTATTATAGAGCATGAGACAGATCCAAAAGATCTGTTTGAGGGAAAAACTAATCCAGCATCACAGACGCATCCGGTCGCTCATCGGGATCAGCAGCTGTTTGTTGTAAAAGAAAGCAGGGTTTTGGAAATTGGGACGGCAGCATCCAGATTGAATTGTTTGTTGTGAGGCGCCGTTTTGCAAACATTTTATTCCATCCCCCCTTTCAAACTTGACATTTGATCCGTAGTCTGAGTTTAACCCTTTTAGTTTTGTTTCTAACAAATGGTTTTAAATGCATTAGAATAAATTGTAAAAGCATCGTGGATTCATATGGGATGCACTGTGGTTTCATATCTTGCTATAAATAGTTATGTACTTAAAAACCCCATTGTTAAGAACACGAAGTCCATAAAGAACTATGGTACAACCGAATAATTTGCTACTGACATGAGTGATGTTTGATCAGCACATTATTTTTCATCGTCGCTGTTTCTGGTTCTAAGTATAAGTCCGCCAACATTTGTTTTAAATATCTGTCATAATTGCCTCATGAGGTTGGATCAATCAAAAAATTTTGTTCCTTCCAGGGAATTGAACCCGGGACTATGGTGTCAAAGGCAGATCTATTAAGCATTCGGATACACAGCGATAAGTATTCCTTGTATATACACGTACATTTGGAACAGAATTGATACTTTTATCCAGTGTGTTAGGATGAATCTGGGACCTTCACTGAACTCGACGCCATATCCGGCTATAATGGTGTTGCAAAGTCGCAGCATATTTCGAAATTTTACCTCTTGAAGGTTATCTTAGCAATCTATGAGTTGATTGATTCAGAAAGGGAATTAATAGAGACTTCAGCAACTAGGCTATTCGCAAATTGACATCGGAAATAGGATGAAAATAAACAATTGGATAACGTTTATATGATGGCTCCTCATATATATATATATATATATATATATATATATATATATATATATATATATATATATATATATATATATATATATATATAAAATGCTTTCTTTCTCACAAAATAGAGGAGATTCGGAAATTTTAGACAAAAGCTTCCATAAAAGCTACTCTTAGCAGCAAGTCAGCAAAGCGAGAGTAGCCATTTTCTTTCTTGGACGATTAAGAAGAATATTAGAAATACTGTAAAATGGGGGACCGAAAGGGGGGGAAATATTGAGAATTAGTACTAGAAATCCTCTTTATACAAGATAACCGTCTATCAGTACGTATGGCTGTGCCCATAGAAAACGATAATTATTTAAAATACTGTTTTATTCAGTATGAATCTTCATTACTTCCGCTTTTCCACCACTTCCATGGTTACTCAGAGAACCGTGTAAACTAGAGAATTTGGCAGTTGATATATTATTCTTACCTGTAGAATGTCTTTCTGAGCACAGTCTGGCTGCCCGTATTCCATTATCATCTCTATTGAACTTTTTCTCTATAAGATGCTCTTTTAACTCTCCAAACTGTTGGTAAATTGTTTAGGGCAAGATGATGTCTTGGTTTAGGGGAAGGTGAGAGATAAAAATGTTCTATTTAATGGATCAGTGACATCTTGTGATTCCAGCTAGTTGGATACTGTTCAGTTATATCAAAGATTGTGGCCATTCTGTTTGTCGACGCCATGGCAAACTTTTAAAGTAGGTCTCAATAAATTAGCTTTTACGTCGTTACAGCGGTATAGTTCGTACCAGGAAATTTAAAACTTCAGTTACTCAATGATTCCAGTCATCTTTTAATAATAATAATAATAATAATAATAATAATAATAATAATAATAATAAAGTAATGTTATATGTTTTTCTTTCTTTTGTTAATTATTAATGTGGTTCAACTTAGACAATAAAGTCCAAAATGATCAGGAAACACCAGAATTTTGATTATGATTAAAGCGAAGGCAACAAAATGTACCAATTTAATAAACTTACTGTTAGATCAGATGTTAAAATCAAAGATTAAATAGGTGTTGCGTGAAATATAATATTATTCATACTGAATAAAATAAGTATTTATAAGTAGGCAAGAGTTAGGTACAGTATCAGTATGTTAAAAATAGTTTTTGGAACTTGGGGAAAGGAGGCAGGGATAGAACGCATAAATTTCTTTTATTTTTGGTTTTGTGGGCAGTTATCAGTTACAGCTTCATTCCATGGCTAACCTTGGATACAGACTTTTGCTGTGAACTATTTATAAAAAGCAATTGCACACTTGCAAAAATACTCAGCTGTAAATGCAATGCCATTTCAGTTTTATTTCAATAAGTTTTTATTTCTTTTCTTTTTTTTTTTAATTCCAAACAAAGGAGTTAATGTATTTTTGGGAAAGAGAAAATAAACTCTTTAGCACGTAGCAGGAAATTGGCTCAAGATAAAGCGCTTCATGAAAATAGAATCGTATTCGAAAATATTCTTATTCTTTTGTTGTTTGGTCTTTGTAGCATTGCTTGTCATAGGAGCCTCTAGAGTCTGGTATATTATATATATATATATATATATATATATATATATATATATATATATATATATATATATATATATATATATATATATATATATATATATATATGTGCAACATTAGTTTACTCAAACCATAGATCTCAAACACTGTTTAAATGTTACATGATTTGTAGTATAAAAATTATAAACTGATAAAGTGAGTGTACGAATATAACGAAGAACATTTACCAACGTTTAAAGATACGCAAGTCATTACATCATATACTCCAATAATAAATGTGATTTAAGCGTTATATCACACCACTCATGGACCTCTCATGAGGTGCAAGGATTCTGTTAACTTCTAGATTAAATTAAGAACATAATCATGGCCTAAAGTTTGTATATAAATTTGTAAAATGAGACGAAAACTTCTTTAGAATTGAGACGAGACGAGAAAACCTTATATATCCTCTGTTTTTCACTCATGGTCAACATTAGTTGGGAACAATACGATACATATGATTCATTTCACATAGTACAGAGCGGATGTTCAAATTACAGCCGCGATGTGGCTTAGTAATGCATCTACCTACCAGTTGTACGGCCCAAAATCATTTCTGATTTATTCTTCTGTTCTAACCTCGTCAAAATAAAGCTAAAAGATTGGTTTAAATTTTTAGAATATTATTCTACGTAAACCGAGAGAATAGAGAGAGCCGGAGCGTGGTTCTCAATGTAACGAAGTTTCAAGCTTTACCTTAACTTGTTCGTGGATCACGGCAGCTTTATCCCGAATAGGGAGCATACCTTTACTTGCGTACGTGTGACTTTGTATTGCATTATTGATCGTAACATATTGCAAAAGAAGAAAGTAGTCAATTTTGAATATCTGAGTTCTCGAAACTTTTCAAAAAATAGCACTTAAAGAAATAAGAAAATGTTGGTTCACTTGCTTCTTATAGCTATTGTGACTTTGAACTTACACCATCCTGTACTACATATGGCATCATCATAAGAGAAAACGCAAGCTTGGGTGCAAAGGTGTTACCAAGGGGAAGGCTTTGCATGGAGACCTCTACATTGACATTTAAGTAGAACCTGTTTCAAAAAGAATATACGTATTTCGAATGCATATATTTATTAAACTTTAAGACATACGAATATGAAATTTTACACACATATTTACGTACCTCTCAAGTTCAAATTACAGTTCAAAGTTCAAATTACAGATGTTGAATATGTTCTCCATCAGCGACACGAACAATATCACATCGATACTCAAATTCTTCCCATACTCGGGCAAGCATGTCCTGCGTCACTGATGTTATGGCAGTATGGATCCGGTTCTTCAACTCTTCCAGGTTCTGTGGGAGTGGTGGTACATAAACGTTGTCTTGAACGAAACTCCACAGGAAGAAGTCACAAGGTGTCAAATCCGGGACCGTGGAGGCCAGCTGAGATATGCTAAGTCACCAGCTCCTTGATGACCAATCCAACGGTTCGGTAGAGTTTTATTCAGATATTCACGCGCTTGACGACTCCAGTGAGGGGGTGCCCCGTCTTGTTGAAAAATGAAGTTGTCTTCGTGCAGCCACGGAAACAACCAGTTTTTTAGCTTACAGTTAGCGAGATACTGGTGACTGTTAACCGTGTTTCTATTAATGAAGAATGGGCCGTAAACAGATGATCGGAATATCGTACAAAACGCGTTGACTTTGGACAAATCTCGTACATGTTCAATGACTGCATGTGGATTCTGTAGACCCCAAATTCGAACATGTTGTTTGTTTACCTGACCACTAACACGGAAAGTCGCTTCATCACTGAACACGATGCGTTGTGCAAAAGTGTTATCATTGTCAATAGCATTCAGAATCTCGTTACAAAATGCCACACGTTTGCGTTTGTCATCAGGACGCAGAGCTTGTAACAGCTGTAACTTGTACGGCTTCATAAACAACCGACGTCTCAAAACACGCCAAATTGTTGTCGGCACTTGTAACTCCTGACTGGCACGACGAGTTGATTTTGAAGGACTACGTTGGAAAGCAGTTTGAATTCGTGCAACATTTTCTTCAGGAACACGAAGGCGGCCAAGACTCTTTCCTTTACATACACATCCTGTATCTACAAACTGTCGATACCATCTGCGAATGTTCCACCTATTTGGAGGATCAATTTGGTATCTCAACCTGAAACGTCTTTGCACTGTAATCACGGATTTGCACTTCGCAAACTTGAGAACACAAAATGATTTCTGCTGCGGAGTAGCCATTTTAAACATATGACGGTTACCAAGCAAAACAGAAGACAACTGACATCTAGCGGCTATTAATACAAATTAGACTATGTATTCGTTTCTCCAATAGCCGAGCCGAGGCGCAGCGATCAATAGTTTGGACAAAATAATTCTTCGTAATACGTATATTCTTTTTGAAACAGGGTGTATATCTAAAATTGGAAATTTAATTTGGAAAAAAATAATTTTTCTTATAGCAGTAAATAATTTAATATCGAAAGCAATAAGAAACTATGTTTTATGGCGACTTCTCTCATGAAGTAATTACCTTTAAAAATCAGTTATGCAACCGCTCTTGCAGCGTAGTGTGGCTGGTTGCATATGCGAGTAGGATTTTAGAAAATGTTCACAGGAAAAACTACAAGAATCTGAAAGCTGTTACAAAGTGTCGATGCTTTTCTATCCGCTCTTAATCTAAATGCAAGGTTTTAAAGTCATATTTTTGGTTGCAAACAATATGCCTGTTAATAAAAATAAATAAAATAAAATAAAAAGCGAAAATCAATTCGTGTTTCACTTTATTTTCTTGTAAAATACGTTTCCGTACCTTTCTTATCTTCGATTCATTTATTGTAAAAGTTCCTTCTATCATAAACAAAAAATACAATTTTCTCTTTCATTATAATATCTGTAAATCAATACAAAATATAACCATTGTAAATTCCATATGTGGCTCATGCCTTTCGAATCTCCTGGAAACAAATGATGCCGGAAATACCTTATGCTTGATCCATCCATTTACATCGATTTCGCCTTAACCTCATGGTTAGCGCGTTTACGTCTTATGCTTGTGACAGCGGCGCCAAATCCTGATGAAAGTGCGATCCTCAAATACAATCCGCAAATACGAATCTCAATTTAATAATGAAGCTTATCTTTCATGACTTGGCTGTTACAGGATGTGAAACACAGTTCATCAAAATCGAATACGTTTTCTTTTTTTCAGTTCTGTTCGCTTATCTTAGGCTCTGATCCATTCGTAATGGCCTCCAGAAATCAAATAGATGAAAACTAAAGTATATTAATTGATTATATTTATCACAAATTGCATTACTATACATTATTGCATAAAATGATTATTAAACCGTTTTGTTTATCAGAATGTGAACATCGCCATACCAGCCTCTTTACAGCTAGAAAATTAGCACTATATATAGTATATAATCAATTAGTTTAAATGTTTATAGACTTCACATCATAAATTCTTTATAGGTTACCTCATTTACACTCAGTATAAGTAATAAAGCTCATATCATTTTCCTTTCTATTTTATTACTAGTGGAAAGTGGAATACAAAGATAACTTCTCTGAGCATGAATATGAAGGGGTTTCCACTGAAATATGAATATGAAATTTCACTAAAAATAAATTTAAAACGTTTAAATTTTGAGGAATAAAAGCATTTTAAATGTTCGTTTGGAAAGCTTTTCAATTTTGAGGAATAAGTACAAGAAATTGAGGAAACGCAGTCGTAGTCCACGTGAGAGCAGTACAGTGAGAGCTGTAGGCATGTGGAATGGGAAAAGATTTCATTGCCTTTCCTCCAAATGGGAGTCGTCTTGTCATGTGTTTATTAGACTTTAGTACTTATAGCAAATGAAGAATGTTCATAGTAGAATATGAAAAAAAGAAAGAAAAGGAACACAACACGTTCAAATTTTTAAAACAAATTAAACATCCAGTTTACCATCATTTTCCTGAGTGGATACATACAGGTGCACATTTATTCAGTATACTATTGCGTAACTGCGTACGAGTTTGTCCTTATGTTTTCTTCGAGTTCTAATTAATTTATTTATTTTATCATCTGTTCGGGGTTCGGATCCCTCTTGGGACAGAAATGTTATGTATTATCTTCTCATCATTTCTTTCATTATCACTATTCACTTCTAATTATCACCTCTTCTCCGAGAGAACAATCGTGAGACGTAAAACTCAAATAAATACATAAAGATGTCATTTTGGCTGAAGAAAATAAATAGATGGCAGTTCAAATTAAATAAATAATAGTTACGCACAGAGAGCAGCGACACTTGTGTTGGCAAAGAAACCAGGGCATCAACATAAAATGAAACTGTTGGGTACATTAGACAACGTTGACTAAAGTGATGGTATGCAATGGTGCAATATAGTTTTAGTGTATTTTATTTCAAATATAAATGTGTTGCTTTGATAGACTACACATGTAATTCACCACAATATTTAGTACAATGATACCAGATATTTTAAAATTATGTCTGAAAATGGGAGTGATATGCCTTTTAAGTTTCTCATTCCTGAATGAGTCTTGTCCCATAATAGTCAAAAATACTGTCGAAATCTTTTACTGTACAGCCCCATAGCAGAACATGCCACGATCTGCGATGTGATTGCAGAAAATTTGCCGCGCTTGTGCAGAAAAATTGCTAGAGGAAAAAAAAATACAGCCAACAGAAAAGAGTAAAAATATGCCTGCTATGTGTAGATGTCTTAAATCCACGGACGACTCATATAAATATAGTTTGAATGTTTTGTACGTCGCGTAAAGCGTATTTTTAACAATCACAAGTATTTCTTTTGCAGAATTCCTGCAGAAAACTTTTGAAGAATTCCTGCAGAATTTTTTTAAGAATTCCTGCAGAATTTTTTTAAGAATTCCTGCAGAAAATTTTTGACTTACAAAAGCTAATCGCAGAAAGACAAAGAAAGTTCTGTCATTGGGCTGTACAGTACATGTTATGAATGTAAATGATGTTGATCTTCTTCCCTTAACTTCATATTGTCCCTGACCTTCCAAATGGTTAACAGTGTCATTCCGCTCCTCGCGATGACAAGTAGTTCGATTCCAATGCTAAACTATTATAGATAGATGTTTCTATAATAGTACTAAAAAAGGGTGTTTCAGTCCCAAACAAATCATTTATATTGTTCTCAAACCCTTTCCAATCCCAATTTCTGAAATAGTATCCCAACTTTCTTATCTGTTCTTCGAGCAGATAGACCTAAGTGCTGGTGACTTAGTGACTTTTTTTTTTTTTATCCAAAGCGGCATTACCGTATTTTTGGTGAGCCTACGTTACGTTCATGTCCTCCTCTCAGTTATTAGTATGTGTATGAAAGAAAAACAGTTCTATCCAGATGTTGTTAATGTTTCATATTAACAGTAACAAAACAATAAAGAAGATCCCTCTCATTAGATAAATGTGTTTCAGAATGTACTTGCTTTGAATATTTAGAATTTCTTTTCCTGTTTTGGAACGTGAGATTTTGTGCATTAATTCTATTACTAATATAAGTGGAGTAAAATATTACGGGCTTATCTATGTATAAACAGAAAGGTCGGAGAAATATCGTACTTTAAAAAGAAGTCTTATATTGATTGTCTTGTTTTGGCTTAAAATGTTGATTTTGGAAAATGAAGAGAGAATACGTAGTTACGTATTCTCAAATCACTGTTTATCACATCGATGTTCTATTCCACGTGGCATAGAGTTTAACATTAACGTCTTTGATGTGAGGGATCAGGTTCTATTTTATTGTAGCGTAGGTTTGAGCTTACTTCAAACTATCCTGTTCCATTCTCATAAGAGGGATAACAGTTCCCTATTTGTTTCTAAGGTGCTCTAAATATTGAAGGATAATTTAAAACATTAGATTAAAGGAAGCGAATTCTGCCGGTATGTTGAATCTACATACTATCATCTTTGATATTAATGTCACCAGAAATTAGGTGAAAATAGCTTCATGAATATTCCTTTGGAAACATACATCTTCGTTAATGAATAAGTAATGTAATTAAAGGTGAAGATACATTAATCGAATTTCAATATATTAAATAGAAAATGTTAAAGTATCCCATAAAATTTCTCAAATTGCCTAAGAACCGCGCTTGGTTCATTGATTTTACTAAATGCATGCTAGAAACTAAGGTATTTAGTTGAAACTGGAAACATTAGCGAGAAAAGCGAGAATGAAATTCCTGTGGAAAAGAGTTTGCACTGTTAAATGCTTTCGCAACCATAAATTTGTCGAGGAGAGATCTTCCCTTTGGCACACAAACATACACTCACGTTCAGGTGCACCGACGGAAACCACAGCTGGTTTATTTAGTGGTTTTTAAGGTAGAAAAGTGTTCCTAATTTTTACTGTTGAAAATCATAAATGTTCTAGTCTGGAATTCTCTATACAGTATTTCACTCTTAATATTTGTTTCCTTGTGTGAATATGATCTGTTGTATCATAATATGACATTTTAAAAATAATACAGGTGTAGTACAGGATTATGTACTATGAAAACTTAGTATCCTTGTCTTTTGTACTGAAGACTCGGCTTCGATTCTTGGTAGGATCATATGTGGTTAGATTACACTAACTTATGAACCCATTTCTAATGTTCATTGATACTAAAGGTGGACATTGAAGTCTGAATAAACCAAATTGAGCTTGCGTAGATGAAAGATTAAGTTTCTTGCCTCGTAACCGGGGGAATCGGTAGTTTTTTTTTTAACCCGCTCTCTTGAAGGTGAAATAGTATAGGAAAACGACCTAAATTGTGCGAGTTGATAATCTCAGTATTGCTCAACAACTCAAAACTCGTTATCAGGGCCGCGGTGGCTCAGTGGTGGAGCGTTTACCTCTGGTGCTTGGGGTCCCGGGTTCAATCCCAGCCCCCGCCAAGTGAACTTTGTGGTGGACAAACACCGTGTGCGTGGGTTTCCTCGGGGTTCTCCCGTTTCCTCTCACTTTCTTCATTCCACCATTTCATTCATTACTCATCATCACCGTCTCGGTACAGTCCCGATAGAATCGGGACGGTTGGCAACCCTGCATCTGACGTTTAGTGACACATCTTTAATATATTTTACGTAGTGAACTTAAGGTTATATCACACTTAACGAAGGTTATATTAGAGCGTAGAATATTCTTGGAACTCTCCAATTTCTTCACGATGCAGGTGTAGTACAGGATGCAGGTAACTACTGAAAAATAGGAAAATTAGTTGATGAATACAGAGAAGTACGCTATAGTCTGCCCCACATATTCATGTATATTGCTGTTTGTACAGTAAAAATAAGAAATAATAAACCAGAATAAAATACTTACATTGCACAAACCTAAAATTGATTTTTTAGAAAACGAAAATAATAAGAAAGCAGATTAAAAAGTTGTATATTCGTCACCAGGCACCAGTAAGCGTAAAGAGCAGGTAAAAATGATTGTTTGCACTGAATTTTTACTATTTTGCTCTGAATGTTGGTTATTTGGTAATTATACAAGAGGACGCGAAGAAAGGTAGAGAATAAAAGTTTGATCGGAATAAGAAGAGTAATGTATTTGCACCTGATCGAGCATTAAATTGTGTGTGATAGATTCTTTTCCATTGTTGTTCTTACAACGACTCACCAAAGGTAGTCGTCAACCTGGTTCGGCTAATAATATAAGTAAATCTTTAGTGGCAGTAATTGTTTACACATTAAAATATCTTCAGTAATTATATCCACTAGTATTCTCACCTTTTCTATCGAAATTACAAGTCGATGATGAGTATTAAATAATGTATTAGTTGATTCTCTTTTAACGTATTTTCACACAAACTGTCTTGCAAACATACATGTTGATTAGGTATCTATAAACAACTACATAGCAACCAACTATATAATAATGTATATTTCTTACATATATATTAAAAACATTCTTCTTTTGTTATTTTTAAATTAACATTATATCAGGTATAGTGCTTGTGTATGAGCACTTTCTGCCCAAGGTACAGGTAATTATCAACCTATACAAAGTAGGTAATTATCAACCTATACAAAGTATCTCGTTGTATTCTTTATTAATGTATTTATTAGTGTAAAATAGCGTTCACTCTCTCTCCATTGTCAGGAAAACATGCAAAATGATAAGGTATTACTGAGAAATTTGCTATTTCGTGTTGTAAGGGGATATCCTGTGTTGAAACGTTTTTTCAGGAATTAGCTATACAACAAAACAAATGTGTTTATCTCTTTGAGATTTTGTGAAATCTTGATTTTTATATTTTCGTTATTACTATATATATATAAGGTGCGATGATCGTGAAAAAACTCGAATTTGAGATTTCAGAGATTTCAGTGGGTTTGCGCGTTTCATGACCTCTACAAGCCGAAAAAGTAATTTTAAAATATCTGCCCATCCATCCATTTGTTCCAGTGTAAATGTGTTCACTCGCGTAGATGTCATACCGTTCAACATATTCGCTTTCGCACCAAATTTTAAAGTAAGATTTCCTAAGGTCGTTTTTTGACTTTCCTTTTAACTCCCAAAATTAAGGGTACTTTACTGAAGGGTAACATAAATTACGATTTTCTCGAAAACAGCTCTGACGTTTTGGTTTCGATTTCATACATCAATATTTCATTAACAATCCTATATTGTGATGCATGTCGTTTCTCTAAGGAAAATCCGGAAGGGGTAGTTTACCTTTGAAGGTGACTTGATGATTTTTTTTTAAAGAGACGTTTGTTTATATTTCAGAAAGAAGTATTTCATTACTAACATGGTATAACTCACTTATCCTTTAAAAAACGAGAAATCCATAATGGGTAATTTACTCTTCAGGCTAGGTATTTTTCCATTCATTTTCTCAAATTCGATTCAAGCAACTTTGTTCATATTTCATAAATAAATATTTCCTTAGTAATCTGACAATGTAATAGACCCTATAATTCACAAGAGGTAGTTTACTCTTGGGGATGAGTATTTTCGGGCGATTTTCTCAAAAACGTCAGTTGATTTTGTTCATGTTTTATAAATAAATATTCCATTAATAGTTTAAATTTTGGTAGAGCTTAAGTTGCTTCTTTTGAAAATATCCACAAGAAATAATTTACTTTGGTGGTGAGTTTTCTTGGGGCGAAGTTCCCCGAAAATGCCTCTCTCTCTCTCTCTCTCTCTCTCTCTCTATATATATATATATATATATATATATATATATATATATATATATATATATATATATATATATATATATATATATATATATATATTAGGGTGGCCCAAAAATTTTTTTTGCGAATTTTATTGCGCATAGTTGCTGATATTGTTCCTTTCCTACAAGTGTAATTCACTGCAAAATATCAACTCAATTGGATCATATTTAGGGGGTCGCTCAAGTGACACGAAGTTGTGCCATAGGATGCATATAATTATGTCGTATACGAGACATATTGGAGGTTTAAAAATTCAATCCTTATAAAGTAAATTGTACTTTTTCCCTACAAATGAATTATTTATTATTATTACTAAACTTGCAAATAGCTATTACCAAAATTACCATTTATTGATTTCAAAATAAGTGAGATACCTCTAAATATGCAGTTGCTGTTCATTTTAAACAGAAAAAAATAAGATTATTAACGAAGTTGGTAATTTTTCAAAGTGCTCTTTCGAGCGTCTGAAACGCGCTTTCTGTGGTTCTCAACAACCTGAATTAGGCTCTGGATTTCACTTTCTTTCTTTGTGATTGACTCATTGAAATTGGACATAAGGGCCACTGAACGTTCAGCAGCATCGGTGACTCGACGATTCGTTTCTCCTTTTGGAATTTGTCCGAGTTACTCCAGTGCTCGGGATCATATTGGAACATGAAATTGATGTCAACTCGCAGAGAACATAAGGCGCAAAAAGAGGCTGAATGAATCAAATCATGAAGATTCTTTGTTTCTAAGCCGTGGCAGTCTGTAAGTTTTATGCCTCTTGAACTCCAATTTTCTTCACAAGCCTTAAGACGATTTATAATATTCCGTTTGTCCTCGAAAGATAACTTCTCAGAAAACAGTGAGAGTGGAACTAACTCTGCTTCAAGATACCACAAGTGAGTTTGAAACTTGTTCATTGCAGATTCAGACACAGATTTATTCACTATGGCGTATTGTTTGATCTGCTTGAACAGAAGTAAGTCGTTGACGGGGGCATCCCATGTGTTGGGACACGAAATCCATGCTTTCACTTTGTGGTGGACAAACACCGTGTGCGTGGGTTTTCTCGGGGTTCTCCTGTTTCCTCCCACTTTCTTCATTCCACCATTTCATTCATTAGTCATCATCACCGTCTCCTTTAGCCTAACCGGCATAACCGTGGGACGTAAAACTCAAAGATTTCATTTCCATGCTTTCACGTATATGAGACTTGCAAATAAACACACTTCCCGCAGATTTTTTTCCCTCTTTGACTGTAAGCTTAAACATTTCGCAGAAAATTTATATCTTGAAGCAGCATATTACCTTTCCCATCCAACGAGCCATATGGTAATCACCTGGTGACTTGAAACGGTACTCCTTTGGAAATTCACCAAGTATCAACAGGCAAAGCGCTATCATTTCTGTATAGTCATCACGGGAAACATAGTTATTTCCTTCCTTATGTACAAGACAATTTTGTAGAAACATAACTTCATTTTTCAGTGTTCGTACATATGGCATGGAAAGGCGTTCGTCTTCCAGCGCCTTAAAATTATAATGCTTAAGGTTTGGTTAAAACTCTTGGAAACGTTGAAACAGTGGAATATTTGTACCTCTAGTATGTTCTCCAAAATTGTGGGAGGTGCATAATTAATTAGGTGAAATTTATCCCTATTTTAGACAATACCAATCATAAATATAACTCACTCTTCCAGTCGTGGACTTTATGTCTTATATTTATGCCTACACTAGAAACGCCATTTCAGGCACGTAGCCAAGGGGGGGTATGGGCCCCCCTTCGAAACCAAAAAATGGAAAAATTAAGGAAGGATTAAACAAAAAGAAACGAGAAAAAGAAGAATCAGCGTTAAAAATAAAAAGCTACAACAAGCGTTTGGTTACTCTTTCTTATGAGCAGCTTTGTGTGGAGGAAACGGGGGTGTAAGTTAAAAATGGATATTGTTGTAACGGGGTTATTTCATGTCACGTACCCCTTCTCCCCCTATTACAAAATCCTGGCCACTTTAAATGATGTTTTTGGATGAAATTCACAAGCATTGCACAAATAAATGATGTTTTTGGATGAAATTCACAAGCATTGCACAAATAAATGATGTTTTTGGATGAAATTCACAAGCATTGCACAAAACAACGCAAAGGTCCATCACCACTTAAATGCGAATACGTTCAATATTTCAAACAACAGGTATGGAGCATAATTTGAAGACTTTGAGCGACCTCTAAATATTTTTTTGCTGCGATGAAATTTGTCATTCAGTATATTTAGACCACATGGATCAAAATTGGCAACTATGCGTTTAGATCAGAGATCTTTTTTCTTTACCATTCTATGCTCTACCATCAGTGTATAGATAGATACTCGTAGATAGATAGTGTGTGTGTGTGTGTGTGTGTGTGTGATTGGAGTGTAATCTCCGTCACGTCAATGTATGCTTTTTCAATTATTATTCTATAAATTTGTTATTATCGTATAATTCTGATGTTTGCATGGTCAAGTGGGAGACGGCATGATTAGCCTTAACTTCGCCATGTAAAGTAAGACTAAATAAATTAATTTTGTTCCTATTTCATAAATAAATATTGCAGTAATAACGTGATTTAGTTTAAGAAATTGGAGCAAGGAAGTTTAGTACGGTGGTTCGTATCTTTTATTTATACAAAATGTTATATAAAAGTGGCGAATCTAAGAATTCTGCTCATTTCGTAGTAAAACTATGTAAAATATAATTTTGACTAGTCTTAACACATTGTACTATTCAGTTGCTCATTTATGTGAAAGAATATTGAAATTTGACGAACTATATTAATATGTTGTAAAACATGTTCTATTACTGACTATAAAAATTGTCTTTCTAGTTAAACCTTGTGTAATGTCTTTGATTACGCTGAACAAAGTTTCTAGAATTATACTAGTGTCACCAAAAGATGTTTTCGATTAGAGTTAAGCTTCTCTTTCAGCAGCGAAGCTGTGTGAGATGTAGACGTACAGATTAGAACAAACTACATGAACTTCCAGCGGGAATCGAGCCCGGATATCCTTCGGAAAAGTATTCAATTAAACGTACGTCAATAGCAACGTAGACAATTTAGATTTTGTATACGATATACTTCGTTGTACAAAACTGCAAAGACGCGTGAGGATTAAGTCAATTTTAAATATCAATATGAATATCTTTGAAACATAAAATGGTCCGAATTATTGACAGGCAAAAATGATAGATGTTCCAAGTGTGTTAATTTTCATATAACCAGACTGAGTAATGAAAGTTGGAAATAGATTGTACGTAGAAAAATAGCCCATCCAAAATGTAGATACTTGGATTTAATGGCCGTGTTGGTGGTGTCTTGTCTATAGCAAAATGCAACGGACTCGCAATACGAGGATACTTCACTGAGCTTCATGTAGAGGTGGGGTGGGGGGGGCAAGAGAACTAATTATTTGTCAGGTTGCATGCTAAAAGTGCTAATCTGAAATAGTACTATTTTTGAGATATTAGTGTTAGCAGTTCTTGTTGATATGACATGCCAGTAGTCATAATAATATTATAACGGTAAACTTTCATTTGGTTATGATCAGATCTTAGATTTGTCCAGAAAGTTGTAGTGGCAACTTAGGACAATTGGCATAAGAGCTGAAGTAAATTTCGTCTCTCTTTTTTTCCTCCTATAACAGCGAGACACTTCTAATTTGTGGTTATGGTTACTGGCAATGGGAAACAGCGTTTCCAAGGCCATGCCGGAGGGTGATCTCTACATATTCTTCTAGAAATGTCATTTCAGTTATGTCTGTTAGTATTACATGTCACACACTAATAAGTACTTCAAAGGTATGTTTGAACACATGACAAAGAAAGACTGAGTTGTGAAAGAGATAGGTAACGCTTGTCCTTGTGAAATAGCGTGGAGCTCTTCTGTAGTTATGAAAATGAAAAGATGCGAGAATTTGTGTAGATTTCTGTTTCGAAGAATGCACGCGGCCGTCTTTCGTGACACTGAGAAGGGATAGGGTATCTGCTATCACGACAGCAAAATCTTTCGTTGTGTGTGTAATTCATGTCCGTAGAGTAAAAGCTACATTATTTTCAATGACAGTGAGATCGTGTCTCATGCTTCGAGCAGTTCAAAGTGCGGGGAGCGAAAGATGGAAAGCATTACTTTATAATCGACGGAAACTCGCGCATCCATGAAAGTTAAATAAAGTCTCATTTATTTTGACAGATGTTGTTTTTAGGGTCAATTTATTGTAATATAGCACAGTTTTCTTTCAAAAGTTAATTGAATAGCCATTTATAAAAATAACAGCGAATTTACTTAACATTTGCTACTTGTATGATAGTATCCTTGATCAACGTCACTGTCACTGCGAGAAGTCGAACATCATGCAAAGGATTGTTCCAAAGATAGTTATAACTTGATTTCATGTTATATCTAACTGCTAAATACCTGATGTTATGTGCTTTCATCATTTTGAAAATATTTAAAATATGCAAAACTACGTTTACTTCAAATCGATTAATGAATTACTGAATTGAACCGATATTGTTTAATGGTCTCCCACGTAAGTTATACCACTATTTTTTGTAATGGCAACATGTACAAATGAGAAACAGAAGCTTGAGTGGCTTAGAGTGCTGTAAATGTCGTTATACAGTACATGTTGCTTGAACAAAATTACACACATTAGTTCCGGAATGGTTACATAATGCAGGAAACCACACTGTAACTCACGAAAAATGGCTCTTTCATCCAACAACGATTTGTGCTCCCAAATTGGCTCTTTTACATGTTCTTCATTCTCCCCACGTAATTTTGTCAAGCACTTTGACGAAATAGTCGGCATTCTTATTTATTTCTGATTTCTGGAATGTCATAGAGGATTGGATGCCTGATCGGTGTGTGATGTTGAAATACGTAAAATTATTTATCATCTCCCTCGAGATATTGTGAGTGTGGACACTTCTTGGTTTTAAACATTTCTGTTGTATTTTGAACTCATAGTATCACACGTAGCATGTCCACTGTGTAATTGAGAAAGAACTTTTCTTTAAAAAAGTTTTCTAACGGGCTGCTTAGAGAGAGATCAGACTTGAGTAGGTAATTTTGGGACAGACTGTTTTATTAGTTACTAAGCTGGGTTGGTATCAGCATTTTCAAATATTATTTTCTTGCCTGTTGATAAATGATACTGGAAAGTAAAAGTAAGTTTGCAGTCGAATATATGTATACATGCGAATAATTTATCATCAGCACACTGCTGGATGAAGATCTATTCAGCTCGTCTCCAGAAACTTTTGTTTGGGAATTATATGATGCAGTGGTTGTTTATTTTGTTGCATTGTACGAGAACGTTCGAATTGGGGCGCATCGGGGGGTGCGTAAGGCCGGATGGGTATTTCCTACGATGATTAGACATGTGGGGCATTCCAGTATCACTGTGGCCCGATGTTTGGTCAGTGGATATATGAAGGTACCAACGACCGATCGACCACGATAAACCACAACACGGGGGAATCATCCTATATGTGTGAAGCATTACGTAACCCTGTGATGTCTGCACCTGCTATCCGTCTGGACACAAGAAGTTGACTCTCTGTAACACCCAGTGTCATCCCGCACCTTGACTCAACGACTGGTAGCAACTGGATTGTGTGTGCACCGTCCCCTGTGTAGGTTGCCATTAACACCAGTGCATAAAGGACAGCGTGTGGAGTGGTGTCGCACTCGGGCAGCATGGAATCCTCACGAATAGAAACGGATCTTGTTTACAGAAGAGTCTCGCTTCCGCATTACTATATATTACCATCGTGTGCGTGTGTGGCGCCGCTGGTGGGAGAGGTCATATCCAGCCAATATTATTGAACGACACACGGGCGTTACTCCTGGCATCGTGGTATGTTGAGCCATCGGGTCTCACTTTCGGTCATCTCTAGTAGTCATTCTTGGAACAACCTTGATGGTACAGTGATACTAAATGAGATTCTGCATTCGCATGTGTAACCCCTCCTGCGAGAGCACGCCGGTACAGCCTTTCAATGCTCGGCCACACACGGCGCATGTGTCTATAGACTATCACACAGCATATGTGTCACGTTTGGGACTAGCTCCAACACTAGCTTCACATCACTGTCGATCTGCAAGATCTCGAGACGCCGTTACAGCAGCTATGAACTAACTTGGCTCAGGCAACGATACGACGACTGTACGACTAACGTCCAAGCCGCATCAATGCATGTCCGAGGATGTGCTACAAATTACTGATATGTAATACATATTACGCTCTTACAACGAAATCTGTTTTCGGATTGGTCTGATATTTAGTCATTACAATAAAGTTCTATAGCCTTGAAATTTGTGAAGTTTCATTTCATTCCCTCTGAAAGCTTCTTATTTATTTATTTTGTCAGTGAGTGTACTTTCTTCCGAATTTTCAACCTGAATCCTTTTCTCTTCAGATTAAGCTTGTGGATGTTGTTTGTAAACAGAATTATGTCATAAGAAAAACGAAGAAGAATCACATACGCAAATACACTCGTACATAGCATCATCCTGTCGTACTTCGTACATCGTTTTCGATTGTTGCTGTCATTCTGTACCCAAGCATTTATGTTTAAGTATCTTTGTATTGGCTTTCTTATAGTTGTTTTCAATAATTCTGATGTAGATTTCTCTGACACCACTAGATTTTAAAACTATTGATAACCGCCTGGGTACCGGATAAAATACGCTTTCATTATTAATTACCCATGTATGCCAGTGAGTTGACTATTGTAGGGGAAAAAATCAAAGTAATAACCTCATCTATTATTAATGATCGAAAATTAAGCGACTTCAACATCAAATTATTATTATTATTATTATTATTATTATTATTATTATTATTATTATTATTATTATTATTATTATTATTATTATTTTATTTTATTTTTTTTTTTAAAGTGGGTGAGCTATCTGCAAAATCATTCTCCTCTGAAGACAGCATAGCATATTCCCGTCTGTAATGAATTAAATTTAAAATTTATTGCACAGAGGATATGTACAAACTCGTGTATAATAAAATTTTCTGTATATCTTGTCATTTTCTTCTACGTCTTTCATTTCCACTTTTAAAATTCTCTTAATTTTCATTCTGAAAACATCTACCAAGAATCGTGTATAAGCATCCAACTGTTTGGCTGTGTGTATAGGTAAATATGGAAAGGGTTATACTTATACATAATATACAGGCTTGAAGTAGCTATATCTATTCGAATACATTCAAGCGTTAAGTAACTCCTTGTTCCATTACATGACCTGTTCGACATTTTTTTAAATACAAGCAAAATACGTATTGTTACAGTAGCAGGTGCGGATGTGACGTAGAACTCGGCCAAGAATCCGAAAACCAATATTCACATCCTGTTTTTGAAGTAACTTTAATTTTTTTAAATATTATTCTGTTTAATTAATTCGCATCTAATGTCACGTATTTCTAGTAATGTCTTACATCCTGTCATTCTATTATAGAGGGGTTTCTTTATAAGGTCATTTTATTTTGACAGCCTGCACCTTTTCCTGTACTGGTCACAATTGGATTAATTGTTCCTATGGCTCATATCGTATATAATAATGATAATAATACTGTAATAATAATAATAATAATAATAATAATAATAATAATAATAATAATAATAATAATAATAATAATATGCATATACGGCATATTTTTATTGCTAAGACTGCAAAATATAAGTCGCTTAATCTTTTTCTTTGTTATTACGATGGGCATATCAATTACGGTATTTTACAGACTGAAATGTGTGGATTCTTACCAGAAACGCTGAAATGTTGGTGTTGAATCTGTAAGAACCAAAATTCTGTTCGTGAAACTCGTTAAAAATTAGCCGCGAAGTGAGGAGTCAGTTTTGTGTCTACACTGAGGAAGTGTAGCAACACAGAAAACAGATCATATTATTACGCTAATAGCTCGGTAGTTCGGATTTAGCGGCAAGAATTGGTCTCAATGGAGAAGTTGGGGTTCGAATGATCATTTAAGAAAAATGGTTTCAGTAAGTGTTTGATAGTTGATTGATATTTTAAAGTGGTAAGAGATGTTGTGACCTAATTTTAATTAGTAACTAATGGGAAATAAGGAAATAAATTGATTGATTGGAATTTAGCGTTCATTTTGAGATGTGGGTCTACAGTTTAAGGTGGAATCCGAATCAAAATGCAATCAAATTTCAAGGCTCTCCAACCGGGAATCGAATACGGGGACCCGTGTGCCAAAGTCGCATGCTGTAGTCATTACACCAGCGGCGATGATAAAAATACAAAGTAATTCACTTGTTATTCTTGATATTTTTTTAGATACAGTAGTTTCAAATCGTGGTGGAAGAGATGAAGGAATTCTCTTATGTAGGAAGTAAAACAACACATAAGATCTAGAATAGCTCAGGCAAAAAAAAAATACACTTGAAGATAAACAAAGGCTTCTAACTGGAAACATTGGCATAAAAACTAAAGAAAAGGTTGATGAAAACATGTGTACGGAGTGTGGCGTTGTACGTATGATGTAAGACCTGGACTCGAGAAGAGAAAAAACGAAGAATTAATGTGCTGTTGAAGGATGTTGAAAATTAAATGGATGTATAAGGTACCAGATGCAAGAGTATTGGAAATCGTAGAAGAAGAAAGGAGTATACTGAAGAATTATACTAAAAGAAGGGGTAAAATGATTGAACTCGTTGAGACGGAGTAATCACGCTATTAGCTATGGAGAGAATGACAGAAGGAAAAATACCTAGAAGACCGCGTTTGGAAAATAGGACCAAATAATACAAGATGAAGGAAATAAAAATACAGTACATGGAAATGAAAACTCTGGCTCGGATAATACGAATGACCTGAGAAATTTCTGCGATTACCTCATTAAATCTCAAATAATAATAATAATAATAATAATAATAATAATAATAATAATAATAATAATAATAATAAAATAACTGTTTTGTCAATCCAAATATGCTGAATTCTTAATATAATTTCATAACACTGATGATTAGATGTGAAATTACTATTAATTTGTTCTGCAAGAAGAAGCTGTCTTCTCCCTTTGTTCGAACTTTCAAACTCGGTTGTTTTGGTCTTTCAAGACGAATGGCAGCGAAGTCCCCATTAGATCTTCCTGAACCTTTTAGATTTCGTCCTTGCTGTGGCCTTACGATGGTAGTCTTACCACCTGTTCCAAGGTCAAATCGTCTGTCTTCTCTAAAATATCTCTCCCTCCTTATTTTTTACGGGAGCTCCATGCTATATGTGATGTTAACCATCCACTGAAGATGCAATTGAGATGTGGAAAAGCAGGGTTGAAACTGATTTGCATGTGGGTAGCCGCCACATCATATGGAAGGAACTTGAAAAGGAGTGGGAGTTCCAAGTGAATTAGGCACCGTTTTAAGTAAGGAGATGTCAAGGTCGGATAAAACGTACACAAAGGGAAGTCAGTTGTATCGTGCTTTGAATAAACAAGTAGCTGAGTTGCTCACAGGTCTATCATCAGAGTTCTTTATCGTGGGTTGAGGATGAAAAGAAGGGAGAGGAATTGCTTTCCATTTCTCCCCCCTCAATAGGTGCTCCTGGCTCAAGATAAGTAAAACGGGCTTTTACGATTGGGCTTAAGTGGTGCTTAGAAATTCTTTTCCTGGATTGATGGCTGGATCGAATCTTGTGAGTTGGCTTTAATCCAACATATGCTACAGCAATGTATTGCAGCTTCTTCGACCATACCATACTTGGGAAAACAATGAGTTGGACAGTCAAAACTTATTCATTTCTAAGGCCAGCGGTTTTCCGTTGTCTTTCATGTACTTTCGCTTTCTAATTTTTTATCTTTCTTTATTATTTCTTGTATTGTGTAAGCGATGGTGGTTAAAGTTTATGATGCACAGGGACTGAATACTAATGCAGTAGATAAGAGAAACATGAAGACTAACTCAATAACACATATCTTTTGAACAAAAATCCAAGAAATCGTATGTACTGTAAATTGTGATAGGAATTGGTTATTTTGTAGTTTGTTGCTAAGAAAGCAAGCGAGGAACTACTAGAGCAAACTTCTCCATGTGGTATAAGCTTGAATACATGATCTAACCTACTATAACTTTATTTGTCCGTTTTGAATCAAAGTTGAATGAAATATTGTAGGAAATGTCGCAATGGAATCTTGTTTATAGTATTCGTATATAATTTGACTTACAAAATAAGTATAACGTATATACCCTATATAAAAGTACCGCTATCGGATGTCCATATGAAATGCAGTCTGTGCATTCCATGTCCATGGATATTCTGACTACGAAATGTATTCAAATAGATATATTCATACACAAATATAATGACTTGCCATAAACTTGAATAGTGGAAATTTTTAGTGTGAAGTTCTACATAAACACGGACCAGACCAGTGATGTACGAATAGAGAAATAAAAAATATATATATTTTGTTGTTGATAATGGACATTTGAGAAATGAATACTTAATCGATTTCCAGTATTTCCGTTGGATATCCAGTAGATGTGCTTATACTACTTAGGATTAGATTTTAGATTATTATAGTGAGTGTATTGAGAATGCAAACCATCTGCGAAGGGATGAGTTCTGTATAACATTTTTAACTAAATTAGTTTTTTTTTTTTTAATAATGCTTGCGGAAGCATTTTCGAGACACTACATTAAAATTCTACCCAGTAAGTTAGTTCCGAGTAAGCCATGTATAAGGTCAATAGATCAATAACAATGGAATCAAAAAAGAAATTTTCCGAATAAAGTAAATGGCTTAAAAGCTTGTAAGTTGTATTATCTATGATTGTCTGTGGAACTGATTAACCATGATGACTGGCCACATGTTTCGTAAACAAAGCAGTGGTGGCACTTAACATTCTCGCTCTCATTTTTTGTTGAAAAAATTGAACGTCATACTACATTTGTTACTGAATTATTTATTTGTGAAATATGAACACAATGTATAATAGGCGTTCTAGGAAATTTAGTATGAAAAAAAAAACATCATCGTCAAGAGTAAATTACCTCTTCTGAATTTTTCCTAGAGTAATACCATATTACATATTATAGGATTGTTAATATATTGTTTTATAAAATATAAACAAAATCGCTATAGTCGTTTTGGAGAAAATCTCCACTTTTCAGCTTACTCTTTCGTAAACTACCGTTGTTTTAAAGATAGCATGAAAAATCAAAAAATCCCCATGAAAAATCTTTCAAAAAGTTCAAAATTTGATTTGGATACATTGAATGGTATAGCCTCTAGGCGTGTGTATATCAGGACAAACAGACGGATATGCATTCAAAAATAATACTCGTATATTAGAAATATAGGTTCCACGAAACGTGTAAATCCGTTAAAATATCGAATTCTTCTTTTTCACGACCACTATATTCTCGTCTCTCTTATCGTCGTTCGAAATTAAAAATAGTTCTTCAATATGTTAAGAATTGGTCCCATCGTCTCCATTCTTTCCGAAATGTGTGGCTTGTGAAGAAAAGAAAAATAACATTTCTATTTCTACGGTTTGTGTATAAAATGGTAGTTCAGGGATAACACAGAGCTCTCAAAAGTTTACTAGAGTAAAAACATTCTGTATTAGCTACTTTGCTTTGGTAAAACTACTTACATCACCTTTACAAGTGGCAAAATATGCTTTACTTCTACATTCACAATATTACAAATTATCACACCAGTGATGATTATAAATTGTAGTGCTTGGATTATTAACAGTTTGTTTTCAAACAGAAGGAACTTGAAGTTCTAACTGGTGTTTTGTCTTTCAGGTGATATCACACAAAAGGGCTATGAGAAGAAAAGAGCAAGACTTCTGGCGCCGTATGTGCCAAAACAAGCTCAGGGTAAGTGGAAGCTATTTCTTTTAATTATGCAGTCTAATTAGTGGAAATTGTAAAGTAATGCCTCACTGCCATGCCTTGTTTATAGTATTATGTGATCTCTCCTTTTTTAAAGGCACTACAAGATTTGTCCGTAAGTGTCAAGATTATGCTAAAAAATGAAATAATCTTCATACACAACAGATAATTGTAGCTATCAATGTCTTTTGGCACGTTATGTATATATATGTGTGTGTGTGTGTGGAAATTCTTCATTTGGTTACGTCTGTTGTTGCAATGATCCTTGAATGTACAAGAATGCCAATGAAGAAACCGTCTGTTGGTAAATTGGAATAGGGCCCACTACTTTGTGAAGGTTATCTAGAATAATACTCAAATTGCTGCTATGACCTTCTTCCTGTGTACGGCACTTTATTAGTAGTATATAATTACGTCCTTTTTCTAACACATACCATACAGTGGGTAAATACGTTACATCGTTTTAAGATCCCCTTTATTAGAAGAATGGGTTCAAAAGATCTTTCGAAAATTAGACACTGTAAACCAATTTCGCGTTTGTCCGTTTATTCAAATATAACCTATAATAAGATAAGAGTAGCCCAATTATATTACACTGTACATTTTACTAAATAAATTACATTACGTTGTACACTAAGGCCATACTGGTAAATATTGGAGTTCAGAGCTCTTCTGCCTGAAATTATTCTCAAGTTTATATTTTATAAAATTGGGGCCGCGGTGGCTCAGTGGTAGAGCGCTCACCTCTGGCGCATGGGGTCCCTGGTTCGATCCCAGCTCGCCGAATGAACCTTGTGGTGGACAGACACCGTGTAGGGGGGTTTCCACGGGGTTCTTCCGTTTCCTCCCACATCCTTCATTCCACCATTTCATTCAATTATCATCATCACTGTCTCTTTTAGCCTCGCCGGCATAATCGTGAGACGTAAAACACAAAGATTTGTTTTCATTTTATAACGGCATATCATTTTGAAGTCTCTTTAATGGTTTTCATTTTAAGGGTAAATCGTCACTTTTCCTTTTGCTTTGTTAAGTAGACCTTTTAAATATTTTGGATTTTATTGTACAGTATTAAAGTAGAATTACAGTAAACAATGTCGTATTGGAACTTGCGTTAAGCGGAAACTATACATCATGGAAAAAATTTATAACTTGATTGAATTTACATATCTAATTCCACATAGTTCAATATGTACAAAACGGGACCTTCCGAACGTGGAAATAGGCCTTTCGTCCTTTTCTGTAAGTACTATATACTGTACTATTTACATGTATCTTGAACTGGTTTTCTGACTTCTAGAACACTTTGTTGTTAACGAGGTGGAAATACGTAGAAATTCCATGTAAACGGGTGTCTTCGGAGACCGACATGAAGTATGTTAAGATCTCGTTAAGCACAAGTTTCTTTATCTTGTCTAGTCTAGTCTAGTCTTTCGAGGTTCTAATTAGTGGTGGGCACAAAAACCGGTTTTTCGGTTTTCTCCAGAAACAGGTTCGGTTTTCTCCAAAAGCGGTTCGGTTTTTCACGGATTCGGTTTTCTTGAAAACCGGTTCCGTTTTTTTCCAAAATTTGTTCTATTTCTTACCAGAATATTGTTCTCCGGAAACCGAATTCGTTTCCACAAAAGTAGTTTTGTGTGTTTACAGAAGTTTTCACCGAAACCGGTTTCGGTGAAAACCGAATCGTTTTTGGAGAACACCGAAACAGGTTTCGGTGAAAAACCGAACCGGTTTTGGAGAAAACCGAAGTGTCGGTTTTCGGTTTTTAGAAACCGGTTTCCGGTTTTTATAAAAACCGCTTTTGCCCATCCCTAGTTCTAATATCGAACATTTATTTGCCGTTTCGTTCATATCACTAAAAATAGTTTATTGTGCCAACTATTGCTGAAAGACAAATTGAATGGTATCTCTAATTGACTAATTAGTTCTAAGGCCTGTAAAATCCGGAGGTTCAATACCGTATTCACAAAAACTCTTCATTGACTTCTTTTTTTAGCCAACTGGATCAACTTTGTACTATTTATCCTTATTTCTGCGAGATCCATCTTAATACTGTCCTTCTGTCTCCCCGTAGTTCTGCCATCTACTAATATCAAAGAGTGAAATTACAGATTAAAATTCGATTAATAGCATCTTATATACAATACAAGTATATATTCAAATATTGTATAAACTCGGCCTGTAGTCAGAGGAGTGACCTATCTAAAGTTTGTCTGTCATTGCGGACCAAAAGATGTAGTATTCTCCCCAAAGTTTGCTACTGGTGGCCGTCTTGTAGAAATTTTAAATTTTAATATCCTTTACCTTTACTATGTCCTATCAGTTTAACATAATTATAACAGTTAAGTAGCACGAATACCCTTGATCTTAGTTCGTTTCGTTTGTTGGAACGGTAGCGGTGCCAAAGAACGCACTAACTGTAGAAGTATGAATTCCACTGAGGAAAAGAACAAAATAAACGACGCAGTTTCCAAGTAATTTATTCATGTCACATACAAAGGACGGACTCAGAAAACAAAACCTAAAGAAAACAAATTTCTTGCTAATATAGTGGAAGTGGAAAAAAATAACATATACATATGGTAGCAAAACATCTTTACTGTTTAGTTCCGCAACAAAAAGAATGATAAAAATAAAGAAGAAACGTAAAAGTAATGTAACAAGGAACTGTTGCGGAACAACAAACTGGAAAGAAACAAATCTTGCATCAGTAGAAAAAACCCAACAGTTTCGTAATGCGTTAATTACTGTGTTTGCGAGAATTTACTGTGAAGCATAGACAATGAATAAATAAATCTATAGTAATACTATTCATGGCTTTGGATTAATTGGCTAGATATCCGAAACAGTAACAAATTATAATTTAAAATAAAGTAAAGTTTTAAGCTTTGGTCAGTGTCTCTTTTGTTAAAATAAATCTACTTCATAATTTAATGCTGAAACAGATTTCTGGACTGGTGGAGGTGGAGATTCGATTCCCGGCTTCCTACTTGTTAGGTGGATTTTGTGTATATTAGCTATCAACAACGATAGGTCAGTTTCTTGCGTAATTCTCTGGACATCAACTGAGCTTAGTGTTCCTAATAGGCCAATTTCCATTAGCCTACAGACAGAAAGAGAAGCTCCAGTTCAGTGATAAAGCGCTTACGTTCGGTGTGTGGGATCGCTGGTTCGATCCCAGCTTACGCCAAGTGGGTTTTTGTGATGGACAAAGACCGTGTGCATGGGTTTTCTGGGGGTTTCCCGTATTTTCCTACTTTCATCATTCCACCATTACCATTCATGTCATCATTTTTGCCTCCCCTTACACTCTGTTTATAATCGTGCGACGTTAAACTGAAAAAAGGTAAAGAGCCATATAGCTAGAACAAACTTAATTTTAGCTAGCTAGATCTCTAATTATAATCGACAGTAAAAGTACATGCACTTTTGTTAGTAATTTTGGAAATAAATGGGCAGTATAGGTACGTTTTTCGAAACATGCAGAAAATTACGTTTAAAGATAAACTACGAAATTACCTTTTAAGGATAATTGGGCCATTATTTCCGAAGTTAACTAACTTACAAATATATTTAAAATTGATATACTCTTTGTTGGCGGGTGTAAAAAAAAAAAGACAAACAGGTATCATATTGTACCTGACAAACATAAGGTTAGACAAAATTAGGCGAGCTTTGATTTTTAGTTTATTGATTATTCAACCTAGCTACGAAGTAATGTCATTCTTTTTTCATGTAAACGTGAATAGTGGCGTTAGGGATGGCCAAAATTTTCCGGAATCGAAAATTTCACTTTCTGAATGTCTAACAATTCTGATGTTGAAAAATTCCGGAAATCGGGAATTTCCGGAATTTAGAAAATTCCGGATTTTTTCCGATTTTTGGAGAGTAGAAATTCCGGAATTGGCCATCCCTAGGTGGCGTGGTCCTGTAATACAGCTCGGAGGCGAAATAGTATGGCGGGGAACAACTTCATTGTGAGGGTTGGGTAGTATGCAGACTTACCAATTTCACCAAAATCATGCTCGGTCATGATTCAAAGCTCACATTAATAGTAGAACCTGCACCTCATAACCTCTCGATTGCATAAGGAAGTTTAAAAAAAGCAATTCTTCTAATATTATTGGAGATTTTAATTATTTGATATCACTTTCTACTATGAAGATTGAACGTGTTACTTTAATGTCTTGTGGCTTTTTTTTTTTTTTTTAATTGTCTACCTGGTTCTATGTGAGATCTATAAATGTTGATTTTTTTGTGTAAAAGGCTGGCCAGTTTATTACGAGAGCTCCGAAAACCGGGAGCCCACAAGCAAGGTTGAGCTTGAAAAAGATTCTTAAACCCTAAATTAAAACTTTTTTTTTTTTTAATGTGAATCTCCGAGGGGAAAGGAGATGGATTATTACTTATTTCTGTTCACTCTCTAGATGTACAAGCACGGGTTTACAGAATATAAATATATTATTCAGTTACGCGAAGTCAGTATGTTGAGTTCAGGGGAATATATATATATATATATATATATATATATATATATATATATATATATATATATATATATATATATATATATATATATATATATATATACAGTGAAACCTCTACTAGCGGACACCTCTCATATCGGACATATTTTGTAATCCCCAAACACTGTAATAGGAAAAAACCATGTTGACAAACCTCTCTAAAGCGGACACTCTCTAGTACGGACACGGACAGTCTTTTCTGTCTCTTTTAGGTATTATTTACCTCCATATTACGGACACTTTCTCTAGAAACAAGTTGAAAAGTGCAGAAAAAGTACATTTTCAGTAATGCATACATGTATCAACAGGGAAGCATTGTAATAACAATTTTCTCGTCAACTGGCTGTTCAGAAACTCAGATGAAGCGTCTTTGTTTAACAACACCCTCATATCCTTTGCTTGCATTCCACTCCCAACCAACCTATTTTAGAATCAAAAGTGATTGATAGTTGCCTGCCATTTGGGATGACACGTCATTCTACTGTTCCGCTGGAATCAAGCAGAAGACATGTTTGGTATTTTTTGTCCGCGTATTCGCATATTGTCTTAGTGCCTCTATTTGTAGACAGAAATCTTTTTAAGTCATTCTGCATCGGATAAGCAATAAGGTGTAAGTTGTTGTGAACTTTCGAAATGCCACGAGAAGCGCTAATGTTAAAATCGAACTGATTGAATTTTCGAAGAATACTGAGGTGTGCGAAAAATAGCTGAAAATTTTTGTATCGGTAAAACACAAGCACCTGAGATAATATAAAACCAAGACCAAGTTAATAAAGTTGTGGTGTGAAAATGACAATAAAAATAGCGTCTCAATGCTTTGAACAAAGTTGGTGTGCAAGTGAATGTTTTTATAGAGTGCGGAATGAAAAAAAAAAATCCTGTGTTAGGGTCGATGCTAAAAGCTAACAATTTGGAGGTAGCAACAGAAATGAATGTTTCAGATTTCAAGGTCTCGAACGAGTGGTTAGAGAAGTTTCGGATTAGACACAAAATTTCTTTCAAAGCGATTTGTGGAGAATCTGCAGATGTCGACATGCTCACAGTCATAAAACGGTTTGATACATTACCTTCAATAATTTGTAATTACATATCACCTTATTTACTAATTTACGTAAGAAAATATCGAAACCTCTCTAAGACGGACACCTCTCTATAGCGGACAATTTTTGATTCCCCACGGCTGTCCGCTTTAGAGAGGTTTCACTGTATAAAGAAAAATTAGAAAGATGTAATGCATGAAGTTTGCTATATGGCTTTTTGCATAAGAGAATTTATTTGCACGAATTCGATGAGTGATGCAGAGAAAGAGAAAAAGGGAATGTACAGAGGAGAGGCTATAAAATATTGACGGCCGCGGTGACACGCAGATACATCCGTTAGTTTGGTATATACAAAGCAAACATGAGTTTACATAGAACTAGTCATGTAAAAAGATAGGGGAATTAGATAATGAAAATTTTCACTCATTTAATTAAAAAAAAGAATATTTTCATGAACCAATAGAGCAAAAATGAGAGATTGCGCAGGTATTAAACAACTAACTAACTGATTAAACTGCCTATAGTACCCGGAAGTTCAATACTGCGTTCATAAGTTTTCCATTGATTTCTGTCCATAGCCAGCTGGATCTAGTTCCTGCTTTGTATTCCTATTTCTGCGATATTCATCTTAATATTGTCCTCCCATCTACGCCTAAGTCTTTCTAATGTTTTTTTTTTTTTTTTTTTCAGTTGGGTTTCGAGTTAATATTTTGAAAGCGTTCCAACTTTTTCATTTTGGCTACATGACCTGCCACCTGAGGCTCGTAGACTTGATGACCCAAACAATGTTTCGTAAACGATATAAATTATACAATTCCTCGTTATGAAGTTTCCGCCATTCTTGATTCCCATTCCTCGTGGCTTCGAATATTCGCCTCAGGATTCTATTCTCAAATACTTTCAGTCTGTGATTGAACACCATTGTGTTGTATAAATATAATGCGGATGGTGAACAAGTTATGTTTAGGTGAAATTTAGGGTTACACGGGTGTATACTCACATGCATCCAATTTAAAATTTGAACAATATACACGTCAGCCTTACTCTGAGGTAATGCTGGAAAGATACCATATACTAAAATGGTATCTGTAGTAGCTTTAAATACGTGTATATTTGCAGTCGCTGAAGATTTGGGGACAATAAAATTGAAATGGATCACATCTAAATTTGTCAAATGGATCACATCTAAATTACTGAACATCATTGTTGAGGCGAGAAGAGGAGTAACGGTGACGACACAAGGAGGCTAATATTCGATTCAGCAGTATGATACATGTGATCAGTACGTGAAAAGTAACGCAGTAAACATTTATTGTTCAGAAAACGAAAACATGTGGTAAATAAACAAAGCTTTATTTCTTTGTAACTAAACTAAAAACTAAACAGTGGGTGGGGAATCTTTGGCCTTTAAAAGACCGTATACTCCCTTCAGAGTCATTTAAGTGCAGCCTTCAGGTTCTGTTGGAAAAATGCTAAAACATAAAAGGTATATGCAATAGCTATACGAGAAATGTACTTCTGAAAAAGTATTTTTTTTCTTTTATCTTAATATGTTACAGTGTTGTACATTTTCAAGTACATGTAACTAATAACTGTAAAATAACTACAAGCATTAGGTCTGTTCAAGACTACGTATCATGTGCGGTCTTCGTAGGAATTAGACATTGTTAATTTGGCTTTTAAAGCTGAAAGATACCCCATTCCTGAACTAAACTATCTTCAAGATCCAATATCCACTAGATTCAGTAGAATAGATCCACTAGATTTTACTCGTACACTCTCCTTAGATAAATTATTATTATTATTTATAACCATGTACCCAAAATAGATATTTCATTGTAAGTTTTATATCAAAATTTACAAATTGTGTTGCCTTACAATATCTTCGTGGCACGATCTTACTGGAACATAACGGTAATAAAATAAAACGAAAAGTTCACTTTGAGGACTCACAGCACAGTTATAAACAAGGTGAAATGATGATTATAAACACATTTTGAAGATAAATAAAATCATTTACGCAGTTGATGAGTTTGATGGACTTTGTTCACATAATCATGCCATAAGGTATTGTCACAAAGCCCGCATGGGGTGTTAGGTGTGATAAGGGATCAAACTGGCGTTTATCTTTACAACAGCTTGAGGGGTTTTCTTTTATTACAGTTCATAAACCTTGTGCAAAAGTTCTGGATTTTTATTTGGATATAACGGACTTTTGAATTGGGAGTTTTTTTTAAATCACCAGGTCGATGATGTAAGAAACAGAAATTTCAAACATCTTTATTTGTATGCCAATCCTACAGAAGAAAGATATTCAGAAATACAATTTAAAATAAAATTTTTCAAATTATTATTATTATGAAATAGGAGGGGAAACTAAGACAATAAGATTTTTTTATTTATGGAAGAGGAGAAAAAATATTGAATAAGACATTTGATAGAAGACTTCGTTGTTGCCTTGTTCTTATCTATTAACTTGGATGTGCTTGATAATGAGTCATCGGCCTAGCTGGTACTGTAGAAAAACACGTCGTTCTCTCGCGCTCGCCTACATGTCAGAATTAAAAAAAAAAAAAAATCGTTCACCGTGGGATTGCATTGCTGCAGCCAGCTCTCTAGTCTTTTATGAATCCTCCAGCCTGTTCTTTCTTTTATTCATAACTTACACGTTTGCAGCAGGAGCCAAGAACCTTCAACTTGGGTTATTGGACCTTTGTTTCTTTGCCTATTGGAACTAATGAGATAAGCAATTGAACGAATATGGGGCGGCGCGAATCTCCCTATGCAAAAAGGAGAACTAGTAGTCGTACAACTTTTAAAAAAATGATTTTGTATAGTGTTTCCAACTGTGGGAACATATAGCAATGGAAATCAATAGTTTACTTGTTAACATATCGAACGGATTAGAAACTATACTCAGATCAAAATTAGAAACGAATTGACAGTTCAAAACCACGTGGAAATCTGTGTTGAAAAACGGAACTTATGTCGGGGAGTTATTAAGGTCACCGAGAGAGAAACCAATCATAAATGTTGTGGTGACAATTACAAAGGTTTCTGTAGAAAATAACAATAACATTACAATGTTACTGGCTTGTAACTGATGTTGAAAAGTGTTCGTCGACTACTGCTTCACAGTAAATATAGCAGTTTAGTAGAGTTTTAAATAACTATTATATAGAAAAAATAATGATTTATAGCCAGTTTTAAAGTCCATATGTAATATCCGCACTACATGCACAATATAGGTAGTTTTTGGTTTTAATGTGTTACTTGCTTAGAAAACGACCAGAAGATCATCTCACAAAGGAAGTACCAAAAGTAAACATAATGATAAAAATACTGGAAAGAAACATGCATTTTGTGTAAAATAGGTTAGCCATCTTTAATATCCTTATGTTACAAAATAACTTAGAAGCATTCTGTTAAAAAAGGGGGAAAGTATCACGAACTTATTTCAGTGAGTTTTACGTTTATCAATAAATCTTAAAAACAGCTATGTCAAAATCATTTGACATTTTTTTCATTTCACCATATTCATAGGATAGAAACGAAATAATTGCCATCGCCTGGTGTAATTAATTTGATGATTTTGTGCATATATCAGTAGAATCTGATTCTTCGACTCATTTCGTACCAATTTTCTCAAAATTTATGTACTGCAACGCGCCGCAAAATATATGAAAACAGTTATATCTGCTATCCCGATTATCACAATCTAAAATGCAACTTTTATGTTGCGTTGACACAACCGTTTCGGAATAAGCACCTACTATTGTTTTTAAGGTAATTTTGAATTTTAAAAAATATTACTCTCCGTAACTCAAAAGTAAATTTGAATCTCTGTGTCACTTGGATACAAGTTTCAACAGTAATTTCATAATTCTAAATGCAGATTTGTTAGCTCAGATTCGTGTCCACGTTCACTTTTCCTCCCTTTTGGATAAATTTGTGATACGATGTTTTCCCTCTCCTTTTCAACTGAGTTTAGATCAAGCAGTTCATCTTAACAATAAGTATGTTCTTTCCCAAGCAGTATAGCTATTTAATTTCGCTTTTCTCAAGATTGTAGCTCATGTTACGTATTTTGTTTATCGAACACAAGAGTTTATTGGTCGTACTTTTGTAAAAATTAAAGTCAAACGGCATTGTAACATACCAGACATTTGTTTCATCTGTTTGTTTTGAACATGAAGTAATATTTACAATTTCGATTATCTATTATATCCTTGGGGAAATCCAACTTTAACGGAGAAAGTGAAGTTTAGATTTATCATCCAACGTGATTTATGGTTCTCGTGGCTTTATCTGTTGTATACGATGATGCTGAGTGGACGAAATTGTAGGTAATCTTCTCTTTTAGGTAACGAGTAATCCATACATTAACGTAAAATCTTTGTGTAGAACTAATCTTCAATATAGCATATACGAAAAATCTCAGGAAAAAATGTTTCTTAGTTGCGGAGATACAAAGCTTCAAACAATGCTAGAATTTGCTGCTTACATCACAACAACAGAAACGAACTGTTTGGCATGACGTCACGTATCAGCTCACGAGCTGCATCGAAATCTTCAGGGAGTCCTATTGCAGCTTCTTACTGTAAACTACAAATAAATTTCATGGAAGAATAAAAATATAGTGACAAAATAACTAAAATACTTACTGTATATAAAAATTGTGTTAATAAGACCTATTCTTTTAATATACTACAAATTATCTGCAATGATCTATCATTACAAATATTTTAGATATATATCAGCACAATTATTTTATTATTATATTAGACCAGAATCATTGGAACTCGAACTACATCAATTTAAATTAAAATAAATTATCTGCAAATTGAGAATATTCGGGCCACCATATCATACTTACAAAAGATCGATAGCTCTTCGTTATTTCCAAAACTTGGCGTCGAGTATTTTGGAAGTTCATATTCTATTGACACCTATATATTTCTCCCACTCTTAATTGTACACATTGAAAATGTGTAGGCATACATATAAATGTAGTGAATTTGCGTACCATTATACTACGGCATGTTTTCCGTAATCAGCTAGCTCTGAATTGCAATAATAATAATAATAATAATAATAATAATAATAATAATAATAATAATAATAATAATAATAATAATAATAATAATAATAAGTGGAAATGTCCATTCTTAAAGTGCTTCCGGTATATAGCCGAAAAACTTATCTATAATGGAGAAACCCAGATAACAATAATAATAATAGTAGTAGTTTGAAATTATTCTTCTGTTCCATACTTCTGATATACTTTTGAAACAACACTCAGTTATTTTCATAAAATGAAACCCTTAAATTTTATATAATTTCTTGTTACCAATATGACATATTCTTTTTTATGGGATCTTCTTTTCTTAAAATATAAATAATATAAAACATTTGATCCTTTCAAAATGTTTAAATTCGATTTTTTTTTTTCTCGTTACAAGAATGACTTTACCGTGTGTGGTTGTTCGATTTTTAAAGAGTGTAATCACATTTAGCTAACACATCACACATCTAAACCTTTTTTATTGTGTGATAAGTAATTGCATAAAGATTTAATGTGAGTTGCGTCGGAAGAGTCTTCGTTTAAATGTAAGAACATACCGACCCTTGTATTGCAGGTTTTAGGGAGCAACCTAAGTGGTTACAACACTAACACCTTTTCATCTAAAGGGAAAAGGTACTTGACATGTTTCCTTCACTTCATATGTTTCTAACGTCATTCCATATGATCTTGTATAGCTTATAACATAATGATTCTAATAAGATGCAAAACAGTCTTGCATGTTGATGTGTATCATGTATATGAGATAGGCCCTTTAATCATTCTTCGTGACTAAAATAACAGAGAAAAAAGTGGGGAATGACTTTACGTTGCTGCGTTCTGGAAGACCGGCTTTTCATGTGGTTGGTTACTCGTGTTGTCAGACAGTGTTCACTTGTATCAGATCATGTTAGGAGAGCATTTTATGCCCCTCTCCCCCATTATTATTAGCCGTTCCTCCCTTTGCCATTTGCGGACTGAGAGTGGAATTGCATGTGGATATATATTGAGTTCCTCTTCAATAGTTATGTTGGAAGTACTGGCAGACTGACGGGGTCGCTGTCCTGTCGATGGAAACTCCACCCAATGCTACCTCACACTGCTTTTAGACGCGTGTCTATACGCAACCGTATATTGACTAAGGCACGGGTTTCCATTACATATCTTGTCAATAGGCGTTCTACGTTTAACATATGATACATGTGAGGAAAATATTTTTGACTTGAAAAGGAAAGAGTGAATTAGAAAAACGAGAACAGTTTTTCAATGTTTTTTTTTTTTTTTTTTTTTTTTTTTTTTTTTTTTTAAGTATCTAATGAAACATCTAAATTTATGCAGATCAAAGTGGAAAGTTTTTGTCCTTTATTTCGTTGTTCAGTTATTATTTGAAGAGTACCTTCTCTTATTATTGGAAACATTTTTTGAAGGTGTCATGAAAGCCTGTCCAGTGGTTCCAAGAATATATTTCATATTAAAATAACAATTATTGATTTTAACATCAGTTTATTTTTGTCATTTTAATGCTATTCATATTCTTTTTGTTATGCTTGATTGTAATTTGATAGCGAACTCGTCAGCACATTTCCCAATTATTCATTGTAGTTTTGATCCACTAAAAGCTTATTGATTTTTTTTTTTTTAAATTTTACATCCCATAGTTATGCCCTTTAGGCTAAAGGAGGTGGATGCAAACAAAGTAAATGATTGTGAAATTAAATCTTTATACTCTCCCATCGTGAATCGAACGCGAGACCACATGAACGAGGACACACACGAAGTGGCGGCTTTAGCGAGTAGGCTGGATAGACACGAGCCTACTCAAAACTTTTGAAAAATATATAAACGCTAAAAGATACGATAAAGATTAAATATATTTTCCATTATTTATATTAATGGTAATAACAAATAGTATCTCAACCACTACTGTAAAAGTAATTCCCTACCATCATTAATGAATCAAATGTGTATATGTATCCACAAGCAAGGGAGCGGGCCTACCCAAAATTAGAAACCTAAAGCCGCTCCTACACACACGTTAGGCACTAGACCAGCAGGAAGGGCCCAAAAAGCTTAATTTCCTTTAAAAAAAAAAAAAAAGTAGTTAAATATCCGCTACATGTTACTTGCGAACAATTATTACTCTTCGTTCATCCTTATTTATTATAACACTATCTCGAATCATACAATCTTACGTGTTTACAGTGAGATTACGTTCAGATTCCATGTGTTAAAGCAAAAGTAAATAGGTCTGGACTAAATTATTTAATTAGCAGTAGTGTATATAGCATTATTAGCGTATATTTCATTGGTATTTATCTATTTGAGTGTTCTTACCGAAGGAAGCTCCTAGCCCACATAACATAGTAGCGTTTGAGGTCATGTCATTAAAGCAGGTGTGGAATAACCAGTTGATTTCCGTATGTTTGATAAGGTATATGGGAAACTGAAACTTATAGAAGTGGTGAAGGTATATATATATATATATATATATATATATATATATATATATATATATATATATTGAAAAATTAAGATTAGGGACACCACGAATACAAGAGCTCAGCAATTTTAACATCATTATCTAGATATTCAGTTTCATACGTCAATTATTAGTCCTCTAATGGAAACGACTCGTTTTATCTTGAGTGTAAAGAAGACAGATACTTTACTGAAGTATTCATAACTAGCAAAAGTGTCCATTCTTACACGGGAAGTATATGTTCCATGCAAAATGTTTGGAAGTAAAGAAACACGTGAAATGTATAACTACGAGCAGTGCCTTGGGCATTGCTCCTATTATTTCTGGGATATATAACCTGAAAGACAGTAGAGAAATGTAGGTTGCCTACCTCGCAAGCACTGTGGTTCACTGCATATACGTATTGTTAATTTTGACCCCTACTTGTCCTCTAGTCGAAAAAAAAAAACAGCGGTCAGTGTACAAAATTTCATGGCTTTAGGTGACTCATTTCTATGCGAAAATTTGATGATATATATACACACAGACAAACAGATTCTTTTATAATATATTAGTATAATTAGCACTAACAAATACAATAACATGATCTCAATTTTTTTTTTTTCATAATTCCTTGTTGATGCATTTGTGTCAGCAGCATTGTGCATATAAATGACGTACATATTATGAGGAATGAAGGCTAGAAAAATCTATTTTAACTGACAATGTGTAAAATTTGAATTTTAGTTGGGAAGCCTCTGACTAGGGATGTACTTGAATCTGAACCCACAAAGTGGGGGTGATGTATATATTTCCTGAAAGCTTGGGTCAAAGTAAGATCAAAACCGGTTGCCAAAATTGGGGAGGTCTCATGCATTCCGCTTTGGGGCAGCACTTTACTCATTGTTATTAAAATCTTTAAGCGTGTCCATAAAGTCCGTTGCAACCCCGAAAAATCTGAAACAGTGAGACAGATATGGAAACAGAAAGACATGTCTTTCATCATTTCGAAAGTACAAAATGTCAAAGTAAAATAAAATGGCCCAGGGTCCCCCACAGGGTCCTAGAAGGGGTCCAACTCAAAATTTTTAAATGGAAAGGGGGTCAACTTTCATATAGTATGAAAATTGGTGTTAAATGAAAGAAGATAAATCAAATCTCGACTCTCTACGATAAGCCTATCCAAAATAGTGGTGGGTCAAAATATCAACACAATCTTCATTGCAAAGTCTATGGCCACTCGTATGGATCTGAAACGGTTGGATAGGTGTAAAAACAAAAAGATAAAACTAGAACGTATAGTAAAATAGAAATGTCCCAGGGTCATCCGCAGGATCCAAGATGGGGTCCAACTCAAAAGTTTCAAGTGCCAAGTGGGGCAAATAAGCACATCATGTAAAAGCTCAACTTGAACCCCTTTCCCATTTCAACATTTTGAGGACCTCGTCTCGGACCCTGTGAGCGACCCTGGAACTTTTTTAAAATTTTGAATCATTATACTATTGAAATAATAACATATACGTATTTTTGTTTTTATACCTATCGCACCGTTTCAGATTCATACGAGTGGTCATAGACTTTGCAATGAAGAATGTGTTGATATTTTGACCGACCACTATTTTGCACAGGCTTATCGTAGAGAGTCGAGGCTTGATTTATATTATTTCATTTTACACCAACTTTCATACGTTGTACAAGTTGACCGTCCTTTCCATTAAAAAAATTTGAGTTGGACCTTGTCTGGGACCCTGCAGGGGACCCTGGAACAATATTTTTATTTTGATACGTTGTTCCTTTGAAATGATGAAAGACATGTTTTTCTGTTTTCATATCTGTCTCACCGTTTCAGATTTTTCGGGGTTGCGCAGAATTTATGGACACGCTTAAAGACTTTAATAATAATGAGTAAAGTGCTGCTCCCAAGTGGAATGCATGAGACCTCCCCGATTTTGGTAACCGGTTTAGATCTTACCTTGACCTAAGCTTTCAGGAAATATACACATCACCCCAACTTATGTGGGTTCAGGTTCAAGTACATCCCGGGGGAGAAGAAGACGCTTAATAGGCGATTACAAACGTACAAAAATAATATGTAGCTAGTGTTGTGGGAATTACAATCCCATTCATTCGTTCATTCATTCAAGTTGAGCATCCCTTTTCAGCAACGAGACTATATGAGACATGAAGCGACGGCTTAAGGTGAAATCCGAACCATCATGTACGTTCAGTGCTCTCCTACTGGAAATCAAAACCTGAAACATATGCAGCAAAGGTGCTCGCGCTAGCAACTACAACATTAGGGGAGGGTTAATCTCATCTTAGATTGCCACAAGATAGGCTCTATTGGCAAGATTATTATTATTATTATTATTATTATTATTATTATTATTATTATTATTATTATTATTATTATTATTATTATTATTATTACATCGAACCTGAGGATTTCTAAAGCTTTAACACGAGTTTCATAAAGAATACCTCTGGAACATTTTACAGACTTTTGTTCAGGATACTTTGTAACAAGGCAACCAACTTAAAGAGGATTCAAACAGGTTAAACAAACGTTCTGCCTGCAACAAATAGGGCTGGAGAGGATTAGTATAGTATATAAATAGCAATGATGGCATTTCAGATTCGAACAGACATGAAACCAACGCAGCAACACCTGTAATACAAGATTGCTCCTCCCTCTAAGGTAGGCCATCATCAGTTTTACTGGCCTTGAACCCGAAATGAAGAGCAATAACAGAGAAAAGTAAAAAATAAATAAAAAGTGCATTAAAAACGGGTAAGAGGACTTGGTGAAGTGAATGTTTTGCTGTGCTCGGGGTGTGGTACTGGACTTGTTTGCTGTTACGGCCATCCCACATGCTGAAGTTGATGAGTCACAAAAGATGAGGAAAAAGTATGGAGAAGGAAAAGTGGAAAGAATGTGTTTATCACAGTAAAATAAGTTTAGCCTAATTTTTGTCGTGATTCAGCATATTTGTTTACGGTATTGCTGTTTTTCTCAATATGCTTTATTAGATAAGATGGGTTTTGGAACAAAAGAATTTCTATTAGAATAAGATGATGATACGATAGTATCTAAAGCTTGTGCATGATTCTTTTTAGGATAAAGCCAACTACTAGAGCATTCAAATTACTTAAATACTTTAAGAAAAAAGTCTAGATTCATTCATTTTGGATCTATTACTCCTAATCAAACTATGCACTTTTTAAACACACATGGAGTTTGTTTGATTTTCACACACTTCTAGATCATCTCAAGTTTTGTTCTGAAAGGGTAACTTTTATTCAAATGTTTATCGTACGAGGATATTAAGCGTTATAAATCTAAAACCTATCAACAATATAGGATTGTTACCTATCAAAAATATAGGCTACACCAGGGGTAAAAGTGGATCTGAAAAGTGAGGGTACGGTACGTAGCGACATGAAGGCATGACGTTCCCCCTGCCTATCTTTACCCATTGTAATTTTTTAGGAACTGAGGGTACGCCATACATACACTTTCGAGGTGGGGGACGGTGTCCCCCCGCATTCCCCCTCACTTTTACCCCTGGGCTATTAACAATACGTAATACGAAGAACAAAGTCGCATTTGGTATCGGAAGTTTGATTTAGTAATTAATAACTAAAATATTGCAGATATATCGTTGTTGGAAAGCTGTTTAGCGAAAGTTAACTGTATAAAAATGTTCTTCAAATAATAATATAGTAGATATTGGAGAAAGAAGGAAATTTTGTGCACATTACATGTCTATCAAGTCATTCGTTTGATGTTTGATTTGAATTATATAGCCTTAAACAGCCCTGCCCCAAAATCAAATCGCGACTTCAGCTGTTGTACAGAGTACCACACATGTAAGTACTTCGATCTAAAGTAGACACAATCTTTAGAAGCATATTACAGTTTTTTTAAGCCAATCGCGTTACATGATTTGTTTTTTATTGTAAGGAGTTGTATTATACAAGGAATTTGAATTTTGGATAATTCCTCGAATGTATCAGTACCAGTCAGTAAAGATTATACTGGTGTGCATATCAATATATAAATATGAAAGGGATCTTGTTTTCCGATCGCATCATGGGAAATTGCTAAACCATTTAAAATGTTTTTTTTTTTTTGGGGGGGGGATAAAGTCATCACGTACCTCGAACTAGGTTTTTACAGTGTTTGACTAAAATGTGGCTGTCCAATTAGGAAGATGAAACTTGCTATATAAACTCCACAATGAAAGTAGACACGTATCCCAGTTTCAGGAAGTTCTCGTTTTTGGGGAGAGACATTTTCACATTGGAAACAACGTTGCCTGTTGTTTTTGATCACGTCACGGAGAAATGTTTGAACAGTTTGAAATAAATTTTTGAACATAGTACCTATCGTGACCACCTAAAGGGGTTTTATTATGTTACCTTTCACTAAAGAGCATATCCTAAGGGAGGGGGTTCAAAATTTCTGCCAAAAGAAAACAGTATCTCATGATCTTGTTAAATTAGGACGATGAGACACGTTATATAAACTCCTCATTAAAAGTAATTGGAACATGTTTGAAAATTTCCGTCATAAGGGGATGGAAGCCATTCTCTAAATCAGTGCTTGACATTGAAAGCCATGTTGCTTGGTATTTGTGATTGCGTTATTGGGAAATGGTTGAATAATTTGAAATACGTTTTGGGGGATAGTTAGTACCTACCATGAGCTAAGTTTTTAAATATTAAGGGGGCAGACAACTAAATATTTTTGAAAAACTAATAATTTTTCTTTTGCCCGTTTTTCGTAAGTGGAAAGAGGTAATAAAATGTAACTTAACACAATAATACATAATGTTAATCTACACCCGAAAATACGAATCGGGAGAATTTTCAGTGTTGCCATCCATAGAAATTACAGTGTGACCAGAATTTGAATTACTCAAAAATCTAGGTAAAGCCAACGACTAGAAAAATGAACTCAACGGTAATTGATGATTTATCATGCTGTCTATGTTCCTTGTTTACTACTTTTTAAATAATGTTTTTATTTATTTTGTAATGACTTATTTATTTTGTAATAATTTATGTAAGGTTTATAAAATAAATAGAAATATTATTTAAAAAGTAGTAAACAAGGAAAATAGATAGCATGATAAGTCATCAATTACCGTTGAGTTAATTTTTCTAGTCGCTGCCTCAATCTAGATTTTTGAGTAATTCAAATTCTGATCACACTGTAATTTCTATGTATGGCAACACTGAAAATTCTTCCGATTCGTATATTCGGGTGTAGAATAACATTATCTATTATTGTGGTAAGTTACATTTTATTACCTTTTTCCACTTACGAAAAACGGGCAAAAGAAAAAAATATTAGTTTTTCAAAAATATTTAGTAGTCTGCAGCCTTAATATGATTAAAGGGTGTATCCTAAGGGGATAGAGAGAGTTCAAAATTCATGTAAAAATACAGTCTGTCACGAGCCCGTCAAGTTAGAAAGATGAAACTCGCTATATTAAAATAAGATGAAACTCCTCTTTAAAATAAGTGGACACGTGTCCAAACGCTTTAAAAAAAAAAAAGTTTTCGGGCGGGTGAGGACATTTCCTAAAAGTCATTTCTTCATATTGAAACCGTGTTGCATGTTGTTTGTAATCGCGTCATGGAGAAAAGGTTCAGCATTTTGAAATGAGTTTGAACATAGTATCTACTTCAAGCTATCATACAACTTTAATTAAAGGACGTATCGTAAGGGAAGTCGGATGTGCAAAATGTATACCTAAAACATAATATCTTACGAGGTTTTCATTATAATATTTTTATTAATATACACACCTTAGGGGTAGAGGAGACTGTGTTATTTTCCATAACGTATTCTCCCCATGCGAAGAACTGGTATTTCGGTTAGTATAGTATAATCAACATGTCAGGGAGAAAAGGGAAAGTAATTGTTTCTTGTATTTCGTGAATATATCCTGGTATATACGCTTACTAGAACAAACCAGATTATTATTGATGCCGAAGATATGTAATCGTGTAATTTTATACTCGTGCATCATATGAAGAGTATGATCTTCGGAAGTAGCATTTCTTAAAATGTAGGGCCATTTTGAGTATTTTTTTAAAGCCCTCTGTTACACCTTTTGCCGGTGTCATCAAATGTATTCAAGCGTTATGATCTGTAACCGCCATGTTGTCGAATATATTCAAGTAAGAGAGACTTTGAATTTTATGTATAGTACGTAATAAGAATGGCACTAGGTGACATTAACTTTTGAATCAGCGTTTCCCTGTTTCTCATGTGTGCGAGGAAAGCAGCAAAATTGTTAATAAGTATATTAATTCAATTATCGCACTTGGCATAGAGACATGCTCAAGAATATTCAATACCAATCTTCCAGTCTCAGTACTGTCTTTTTAGAATTCATTTAATTGTCCGAATGATTTGAACAGCACTGTTCTATACCCTTAATAGATAGTATGCAGCAAATGAAGGTGTATATATATTGTTGGTATTTTGAAATAATCTATTATATCCGAAAGTGTAGTACGTATTGGATGATTGTTAAATTCAGATTCTTTGAACATGACTATAGAGCAATAAAAATGTCTCGAAACTGATCTTTATTTGGTCCGTAGATGCTTCCGGCGAATAATGTATATAAGAGAAATCCGTCCCAAATGGTCATTGTTTTAAAGTTCCAGAAGAAGCTCTTCTTCGCAGAATATGCGACATAAGAAATGTACTCAGTATTATCCGCTCCTCGAATACTGTTTTTTTTTTTTTTTTTTAACCCTACCACGAAACATACTGTGTGATAATAGTGACCAGTTCAGATTTTTTTTCTTTCTTTCTCTCTCTCATTTGACAATGCAGTAAATTACGATACTACTGTATATTTTAATTAGATTCGAACTCCACGCATATGTAATAGCAAACCACAAAGAGACGGGAGTGTCAGGAATTCTGTTCTTTGTGATACAGAAGCAACGGGGGAAAAAGTTGATTTAATCTTGTTATCGTAATTATTTACGGTTTACACGTCCCGTTTGTTTTCGTCGGACAAAATTGAAAAATGTCTTGATACAATCTTGCCAGAAACAGTCAAGACCATTGACTTGGCGCAGCAGATGGTTCGTAATCTAAATATAGCTCTTTAAAAGAAATGCGGTAGTTTTGGTAGAATAACTGTAGAAAAAGGATCCTTGTATTCTGTCTGAAATCTCATGCGTTAAGATTATATCTTACATGAATGTAGATTATAAGAAAACGCAATTGCCTTTAATTTCGTTATATCCAAATGTTGTGCTCCTTGTACTTGAACGGTTAGTGCGCGTGCTTTTCTTACTCGTGGTCCTGGATTTGTTTCGAAGTAGAAGTACAGAAAAGTTTCGAATGACATCTTGAAGCACTCGGAGAGCTACCAAAAGTAAAAGGAAATATATTCGTTGATAGCAATGGTCTGAGGGCCGTGGTGGCTCAGTGGTAGATCGTTTACCGCTAGTGCATGGGGTCCCTGGTTCGATCCCAGCTTACACCAAGTGAACCTTGTGGTGGACAGACACCGTGTGCATGGGTTTTCTCGGGTTATCCCGTTTTCTCCCACTTCTCATTCCACCATTTCATTAATTTCTCGAAATCACAGTCTCGTTTAGCCTATCCGGCAAAAAACATGGGACGTAAAACAGAGATTTCATTTCATTTCAGCAGTGATCTGATACGAGAAGCATCTGTCCAAACGATGTAAACCAATGTGCTCACTACATACCACCGATCTGTATAAAAGCCCTTTATAGATTTTAACGCTAGATAATTAATACACTGTTATAATTTAAACATTGCATCGAAGAATATATATTAATTAGTTTTAATTAATTTATATTAATAATCTTAATAGAATAAAGTATATTAACTTTAAAATATGAGAATAAACCAGAATATCGTTCACACATTATGACTGAGATGGCTAAGACCCATTCGAACATACGCAATTTCGACTTGTTCGAAATATTTTGGTATGTCAAAGAAATCGTCAGTCCTGTTACGTATGTAACACCTTATGTCGCTGTAAATAAAAATTTAAATATATATGCGCAGGACAATTTTCTCAAAAATAAATAAGAAAGGGCATGCATTGATTTCACTTATGCAATTGGTGTCTTTTTGTTCTGAAATGCCCCTTAAATGTTATACAAGTATGCAAGATCAGTGCAACGTATTTCTATCAGAAGTATTCCGTAAACAAGTTGGTGGGAGGTAATGGAGTCCAGGTGGAAGACAATTTCTCTCAGATGCAAACCGAGTAGAAGTTCGGACCTATTTTAAACTGTAGATGCCGTCCCTGCTGTTGCATAAGGACGTTAAGAGGCTTCATCCCGGCGAAATTAAAATACCGCTAATTTCACAGTAATTATGTGATATTTTCAAATAGATAAAAGATAATTGAAATATGGAACAAGAGCGCCCTAGACAATATTATTTTGCGTGAGGTATCGTTATCACAAGTCACCTAGTGGCTTTTCGTTTTCAGCTGTTTAGAAACCCGAAAATAAATGCCGATTTTCAAAATGGCTCAAAATCGAAAGCAGATAAGTGAGTCGTGATAACGGTTTCTTATGTAAAATAATATTGTCTAGGGCGCTCTTGTTCCACATTTCGATTATCTTTTATCTATTTGAAGATATCACATAATTACTGTAAAATTAGCGGTATTTTATTTTCGCCGGGATGAAGACTCTTAAGCCCAAACAAACTTATTTCTATCCATCTGTAATCTAAACAAATAAAGCAAATCAATTTAAATCAAAACAATCTGGTTTAAATTTTAAAAAAAAATGTTTTCCGCTGCTTGACTATAAATTAACCACGCAATATTACTCCAAATTGGCATATTTTTGTTTTGTTGTAGTTTCGCCAGGCAATAGTGCATATTGTTAACTAATATTTTTCATTTCGTTAAAAATTTGGAATATGTAATCAGTTTTCCGTTTCATTTTTTTTTTTTTTAATGGCAAATATTCTGGTCAATTGTAGCTTCGCTTTTCATCCCTCCTTTCCTAACCAAAAACTGCAGGAATGAAATATTTATTAAAGACTTGTGTTGGAAGCTTCCATTACTTTTACCTACAATTATGTATTTATTTCATATCCGTTTCTGCTCCTAATTTTTCTGTGGTTGTGTTCTTATTTCAAATGAATGGATGAGTAGGGTAGTCAAACAACGAAACAGTTATGTGCAAAAGAAAGTAAAAGTTGCACGAGGTGGTAGTACTATCTGGCCATCCGCCAGAAATCGATCCTAAAAGCTCTTTCTGTGAGCACAATGAACCGACCTACCGCTAGCGAAGGTCTTTGTACAGGAGGTAGCACAAAATCTTAAAGTATGTGCATTACTTTTCCATGTTACGGTATATATTTTAACGGTGGCACATACATACACACACACACACACACAGTAAAAATAAAGCAACAGTTTCAAAGAAAAATAGTTTGTAGGCAACCATTCATACAAATTAAGAACATCTTATAATAATGAACGAAATCGAATAAATTAGATTGATTTAGATATTTTAAAACCTCACCTCACCTCATGCAGCTGTTAAATTTACATGTCAGTATCCGAAGTTGACAGCAAGTGAAGTTGATCATTGTTCACTACTAGAGATACAGTAGAGGATGAATAATGTGTTTGTTTCAAACTTCTCTTGCAAGTTTTGAAGCGTAATCTCTAAGACTGGTATATCCAGAGCGCGCGTAAGTATTTGATACTGGTCACATCGGGGATTTATTAGCGATATGGAACGGAAATACGTGAAATAAATAATACTTTTTTTAAAAATAAAGTATTTATTAACTGGCTTGAAAAAGTACACCAAAAGGCAGAAAATAATTTTAAAAAATTAAACAAAATTATTCAGATTTGCGTCTCACGGTTATGCTGTGTGGACTACAGGAGACGGGTGGTTAGGAAATTAAATGACAATGAAAGAAATAAAGTAATGAGAATGTGGGAGGAAACTGGAAAGCCCCAAGAAAACTCACGAACACGATGGTGTTCTTCGCACATTCACTTTGCCTGGGATCGAATCAGGGTCCTCTTGCACTAGGAGTAAGCGCTCTACCACTGAGCCATCGTGCTCCAATTTGATTCAGGTACGTAATTAGAATATGGAGTGTGTTATTAATGTCATGCTAAGTGGGCTTTATGAGATTGTAATGTCAGTATGACCATCCGTCCATTACTCCACACAATAACTTTTTTTTTACATTCATTTTTGTAATAGATAGAACGGTTATCTCGGCCGAGTTCGTTAATAAAATCAATCCGTTAACATCTTGACTGGTAACGGTGACTTTAAGGCATTGTAACGTTTTAAAATCCATGACATTCTGTAGCTTCTATGCAACCTCTGCAGCAGCAAAGTGTTGTTAGTTGTTTATGATAAAAGGGTATTAGCTTTCCTTACTGGAAGAAAAAGCTTATTAGCCTTTATTATCACGTACTGCTCTCTACTATTTTTACCAGATTTTATTATTCAGTTGTATCGTGTAAGTTCGAAAAACGACAGATTATTTATAAACGTGAATTTGATTCATAGTCGGAAGACATGTGATAGATTTATTTACTTTACCTCATCATTTTGTAAACATTCTCATGAATAGATCTGGTGGTAAAAATTGGCATCTGTTAAAGTTGTGCAGTTTTGTTTATAATCATGTTTATAATGGGATATAATTACATGTCATTAATAAGTAACTATACTGTGAAGGGTTTTAAAAGTACATGGCATTCAGAACAGTTTAAGGGTTAATGCAACAACATAACAAGAAAATAAAAGAAATCGCATTCAGAAATTAATACATATTCTTGTTTCTACGAATCAAGTTTTATTTGGTGAGAGAGCTAGTTTCCAGAAAGATCTGTTCTATTTAAATTAATGTTTGAAATACTTCTATATCATGAAAAAGTGCCCGCAAAGATTTGTTCTGTTTCCAGAAAAAAATAGTCGTTTCTAAATTCGTAAGATTGTTTTCTGTCACTTTTTCGATTATATAACACTGTGTCGAATTCTTTAGCAGCTTGTCACTTTAAACAAGCCCGTAAATTTGATATTTACTCATGTTTTACTCATTGAAAATGAAATGAAATCTTTCAGTTTTACGTCCTACGCTTATGCCAGTTAGGTGAAAGGAGGCGGTGATGATGAGAAATTAATGAAATGGTGGAATGAAGAAAGTGGGAGAACCCCGAGAAAACCCACGAGCGCGGCGTTTGGCCACCACAAAGTCTACACGGCGTGAGCTGGGACCAAACCAGAGACCCCAAGCAGCGGAGGTGAACGCTCTATTACTTTCTTTAAAACAAAAGTTAACTGACTTACCGAACGTGTCTCAGTAACTTACTAGAACAAGTTATTACTAATTTTACTTGCTTTACTCGTTTAACTTGATTTTTTCAATTACCTAGAGTTACAGAGACACGAACACAAAAATATCGAGGACAGTTAAAATCACAAAGGCTCTCCCACCGGGAATCGAACCCGGGACCCCGTACACCAAAGGCGCACGTGCTAGCCACTAAACCAGCGGGTAGGGCAACCACATTAATGATCACCGCGCCCCCTAGTTTTACTTATTGAATGTATTCGAAAACTGTAATATGGAACAAATATATATCAACTCTCACTTTTGTTTGAATGTCTATATTCAATCAAGGTTGAAATTAATGTATTGTTCTATGAATAAGCCATGGCAGTGTGGTACTTAAGTGTAATATAGTAGTGTGTATATCTTTAAAATGCAGTCACAGTCTTCTCTGTAACTCTGCTGTTACGGAAATTTTGCATCTTCAATCTGTATTAATTGTTAAGTGTCTCATCTTTTCCTACCCTTAGATTTTCAGTTTGTGTTTGTGCTTATTTCTACCACACACGATCATACACACAGAAAGAGAGCAATTTCAACATGTTTTTCTGTTAAGTATAGGGAGCCTAACCTAGTCCATTTGCAAGATCTTGACAAAAGAGCATGTATGGGTTATGATAGTTATTTTTATTGATCATTAATGTTTACTCCAAATTGGTATTAACTTTAAAGATTTTTGCTCAGAATTTTTCTGAAATCCTGTAGGTGTGATGTCGATGTCATAGGCTGATCGATTAACTTCGAATTTCCAAGTCTAATTAATTAAGATGAGACTTGAATGAATAACAGTTTCCTTTATATTTTATGATTTAGTGTGTGTACATTCTAAAATTATTTTGTTGTGACATCTTTTAAAGACACTTCAATAAACAAATTATATATAAATACAAATAATGAAAAGATTAGGTAACTTCCTAAGTGATATATTCGTAAAGAACTTTTCTTTTCGTCTCTATATGGAAATCTAGTTGTTTGCAGATGATAGTGAAATCCGATCTAAATGGATCCGATGGAATGAGAGCGAAATGAGAAAGGCAAAGTAATCTAATTGTTATGGAAACATGGTTTAAATGGATTTTTCTTTTTTAGAAAAAGATCTATGTAACACAAACCAGGTGAAAGTTTGTGAATCCAAAGAGTGTAAATGTTGTGAAATACAGAATCAACCGAAAATCATGATTCATCACTATTATTTTTGATCTTAAAAGGCAGGGCTACAGGTAGACTGTTGATGCTATTTTGTTTTATGCATAGTTATCATTAAGGTTGTTGAATACTAGCACCATCTTCGATTTTAATCCATTATCTTATGTAGGGATTGTTTTATGTAAATGAATGGAAGTATAAATGTGTCGCTTTCACTGATGTAGTATAAGTACTTGATAATGGTAACGTAAGTTCGCTTTCAATATATATATATATATATATATATATATATATATATATATATATATATATATATATATATATATATATATATATATATATATATCAATATGTATATATAATATTAGTGGTCTAGAAACAACTTTATTTGTTCGTTACTCGATGTATAATAGTATTAACAATGAGGGCAGATTCATTGCTATGTATAATTCGTGTTATAATTTTCTGTATTAATGTTGTTATTATAGGATTTGTGATGATAATTAGTGGTAAAAATAACGTTTTCAACTCCCTTCTATTTTTCGATTATTATTATTATTATTTTCAAATCAGATTGAAGTAAACTAAGAAAACTTTTCCTGGTTTCATAGTCTTATCTAATTTCTCAACAATTTGTAAAATTATGTTAAATTTTGAATGTAAATTCTTAAGTACTGTTCATAATTCGGAAATACGAGTTTCGGATCAGTCCTAGTGATGTTTATTGTTGAGAAATTAAATAAATCATTAATTGATCGTGCAAGGTTTTTTTCTTTATTTTAATTCATATTTGAAAAATGTTCGAAAAATAAATGGGAGAGACAAGTATCTAGAACTGGAAACTGATGTTCCTGTTCATTTGTGGGATGACAAATGATAATGAGCGTGTTACAATAGGTACAGGATATTAAATTTCGTTTGTCAAATTATGTTTGCCATTTTTATCTGCAATGTTCTCTGCTATTTGAAAACCTGATACTAGTACTTTCGATATAAACGCTTGATCGTCCAAAGGATATACGTTTGATAATACCGTGTTGCACACAGTGGTGGTGGAGGATGGAAAATTTTCTTCCGTTTGAAAAATCTTTGACTCATATGAAAGATTCTTTTTTACCCGTCTGTGTAAAATTATTTTTCGTTCTGCGTCTTTAAAAATTGCAAATACTTTCAGGCTTCCGTAAAATTTTCAGGCTTGCATTTTGTTTTCACGTTAAGGTAATAGCAGCATGCTCTAAAATAAAATCTTTAGTAGGACTGAAAACTTTTTATATTCGTGTCATAATTTCTCATTATTACTTTAGGCATGTAGTTCGATTCTGTTTGTTTCTATTTTTTTTTAAAAAAAATGAATTAACGGCAAGACGGAGTTAAATTGAACAGCAGAAAATACATTTGAATTTCGGTCAGTATTTCTTGGCTTCAAAAATTAAGTGTAACAACAAATAATTAGAAATGTAGAAACTATATTCTTGAGAAATATCATCATTCATCCCCTTATCCCCCTGTCAAGTAGTTGATTGCGTCATTAATGGGTAAACAAAGGCGTGAAACGTGACCAATTGAACTGAGATTACTATTTTTTTTCTTTTTCATATTAACAAATAATACCCTCCCAAAGAACTGTGTTATTGAATACATAGTGTCATGAACATTTCGTGCAATTGTTAATCCATAGAATTCACGGTTTTGTTCAGAATGAGAAATCATGCAGAATTTCCGTTATACGGAGATTCATTAACATCGCGAAATACCTACAGTAGTGGTAATCTTTCTTTAAAAATGATGAGGGAGTTTCCCTTTTCTTAATCCTGTATAGTAAAAATTGCCTAATTTAATTAATAAATTTACTATACAAACACAAACTATTAATTTGATCGTCAAACAAAAATAAATGTTAACACTTGTTGGAAAATAAGGCAGAAATATTATGTAACTGTATAATAAAGACATTACTTACTCATTTACAGTGAGTGTATAATTGTATACTCATGAGCAACGCCTGCTAGCGTAACATTCACAAGGTTAATAATAGTATTTTCTTGTTCGTATTTCATTTGCAATGATGATGAGTAACACGATAATAATTCCGAAGTTCAGTGTTTCAAAGTTAACCATGTTGGGCAAAAAAAAAAATAACTGTTTATACAGTGGTGCCCACCCCCCTCATGTTCATGACGCACCCCCCCTCAAATGTCTATCCGTAGGTGTTCTTCCATGAAAAAAAATCTTTCCGATTAATTTTTACACCCTCTCAAACATATTTATATAGATTTTAACCCCCCCCCCAAATATTTCAATGACGCAGTTTGCGTCATAGCCCCCCCTTGTGGGCACCCCTGGTTTATACCTGTTCTTACATAACAGTTTCCAGTTTTGGACATATTAAAAGATATATATAAGTTACGTATTAACAATAATATTAGAATGCAATAAAAATAACATATGTATATATAGTAATTTTTATGTGGTAATGATAAATTATACATTTTAGACGCTTGTAGTACTTCGTATACCATAGAATAGAGATATGGAATATATATATACTTTATATTTAATTGATACATACATGTGTTAATCGTACTGAATTACTAGTCGTGCATTTACGTGTTATAGGTGTTAGTTTTGGGAATAGTAATACTAACCTTTGGATGAATTTTCATTTATGTGCATTTATCTCTGTTGTGTAACTTAACATAATCTTTTTCCATGTGATTAATAATTCAACTTTGTTAAGGGAACATTATAGTTTTAGCCTCTCTGTGAGACTAACATATATTGGCATTTTCAATTGTTTGCACTCTTTATTTGTTTAAAAAAACTAACTAATAGGAGTTGATGGGTAAACGTTGAATTATACAAATTATTGATCATTATTTATTTAATATATATATATATATATATATATATATATATATATATATATATATATATATATATATATATATATATATATGTATATATATATATATATATATATATATATATATATATATATGTATATATATATATATATATATATATATATATATATATATATATATATGTATATATATATATATATATATATGTATATATATATGTATATGTATATATATATATATATATATATATATATATATATATATATATATATATATATATATTTATATATATATATATATATATATATATATATATATATATATATATATATATATATATATATATATATATATATATATATATATATATATATATATACTGCTTTCGAGAAAACAGTTCATATGAAAATATGTACTTTGATGTTTGGAGTTAAGTCTTTTAAGTCTGGACATCGTAAAAAGTCAATCTTTTACCCTAAGAATATTAAGTTACATATGCAATTAATATATGTGTATTGTAGTCATTTTACTTAGTTATTGTATACGTTTCTGACGTTAATCCCAATTCCTATTTTATAAACTTTCAAATTTCCGGATTTTCCCTTTTAAACCAGAAAATAAAGGAATTGATCACCATCCCTAGTCTGCTGGCATAGTGATCTCGCTAGCCACATCAGAGCTAACTTTAGGTCAGTATGCATCGTTGACTGACAAGACAAAAAGATTTGGGGACATGTTTCAAAATGAACGATGTGGATGTGCAACATCTAACAAAGTTCATATTTTCTAAACATTATTTTTGCAAGCCGGATTTCATTTCAGGAATTCTATGGTTTAGCTTGCTGATATTTGCTTTCTATACGGGATATTTAATTGTAC